>NW_028141950.1:607500-955000 GCF_025532165.1 Camponotus vicinus
TATTCTTTCTATTTTTTATCTGTTTCTCTCTCATATCACTATTCCGTTTACCAAGATATTTGCAATATGTTAAAAAATGTTTTTTTAGTCTGAATTGTTTTTGCTAATTATTTAATATGTAATAAGCGATAGATTTGTGTGTTAATTCAATTACTGCATATTAGTGATATTGATGCAATAATTACATTTAAAAATTAAGAGTATTTCATCTAAAACAAAAAAAATCCATTATCACCTTTTCCTCTGTAATATTTAATGATTATCATAAAAGAAAAGAAAATATAAAGATCAAGGGTATTATCTTGATATGATGCAAGTTACGGTGATGAAATTTACGACATTACGCGTAACATATATTTGATGATCGATAGTGAAAGGATTGTACTAAGCTCGCGAAATATGGAATGTAATGTGTAATAACTCAATTTATTGTTTATGCTTACTATCTGATAAATATTATATATAGTTGTATAAGGATTTAAATTTCATTAACAATTGATAACAATTTAGTGCTGTAATATCAATAATATGCTGTAATATGAATATCGCATAACAAACTTATTTATAAATCATCGAATTATTACATGTATTGAGAAATATTATTACGTTTTAATTTAAAAATATTACATATAAAGAAATTATTTTATTACTAATATTCTATTATTAATATATTTTACACTGCATTTTTATTAAAATATTTAATCTTTAATTCATGATATTTGAATGACTGATCGTTAAAAGAAACGCAATAAGGAATTTTTTATTCGGTCAAAAGTAGAAATAAAATCCTTTAAAATTAGAAATAAAATCCTTTTTATTGTTTTACGTTTACAATAATACGTCAACTTTTACATTAACATTCTATATATAATTTTTGAATTGTTTTTTTATTAAATATTTAGTTTCCAAAATAAAAATAATTATGGTAAAAAGTTATGTAATTTTAATAAATAAAAACTTATCATTAACATTTTTCTTACAAGTAATCAAAATTTATGTTTGTCAATAATATAATGTAATTATTATACATTATTACATTATTACATTACGTGTTTTATGACATATAAAAAGTAATTCATTTTTAACGACAAACACAACATAGTTTTTGTTAGAATAGAACTTGTAGATGTTTTTCTAAACGGACAAGGCGGAACCGGTTATATTGACGAAGGAACCGAGTGAAAGTGATCAATTAGCAAAAGCGAATTGAGTACAGTTTTGCAATTCTATGGTGAGATCTCCCCATTTGACTTACCGGCAAGTGATCGTGCACTGTAGTTTCTTACATGCGTCTCTATCACGAGCATATCTTTTCTTTATCTTTGCACGATTTTCATATGTAATAACAATCTGTTTCAAGTAAGTTCTTATAATATATTCCATTATCTATAAGTTACTCAAATTATTGCTAATGTAAAAAAATGGCAAAATAAATTTTTCGCATCATTAATTCAATAAATCTACGATATCGCATACTACTTATCTTAAATAGTATCTTTTCAATAAAGATAGTTGTATTAATGTTATAAAAGTGAAACAAAACTGAATTTTACGGGTAGCATTGGAAGGTGATCAATTATATATTGACCAATTATAATTTTCCATTCATAAATATATTTAATTTTTTTTTTATTAAAGTAATATCAGAAATATGTGTCAAATAAATATTATAAAGTTTAATTCTCTCTCTCTCTTTTATTTATTATATTTTAATATTAAAAGTGTTATTTTTTAATGAAATGCAATATATTGTGTGTATTTGATTTTATTTCTGTACATACTTTTAATATGATATATATAGAGTATTACACATTACGCATATATACGCATAATTACTTTGAATATATCTCATTTTGTTTCTTCTATTACCATGTTCGTTATATATTATTAATAAAATTTTATTACATGTACATATTTTTTTATCATCGAAATGAAGCAAGAAAAATGCATCCCGTCAAATACATCACCATTTTATTCGCATTCGTCGTCTTTTCTTCAATTTCCGTTTATGGCTTTCCGGACGGTGCTCCGGTGGATGCTTGCGTAAAACCACGACCTAATCAACCTTATCACGGCGAAGCTCGTTCGCAGTCTTTAAATACGAGTCCTTATAAAATATTGGCCTCATCATCGCAGTATATACCAGGTTCCCAAATCACAGGTAAGTCTATAAATATGTCAGAACTCATCTTATCAGAGTGGACAGTTTGATAATAAAAAAAAAAAACTGGGCACACCTTGACTTTAGAACGAATAGAGATAGGTAGATAGATAGGTAAAAGATTGAAATTTTGAAAAATTTTATAAGAGCTATTTTTTTTGACTAAAGTGGCACTTTTAATTGTAGACCAAGGAAGTAGGGGTAACTTTAAAATCTTAAATAGCATAAAAAGTCGAGTGGATTCTCATTTGAAAGTACTTTTAAGGATGAGAAAAATAATCAATATCATGGAAAAGAGGCAATAATCTATTATTTTATAGCTTTCGAGATGATACATTCAAGAGTCAATAACATGCATTTTTTAAGAATTAATTATTTATTCTTAAATTTTGATTTATAAGAAATCTTGACAATATTAGAATAGAGAGATATTAACGTACTTGTTCAAAATTTAAATGTGTCAAAAAAATATGTGCTATAAATGTGAACATATATCGATGATAAAAGATAAACTAAATTTCATTTGAATAAATGTGTCGATTTTTATTGAAACTTTTCTCATTTATTTTTTAGTTTCTATAAGAGGAGCCTCATTCCAGGGATTTTTCATACAGGCACGCGATTCTAATACAAACAAATGGATCGGATCATGGGAACAAACACCCAATACAAAAATACATGCTGAATGCAGTGCTGTGACACATGCGGATCCACGTGAAAAAGAACAGGCCACTTTTATTTGGAATGCACCGCCGAATGCACGTGGCAGTGTTTACTTCACGTAAGTGTAATATTTTCGAACAATGGGAATTCTAGAAAAGAAATGCATTATTCATGTGTTTCATGCAATGAATCATTGCAATTACATCACACACAATAGTCTCTTAAGATTTATATTTTCTAAATAATTATCGACTTCCTCTTTTTCTAAGTACAATATTACTCCTATATGTTATAATTTATCACAAATGCATATATATTTACGTGATCGAAATAATTATTATTTAAGAATTATATAAAATCACCGTAATATTCACCATAGCAAATTCTATTTCATGGTAATTGTGAACAATATATAATACAATATATAATTCAATAATTTATATGTAATTTATATTACATGTGTCCAAATTTAGTTAGATGATTACAGATAAAAAATATATATGTATGTATAGTTACATTAAAATATTTCAATAAATTTATTACAACAATATCTTGTTATTGTTTTCAGTGGGACTGTATTGAAGGACTATGCAACGTTCTGGTCTGATCTTGTTTCAGAGATAACGCAATAATAATTCGTCAGCATTATACTATCAGCATTCTTAGATGGCGACAAAGTGCATTCCCCAAAAGGATAGATTTCCATCTTTATACTTATATTCAAAAGTTCTTTGTTACATACCTTTGTATACGTACAATATGTTCAATATATATTTTATATGGATTTTATATTTTTTTACATTATGTGTAATCACAAAAGTGTAATATATTGAAAATGTTTCAAATAAACTACCGCTAAAAGAAATATATTGTGTGTTTATCGTTTGATAATAATTATATTAAGAGACTTTTTATCATTATTAACTTTTTTATAATAAAAATTATTATGTGACATTTATGTATTGAACATGTTTAGTTTCTTTTGTATATGATTTATTTCTCAACAAGTGAAAGAAGTTTTTCTGTGATCATGAATTATATGACTTATTTCTTTACACCGTATTTTAAAAAGTAAATTTTTTACAAGTATTGCACAATAATACATAAAAAACGCTAAGTAACGCTTACTAACGATAATAGATAAACGATAATACATAACGATAATACATAACGATAATAGATAAACGATAACACATAACGATAATACATAAAAAAACGCTAAGTTACTAACAAAAAAATGAAACATTCCTGAAAATGCATGTCAAATGCGTTCTTTTTACACAACTCGTATTCAAATATTTCTTTCAATAACATTTGCAGCTTACAAACTATCTAATTATTTTAATTATTTTAACATAAGACTTTAGTGACCTTCCTATATATTGTCTTGTGCATTTACGTGAATTAATTATGCAGATTATCTCCTTTACATACGTTATCATCTTTAATGATGTGGTTCCTTGATGATAATCCGGCATTTGCCGATATCTATAATTCAAATTGTTTAGATTTCTTTTAATGCAACATTACTTAATACAATGTTCTATATGAGAGGAAGCTGTGTACTTATAATTATAGCATCTCTTATCTTATCCATTGTGATGGTAATTATACACAATATCGTCACGTACCAATGGCTATAAACGCAGTTAATTATGTGTAGAGAGGATTCTGCTTCGGACTACATTTGCAATACAAAATTTGCGATGATGACACTGTAATATTAGCATTAATATTCGTATGGCGTAGCTAGAATTTTTAGATACAGAAAAGTTTTAAGAAGAAGCTTCTCTATATATGCAGAAATAAAATATTTTTAAATAAAAATTATACTTTTTTCCCCTTTCTTTTTTATATTTTTATATCCTTTTTATATCTGTTTTATATCTTTTATATTTATATATGTTATATATTTTATATATAACATATATAAATATAAAAGATATAAAATTTAGAGATATGTATGTATGGGATATTTTTAAAATTGATATTTTAAAATAATATACCATTCAATTAAAATCGTTTCGAGAAAATATGACTTATTGTAAAAATATCGAGTTTTGGAATACTTTTACTTGGTGAATCGAGAATTATTATTTTCTTTTTTTAATAATGTTGTTTATATTTACTTACATTTGTTCAATATTTTATATGATATAAAAAAATTAATATCTTATATATAATTTATTAATGTAGATTTTGATGCATCAATTTATTATAAAAAAAAACTGGTTTAAATCATTTAAAATGGTTCACAATTTTCTCCCTCTATCTCTCTCTCTCTCTCTGTCATGAATTCGATTAAATGCATTCCGTATCTCGTCAGAAATAGACATTGAATGAAATTCACAATGCAGTTATTAAATTCCTGATCCTCGAAATGAAAAATTCACTTAGAGATCTTTTTAATTTTTTTGTTCAGGATTTTTAAAAAATATAAAAATGTTAAAAAATATTTTGATAATCATGTACATTGCATTACACAGAATTTTGCCTTATATCGGAATAAATCTATCCACGTACGAATTTAATTATCTATTTTTTCCGCAAGGCAGAGAAAATCTAAAAGCGTAAAAAATCATTAACGATCTAATTTACAAAGGACTCGCTTTTTGCGTTCTCTTTTATGATTTCCCGGGCTGATCAGCAGTCCGTCGAACCGTTCCTGATGTCACGACCGAGTCTAGGCTCTAGACCCAATTCACGAACAGTTTCGGTTCAGAAACGACCGAACCACCATGCGGAGCGTGCGCGAGACGTCGGGCTGATAGTGAAGAATATTTTATCGCGATACATTCTTTTGCGCCTGGTAACCGATCGGAGACAGTCGGATAGAACGTGACTCGGATTTCTATCGAGCGGTAAGTCGTTGACATTTTGGTCCATATTCTGAATCCTCTTTTATTGATAAAAGTGCCTTTAAAAGTGGCTTATAAGCCTTCTGAATGGCTGTAAGTCACTTTTAGAGGCACTTTTATCGATAAAAGAGGATTCAGAATATGGACCTTTGTGACGCGCTAATTATTACTAAAAAAAATTCTCAAATCTGTATTATATTATATATATGCGTATACCGGCATGACGCCATGGACCATGTGCTTAAATTCTATACATCAGGTAAGGTCGATATTATATTTGTGCGACAAATTTTTTAGGCACATTGATTGGCTGCGGGATAGAAAGTTTTTAAAGATTCAAAAAATTATTATCCCATTCAGCCAATCAATGTGCTTAAAAAATTTGTCGTACGACACCAATTTTTTAAGCATATTAATTGGCTGCGGGATAGAAAGTTTTTAAAGATTCAAAAAATTATTATCCCGCAGCCATTGTGCTTAAAAAATTTGTACGACAAATTTTTAAAGTACATTGATTGGCTGCGGGATAAAAAGTTTCTAAAGATTCAAAAAATTATTATCCCATTCGGCCAATCAATGTGCTTAAAAAATTTGTCGTACGACAAATGTAATATCGGCCTAAGAGTGCCAACAATTATACGCCGAGAGAGATAACAAATTTTATGGTCTTTTATCCTTTTCGGAGCGCACTACGCATCATCAATTCTACAAGTACGTCAGCAAAGATTTATCCTCGAGAAGTGAAATGTATACGTTGTTTGCTGAATCTGCTTAAAATAATCTTTCCTTCGGATTAAAAACGCAAGGATAGATAGCTTCGGACTGTACAAAACAAGGGTAGATTATCCTCTCTCGACGCGCTGCATCATTGTGGCACTCGTTCCAATGTGTATAGAGCTCAATGACCGCGTGGTACATTGACGTTCTTCGGTGTGATCGATCAATGACTGCTTTACGTGATTAATGACAGCTGACGCGACCGAGCGGCGAAGTGGACGGACACGAGACGCGACTCGCGAGTGCGAGATACTCTCGTTTCTTTGACATTTTCTGTCATCAAATGAGACAAAACTTGATATCGTTGCGTCATCGATTTACGAGCAATCGTGCGTAAATTGTTTGCGACGCGCGAATATAACACGGGTCAATAGAAACACGTGCAGCGAGCTAGTAACTTAAAGTGACGAAGTGACGTGGCCTACTTGTTACTATTCATTGCGTCTTTTCTACGTGTATTATGAGAGAAAAAAAAAAGTATATCGCAAAACCGTTAGCTAGATTAGCTAGATTATCGCGGGGGGGGATTTTGCGAGTATCAATTGAAAGAGTCAATAATTAAACAAGAGATAATTTAACATGATTGCCGGATAACGGAAAATTTGATAAAGTGCTTTGTTTCGCAAGCCAACCGTCTAGATTGACCCAAAGATTATATCTAAAAATATCTTCCAGGTAATAAATATATATATGCATTTGTATTACTTTAATTTTCCATGCTGAGTATGTTTTTCTGGAATAAAGCATTCAGCTTTTATAAATATTATTTCAGTCTGAATATAAATATAAATTGGAAGATATTGTCCGCAGCATGCGTTACATAAGATAAAAATATACGCAACTTGCTGCCAATTTTATATATAAGTATACACAAACACTTTACAAAAACATGCTACAAATAACTTTATGGAAGAACTTTCAAATTAAGATTCTTTTAATTTTTATTTTATACGTCGTTAATAAGTCATTTTTATTTCATATAGAATGTAATTGAAGAAAGAAATAAAAGTTGTATGTTTTTTTTTTTTTTTAAATTAAGCAATAAGAATTATAACTTTAATTTGATAATTTACAGATCATGGCAGATGTAAATATCTTAGGATGGGCAGATTATCTTGTTATAGCAGTTATGCTATTCATAAGTGTTGGAATTGGTATTTATTATAGATTCAGTGGAGGACGTCAGAAAACTATGGAGGTATGCAGTTATCGAGTATTATTGATTCTTTTTTGAAGAAAGTTTTTTAAAAATAAAGTTATTTTTTCTTCAGATATTTTGTTATATCGCAATAATATTTTTTTACAGGAATATTTTATCGCAAGTCGATCAATGAGCATTGTACCTGTTGCTGTTGCTTTAGTGGTATCTTTCATGTCTGCTATTACATTGCTTGGTGTATCCGCTGAGAATTACACATATGGGACACAATTTGTTGTAATAAATGTATCATATTTAATAGGCACTCCATTTGTATGCTACGGATTCTTACCAGTATTCTTCAAATTACAAGCAACCAGTGCCTATGAGGTCAGTTATGTGAAATTCAATAATTATTGTAACAATTATTAATTGTTATAACATATTTGAAAGTATTACTTATTTTAGTACTTAGAAAAGCGTTTTGGAGTAAAAACTAGGATGATGGCTAGTTTTGTTTACTGGATTCAACTACTTTTATATTCAGGAGTAGTACTTTATGCTCCTTCTTTAGCGTTGGAAGCAACAACGGGAATTTCTAAAACCGCCAGTATTATTATTATCGGTCTCGTCTGTGCTTTTTATTCGAGTATAGGCGGCATTAAGGCTGTGCTGATAACCGATGTATTTCAAGCTTTACTTATGTTTGCTGCGGTATTTGTTATTATTGGCATAGCCGCGACTGAAGTAGGAGGTTTAGAACAGATATGGGAGATAGCGAAGCAGGGACAACGAATCGAATTTGATAGGTATTAAATTTACTGTTCTATTAAGTATGAGTTTATTGTTGGATTATAATACTCTTTATTACATCTGTATATATTTATAGCATTTATATCGTTGCAGCATTTCTCCGGATCCAACAGTAAGACATACCTGGTGGTCTCTTATCATTGGTGGTTTATGTACATTCTTATCGATTTATGGAGTGAACCAAGTACAAGTACAACGTTCGTTAACTGTAAAGTAAGTTCTTTAATATGTAATTTAAGCAGCACATATTAATGATTACATTAAAGTTTTATAATTTATAATGTATGTGAAATATTAACATACAACATATTAAGTAATTTTTGTTTTTATTTTATTAATATATTTTACTAAATAATTATTTTTATAACACCTCATTTATTAATTAAATTAAAATTTTTAAAAATATTGCATCGAGTAAATTTTGTTCTAGAAATATCCAGGCTGCACAAAAAGCTTTATGGTTGTCTTGGCCTATTCTGTCAATTCTTTCGATCACAACTTGTTTCTCAGGATTAGCAATATATAGTAAATATCATAATTGTGATCCAATTCTCCAGAAAAGGATTTCTTCACCTGATATGCTTATGCCATTATATGTCATGGACACAATGTCCACTCTACCTGGTTTGCCAGGTCTTTTTATTGCAGGTAATATATTTCTGATGTATTTTTATCAAGTATTCTATTTTAATATTTAAAACTTCTAGAAACTTGTAGAAATTATACTTACACAAAAATGATTATAAAAGTAAAAACATTTAAGAGCACAAATGTCTAAATAATTTTATATAAATATAATTTCATGTAATATAATTTATAATTTATCTATCTTAGGTTTCTCTCTTTCTCTCTCTATAGTATATAATTTGAAAACAACAATAGATATATTTACAATGTTAACCTGAAATATTTAATTCTAGGTATTTTTAGCGCAGGACTCAGTACAATTTCTGCAGCATTAAATTCTCTGGCAGCAGTAACATTAGAGGATTATATGAGACCTATATATAGAAAATATACAAGGAGAGAATTCTCTCCTACAAAGTCAACCACCATTGCTAAAATACTTGCTTTTGTGTTTGGCATTATTTCTATTGCTTTAGCATTTTTAGCGCAGTTATTAGGCGGAGTACTTCAAGTAAGTCGAGAAAAATCATGAAATTATCAAGAAAATCTTCTAGAGATAAATCAAGACAATAAGTCTAATTCATTATTATTATTTATGTATAAATGCGTTTAAATTTGTCATTAACGAAATGTGTTTTATCATAGGCTGGCTTAACCATTTTTGGAGTAGTCGGTGGTCCATTATTGGGCGTTTTCACACTTGGCATGGGCACCGAATCAGCGACAGAAGAAGGCGTGATAATAAGTACTCTCACGGCACTTGCGTTTTTATTTTGGATGGCTTTCGGTCAACCGCGTCCAATGCCACCTATGTTACCAACGACTATTAAAGGCTGTGATATGAATAATACGCTCACGAACGCAACAGTATTCGTTTCACAAAATGTTACAAATTTTTCTAAGTGAGTAATTCGTTGAATAATCGCTAAATTAATGTATGTAAGATATCAGCATTTAAAGAGTTACCATATTTTTTTCAGAAGCACTGGCGATAGTTCCTATTTTTATTTGTATCGTATTTCATACATGTGGTATGCTCCTCTTGGATTTTTAATAACGTTCATTCTTGGTCTATTTATCAGTGGCCTGTTTCGTTTGTTTATCAAAGATCAAAATGATAAATTAGATCCTAATTTATTTTTTCCTGTGATAGCGCGACGTATATATTATAGGCGACGTAGAGATATAGCGATCGATGATATAGCAAGTTATACATTAGAAAGTAAATATTCTTTTAACAATACGATCCAGAAGAATGACAGTGTAGACAAAAGTGGTACAAAAATTGAACAATGCATCATTTAAAAAGATTAATAGGTATTAGACATTCCATATCAGAAAAATACGCGAGAAGATAACATATAAATGAAAAGATTACATGAGATATTATGAAGGGATATTTTTTATTATATATGTAGTAAAAAAATAAAATTTATTGTGAAAAAAAGTATAAGTAATTCAGTGTGTGAGAGAATTTTCATAAATGTGTATTAATCACATTTATTTTTAACATAACACTTTTACATAAAATTAAATAATTTTGTGTATTGCAACAAATGTCTTCCATGTTGCATTTGCACTGCCAGTTTTTGCTGACTGAATATAATTTTCATAGGCACAATTGCATTATATATTTTGCAGTGAAACATATCTGTGCGTCTGCTTGAATTATAATAGAGCTTAGTTCTTTTTATATATATTTATAAATATACTTAAAGGAGAATTAGGAAATCTTGACAATATGTTAGATAATAGAGATAAGGCTATTTTTTTAAAACATCATATATGTAATGACGGTTGTAATAACAAAATTTCCGAAAGAAAGAAAATAAATTATATATTTGGTGTGTGTTGTGTTTAAGTATAGCTGTTTAAACATTTTAACAAGAATTAATATATATTTATATATATTAATTCTTGTTAAAATGTAATATTAATTATATATATATATAATTAATATATTCATTATAGAATTGTTAAGCTAAGACATCGTTATTTCTACAAAATAATTTAATTGCAACAGTTGTTTATCTATATTTTTTATTGTTAAATATTTAAAAGCTTGAATCAAGTATTAATTTTGCAAACATTTTGAAGAAAGAAAGAGGAGAGAAAATTTACAAGTTTCGGAAATGTTTCATGATTTGCAAAAGTGATATCTATAAATGTTGTTATACAATGTACTATGTTTGTTAATATATATATATATATATATATATATATATATATATATATATATATTGTAAAAATTCAGAGAGATACATAACGAAATATTTTATAGGTTGTACTTAAAAAAATAATAAAACAATTGTATATATAATGATATGTATGTCAAGAGTGCAGTATTTATTTAAATAAATAATTTTTATTATATTAAAAATATTATCGCTAAACTGTAAAGGTATCCATTTTACTTATTTAATTAAATATAAAAAATATAAAAACAACGTGATATTATTTCATATATTATTTTATATATTTCATATATTATTTCATATATTATTTTATGTATTTTATTCAACTTTTAGCAATTACCAAGCGAGATCATCTAATTACTTAATATTTATATATAATAATTACAATTGCAAATTTTTTCAAAAATTTATATTTGATATTTTATTGTATTAAATAAAGGTCCTAAAATATTCGATAATACTAATTAAATTTATTATTCCAATTTCATTAAAATCCATGGATAAGAGAATATTCATTCTGAAACATTTAATGAAAAAATAGAAAAAATTTCTGTTTCTCAAGTGAGAAATCTTGAGAATCTTGGGAACTTTAATTTTTAAATTGGCGGCTTTATCATATTTATAATGTATAACTTCCTTTTAGGTTCTCTCCACTATACTTAAGCGGATGAAAGAAAAAAATCCGGGATTGTATTTAAAAAAAAAGAGAAGGGGGAGAGGAAGAAACCAAAGTGGCCACGCAAAAGCTTCTGGTTCGTTTGGATTGACACGCCAGATTGAACCAACGACGGTCAGTTGAAACCAGTTTCAATTTATGCGATTCCGTTGGATCGCTGAGATCTCTCGGAGCTCTCTCTGTAGGTCCTTTTTAATTGTTTTTCCACTGAGACACGCGTCTTATGCGCGGGTCTGTAGTACAACGCCTAATATGACTTCTTTTCCTAGATGGAATGGCTGGGGACTATTCGTTAATGATCAATTAAGTCATCAGTGGGGGTATTGCAAGGCCCATGCCACTTCATTATCGTTCTTCGTCAAAAAAAGGCAAATATCTCGATGATTATCCTTGATGTGCACTCCTGAAGCACTCTCTCCTTGATTTGGCAACGCGTTCGGTTTTACAATTTTTTTCATTGCAGTATTATAATTTAAAAAATATGAAAACTAATAAATAAATTTTTCTTATTACATTTTACATAATTTCAGCATGTGAAATAATCTAATTCTCACACTCATTTTACAAAATTAAAAAGCTGAAAGAGATATTTCTGAAACTGGATTTCTTAATTATCCTATCAAGATCATAGTCGTCATAAAATAAGAATAATTTAAATTTTTTTCTTAAATCCTAAATTTCATCTAAAAATTGAAAATACACATATATATATATATATCCATATATATTGTAAAATAAATTACACTAATTGAAATATATGTCATTACTCAAAAGCAAAATATACATCGGCCTCTTTTTCTCTATTTCATTATTATTTCATGAGGTAAGAATTTTTTCCTACTTTTTTTATTCCCGTGCTTTCTTTATATTATTTTTGATAACATGTTAGACTGTCTTTGACTTTCAATGACAACGGTCCTTTGTAGATGTGTACAACACATTCGATTCTAACTCCGTAGAAATTAAATTATTTTGTGTAATATAATTGCATTTAAAAGTGAGATGATGAGATTAACAGTTTGTTTTCAGTGATAATATACATGTTTTTCCTGTGATGTGTTAATTTTAGTGTCAAATCGAATTCATAAGTGTTTCGGTTGATATAACATGATCTATTACAATAATTTTGACTTTGAACTTCGATTAATTTATTTCATTACAAAAAAATAATTCTACAATTTTGCGACGTATCATCTATGATTAAAATTTTTTTACGGAAGGTTTGTAATAATCAATAAAAATTGCAAACATGTCATATTATATTTACATTATTAAATCTTAGAAAAAAAATTTTTTGATGAATTAGCGTATTCGATGTCTCTTTAGGAGAGATTTAATAAGAGTTTATTAAATTTTACCCTTCTCCAATTTACAAGTTTTTGGCAACTATCAAAATTTTATTTTACCATTAAAATGAATTTTATTTGAATAAGATTTGAAAAATGCGTGACACGTGTGTGAATAGTTCAACAGTAAATAATTGGATAATTAACATCGCAATGTATTGCAATTCATTTTTTACAATTACAATTAGTCATATCCAAGGAATCGTGACATAGTTACTCACGCAGAAATACATTGAATAAAACTGCTTACCACTCTTCGTCGATTTTAATCGGTATTATCTAGTTAAATCTGCACATGCTGTGCGTGGACAGGATGTTCCAGAAATTGCGCGTTTTTTGTGCGAAAAAAAGAGAGGTTTTAATAAGAAACAATCCAAAATATGATGATGCTTTCAGTGAAACGACAATCGACGACTTTTTAATCACGAGCGTATTTTTTTTAAATAAAATTATTTGACTTTTTTTTAAAAAAGAATGTAAACTCTTAAATAGAAAGGAATGCAAACAGTTTTAAGAATGCATCCTTGTATATGTGTTTCCATACAAAAAGCAAGTGTTAGATATCATATATAATATTATCACAATGATATATATTTTATTATGTTCGTTTACTGTTGTCATTCGAGGTGTGAATAATTAATTAGTTAGATGACTGACTGTGATTTCAGTTTCGATTAATGTACGTCAATGCATAATCGTACAAATCTGTTAGAAATTCCCGTCTACCTGGTTTGTTTATCATCCTGTAAACCGTAACCGGTTAGATGTGGACTTAGCTGGATTCTCGGCGTGATTTTCGTGCTGCGAGTCATATTGAAGATACGATTGACTTCCTGTATCAGCTATTAGACGAATGATTGATAATTGATTGTGATATCACACGAAAATTATAGCGAGATATTTAAAGAGACGAGATTGTAATTTTCAATTATAAAATGATATTAATATCCTCTCCAAGGAATTAGAGAAAAAGGGAGAAAAGGAAGATAAATAAAAATCGAATAAAAAGAAAAAATTATCTAACACACGCAAATCTAAAAATACTAAAACAATGTTTCAACATTTTTTTTATATTTTTGTTTTATATTTTCCATATTTACAACTATGCTTTTGAATATAATTCAAGGCTTTATATATATTAAAATATAGTATGTATAGGATGTACGCCATATCCTGCTCTTTTTACTTTGTGCTCTTTTTTTATCTTTTTGTGTCTTTCGTATTATTTTCGTCATGCAAAATAAATCACATGGGATGGAGTTTTTTATAGAATCAGATATTCATCACACAAATCTATATAATTTAAGGCTATATTTCTTGACAAGAATCCGCTATTTGACAGTGTGCAGTCACGCTTATGTAATTTGGGGAATGAGTTCGAATATATTTTCTCATTTTGTTTATTATAAACAAATAATATATTATAAAAATTTCGAACAAGATACTATAAAATATGATAACGTTTATGTAATACTGTTTTTTTATTATTGATGCAATTTAATAATTAATTAACTTTAAAATTTCTTCTATTTCTATGTTGTATACATCTATATGCGAATAATAAATAAAATATCTTTTCTTTCTTGTAGAATCAATGCAATATAATGCAAAATTATTAAGTTTTATCAAAAATTTCATTACTTTATATTTAATCTCATTCTATTATTTGTCAAAGTTAATTTTTAAACCATGTTATATTTTTAAATCATGCATAATCAATTGCATAATAATAACCAAATATAGCTAAAGGGAAGCATAGAAAATACGCGATTTACGAATTTGGTTGAAGAAATGTCAAAGTTACAAACACTCAAAATTTTAAAATCGCATATAAGTGAAGGCAACGAGGTCAATTACGCAATCGATGAGATTTGAATGGCGATAGAATGAGTGTTATGATTTTGGCGTATTTTACATTGAAACCGGTTGCACGTAGTAGTAGGGGGATGATGGCTCGTATAAAGGCACACACGTGACAATTAAAACGATCAGTCTCGATTCCGTTCTCCGTTTAATCCGTCGATTTTCGCTGCCTGAAAACCGTGGAACTAAGAGGGCACGAAAGTGGAAGTTGGAAGTTCAAAGCGCGCGAAAATTTTGCGATTCTAAATAAAAAAAAACTGTGCGTCTTCGAAAAAACGAGGGACGAACGGACTCTTGCAAAAGAGCGAGTTTTCGATCAAAGCGAGCTTTTTAGCCGATCATATATGCGTTACATTAGGAAAACGAGCAAAATCATTCAACTACAATTTCGCACGTTTCTATCGGCTGGTACTCGCGATTAAGGCGTGATTAGTCGTTAGAATCTTTTGTATATATATCTTTTCAAAAATTGGTGATCCGTTCCACATCTTGAAAGAAGTTATTAAAAGAGGTAAGATTTAAAAAAATCCCATCTAATATTCTTTAAAAATAAATCAAAGAAAAGTTTCCGCTTGCAAACTACAAATATATGTAAATTTTCAAATTGCCATCGCTTACTTCTTCATTTAATTATTTTTAGTGTCGATTTATTCTGCATGATGAGAAAGTATAATTTTATTTAAATTTCATTTCATTTCTGCATACTATTGAGATTTTCGCATTTATAGAACTTCACGACAATAAACAGCTCTAAATTTTTTATTTATTTTTTATTTAATTGTATTATATGTCCTATTTTTTAATTGATTTACATGGATATTTCGATATTATTAATTTTTAGATAAATATTATAACAGATGTAATTCTTTTATGAATGTAATACATTTACTGTTTTATATTTTAAATATAAGTATACAATAATAAATACGTTAGAGTGAAAAATATGATAACCGCTTATTATTAGTTAAAAAATCTGATTATAGGGAACATACGAAATATTTCGAGTAATTAAATTTTTTAATAATCAGCCAAATTTTTTATTATCTATTGCAGTAACTTAGCAAACAATTAGATACAATTGATTAGTTGTCGTTTTATTAAGATTTTAAAAATAGAATTTAAAAAATTAATATGTATCAAATAAAAGTTGATTCTATTTTTACATGATTAGTTAATATCAAATACCCTTAAATCTGAAATCATTTTATCTAAAATCCTTTTAACATTAAATTCAATTATTTTTTATTCTTAACATTTTAATTATTTTAATTTTGACCAAATAAAATTAATATAATTAATAAAATTAATATAATATTAAATCAATATAAAATTTATACGCACATATAAACAACAAAATTGCTATTTATTATGCCACTTATATTATGTACTATTCATAATCATTTATCTAATAATACTAATGATATATTTCATCACGTTATGCGAGCAACAAAATATTGTCATCATACGCATTTTTTGCATATTTCTGAAAATTAATATAAAATTTATGGAAATTTTGTTTATTGTTTTCTTGACATTTAGATGCATTAAATCGCAGTTTCATTATGTTAACTAGTTCTAGCTAGCTAATTAAAAATCTAACCGGTTTGAACATTATCTTAATAATGATTGAAAAATAGAAGAATACATGGTAATGATGCTGTCGATAGTTATGTCGTCAGTTATTGTCTACGATAACGCGCAGATTGTTAAATAATAGAAATTGGATGCCTGCAAAAGGTCGATTAATATGTTCCATTTTATTGCTGACTTGTTTATGCAACGATTAATAATCATTGGGCAATCGATGCATATTCTTTGACAGAAATTCATTCTTTATCAATCAATCTTCTCACAGCTTTCCTTGTTAGTTTATACAATTATGCAATTTTATGTTCGTCTTTATAGGAATTTATGATCATTAATTTCATTTATATAATACTTAAAAAATTGTAAGAGTCATAAAAGTAAAAAAATTTTCATGACTGAAACTTTAAAGATGAAAATTAATAGCAAAATGTTATTCGTCAATTAATTTAGATTTTACATTAATAAAATTTTAATTTGATGCTACTTTTTGTTAAGATATCGCGCGTGTAAACTCGAAACTTGAAAAATTACGAACAAATAATTATTTATTTATTTTGGAATTTCAGTAAAGAATTTTTATTCTAAATTTTATAAAACACTCTGTATCCCTCCTTTATTAACTATAATGCCCGATTTCATCAACCGCGTTTAACTTTAATCTTAGTTCAACTCACTCTTTGTCTCTTTCTAAAGGAAGAATTAAAAGGAGATAAAGAGTGAGTTAAACTAAGATTAAAGTTAAACGCGGTTGGTGAAATCGGGCATAAATCATCTTGTGATATTTTGTCCTTATATAATTCGATACTAATTTTATAATTATAACTTATGAGAATAATGGTATGCTTTTCTATAAATTTTCCGCACCATTGATTAATATCACGTTGACACTTTGAATTAATTGATATTTCGATTAAAATTATACCAATAACGTCAATGCATTGCCACGATATATCTTCGATAAGATCTATAGAACACAAGGTGACTGGTGTCAAGTGAAAGAACCAATTGAGATGGTGTCATATATATCAATTTGTGTGAACATCGTTAAAGTGCCGCAATTATATTGTTGGACAATTTTCCGGAACGTACTATATTGCACTTAATATATTAATACTCTTACATTAAATAATTTTTACAAGCAAGCATTTTTTCTCTTCCTTTAACACTTTAGTTTTAATATACTTAATATATTTAATATATATTTCAATTGGATATATGTATGTCTTTCATTAATGTAGAATTGAACTTTACGACACAATTTGGTAATATTATTTTAATTTTTATATTTTTAAATCTCTATAACATAAGCCTCAAACAAAAGAATTAAAATCCGACTAAAATTATAATAAATCAGAAGAATAACTTTTTATCATATTAATTTATAAAAACCTTTTGTTCCTATCACTTCCGACACAGGAATTACTACATATTTTGGATATTTTACCACCATAAAAATTATTTTCAATACTATTAAAGAACTTTTAAGTTTGTTACTTACTTTTTCCTGTGCTGTATATCGTTAACAATATATGAAAAATGATTGGCAGATACTTGCGAAAATGCGACGGCATCTCTTCGTCCTGTTTCTCTTCCTGTCGGCCTCATCCGCGGAGCAGCGGCGCAGTGTTAAAAGCAATGAGGAGAAATGTCAGGAGGACCATCCTACTTTGCTCCATTATTTCTCATGGGCGGATTACACCGTGTTGGCCACGATGTTGTTAGTTTCGTGTCTGATCGGCACTTTCTACGGCTTCTTTGCCAAGAAGCAGGAGACTAGCCAGGACTTCCTTTTAGGAGGCTCCACCATGGGCACGTTCCCCACGGCGATGTCGCTGGCCGCTAGCTTCATCACGGCCATCGAGCTTCTGGGAAATCCTGCGGAAATGTACGGACAGGTGCGACGATACGATATATCGTAAGCGGGAACTCGATATTTCTGAAAAGAAAAAAGAGAAATGTGTTAGAGAAATAGAATCTTTCTTGAAAATTATTTTTTAAAAGGCATTTCTATTTGTCTATTTAGGGTACTCAATTCTGGATGACTTGTCTCTCTTTCATACTTGTGGTGCCGATTACCTCTACTTTGTATCTGCCGGTATTCATGAAATTAAGGCTGACTTCGAGCTACGAATATCTGCATCTTCGCTTCAATCAGCATTGCCGATTGCTCGCGAGCGCACTATATATGCTGCAAATGGTATTGTACACGTCAGTGGCTGTATATGCACCTGCATTGGCATTAAGTCACGGTGAGTGATGACTGAAATTATATTAACAGTTTGCAATCGCGTTAGATTCTAAATTTATTACTGCTGCGGCAAAAAATAGTATGATGTATCAAACTAATTATAATAAAAGCGCAATTTTTTATCTTTATTCTTATTTTTAAAACAACGATGAATTAACCCACACAGCACATTATACTAAAAGATAACGAAAAGATGTCTATAAAGACATCTTTTCGCTTTGTCGAAAAAGATGACATAAAAAAGACATAATAGTATGTGGCACGTGTTTCTTCGCTTGCCGCTACGCGGCGAGCCATTCTTAACTTATCTCGTATTTAATATTTATCACGAAATGTATATAAAGAATTAGTAATTAATATAAGATCTGAAGCATATTTTTGCCTTTTACGAGCAGTAATGCCAGAAAGAGGATACTGCTCGCACGCATCAATCAGACAGAGCCACATACATGTGCTACGCAGAATGATTGTATGCGTGTGAGCCGCATCCTGATCCTTTTCCTGACATTACTGTTTATCAGTTTAATTTCTGATAAATTGAATTTAAAATAATTTATTTAATAATCTGGATTCCTTGTTGGGATTCAGAATATTAAACAGATTATTAGAAATTAGGCGGATAAATGGAAGAAATAGCCAATTTATTGCATGTATTGAAGTATTCCTACTATCGAGTGTCGATAATCTATATAGAATGAATCATCTTTTAGTCATCTTTTAATCATCATATGGATAAGACTAAAAAGTCACTGAATTCAGGTCATGAGACGACTTTTAGCCATCTTTCCGTCGACTTAACGATGTCAGTAAAAGATGTCTGTGACAAAAAAATGTCCAGTTTTAGTAGTACTTTTAGACGACTTGATGCTGTGTGGGAAACCACTTTTTGTTTTATAAACGTTTGAACTTTATGACAGTTATAATGTGCACTTCAGTCATTTAAATAGAAAATAATTGAAATAATTGCGAGAATTATGAAATAACAGGGATATTTTTTGCAAAATAATGCATATTAAAAGTTTCTGACGATTTACTCGAGCACTTAATTCGTTAAAAAGTGACTGCGGAGCAACTTTTTGCTTAAACATATTTCCTAGTAAACATTAAAAATGTTATATAAAAGTAATAAGATAAAATGTTATAAATAACATACATAAGTATTATTGACAAGTTACTGATTATATAATTTTCTATTCATAAATGTAACATGTTATATAATATATTTTATATCATTGTTACATTATACTCCATATAGAATTAGTTCACATAAAATATTGGTCACATATGGAGTTGATGAATAAATAAAATAAATTACATTTCTTACTTCGATGTTATATTACTGCAACAAATAATATTTACTGGGTCAAAACTCTCGAAACTCTTCTCGTTATTGGCTTCATTATAATATAATTACACTGGAGTATACGAGTACATTTTTACCATAGTTTATAAGTAGTTGCCTATAAGTTTATAAGTAGTTTCCTTAATAATCTCATCAAAAATATGATCTTGAAAATTCAATGACACTAGAACGATAAACGATATTCTTTCATTTGCAGTCACGGGCCTAAATACTTACATAGCCGTCACTCTAGTCTACGTAGTTTGCATTTTCTATGCATCACAGGTTCGTAATTATTATAGTTAAATAACATTACATAGATTTAATAATATAACAATTATAAAAGTGCGATAATTATATACATTGAAAAGTAATATATAATTTTTTATTATATATATAATATAAAATTTCTATTATATATATTTTTTTCTATTATATATATAATATAAAATTTACATAATATTTTTCATCTATATTTTATTTTGTAAACTTAATAGAAAATTATATTTTCTGCAAAATATATATATATATATATATATATATATTTTTTTTTTGTTTTACGTAATAATTATATATATGTAATATTAAAATAACATTCATTTGCTATTACAATAGGGTGGTATGAAAGCTGTAATAATGACTGATACTTTCCAAGCCGCCGTTCTTATGGGCTCATTGTTCCTTATCTTGGGTTATGGATTGTCGTGGGCTGGTGGAATTGCGTTCGTTTGGCAGGAGAATGTGGAATCTGGCAGGATAGAATTCTTCAACATGGATCCCAGACCCACAGTGCGACACAGCTTCTGGAGCGTTGTCATTGGGGGTACTTTTTACTGGACCACCATGTTCTGCAGCAACCAAGCGTCTGTGCAAAAGTATCTCAGCGTCGAGAACATCTCGCAAGTAAGGATGTAAGTGTCTGTCCGAAAGACAATAACATCTCGCAATAGTGCAGGAACTTTGACTAAAAAACTGCTTGATTTATTATATTCAAATGTCAATCTTATTTATTATTGTTTCATCATTTATGTAATTATATATGGTGTAATTACCGCGTTACAGAGCGCTGTGGGTATCTTCGTTTGGCATGATCCTAATTTATAGCATCAATTTTCTGACTGGAATGGTGCTGTACAGCACTTACAAAGACTGTGATCCTTTAACCGCCAAATATATAAGCGATCAGGATCAGATATTACCGTTGTACGTAATGAATGTTTTGGGAAGCCTTCGCGGAATGCCCGGATTCTTCGTCGCCGGTATCTTCGCCGCGTCTCTTGGGTACGTAAACAATGGCTGAGAGATGATCGAAAATTTCTCCAACGAGAGAGATGTATGCATGTAAATTTATTCATCTCGATGTAACTTTATCCAAATTCGTTAAATTGGACTTGCAAATAATCCCTGGAATTATTTCAGAACTGTCGCGAGCGCTCTGAATTCTTTAGCGGCGATTACCTGCGAGGATATTTTTCGTGGACTCTTTCAGATAGATTTGCCGGCAAGTAAAGGCGCGATTTACGCCAGATGGATCAGCATATTTTTCGGAGCTCTCAGCTTTGCGTTGGTCTTCGTCGTGGAACAATTAGGTGGCGTTCTACAGGTAAATTATATATAAATTTTGCTGCATTGTTTGCAGATTTAAATTAATAATAATAATTATAATATTAATAAATTAATTAAAAATTAAATATTAATAAATAAATTAATAATAATATTAATAATAATAATAATAATAGTAATTAATAATAATTTGCACGAATATAATTTTTAAAGAATACAACACAAATCTTATAAGCATGCTTGTGATTTTTTTATTATTTTATGATTTAATGCTATACGATCTAATCTTTTATTCATTTTTGTATGCTATTTTATGTGTGTTTCTTCTTATCTGCATATCGCTCCGTAACTTGTATGTCATTCACCGAAAACAGATCATTCATTTTTAGGTTGCATTGTCTTTCAATGGTATGGTAGGCGGTGTGACTTTGGGATTATTCTCCTTGGGCATGTTTGTGCCGTGGGCTAATGCTAAAGGAGCAATAATAGGTGCCATCACGAGTCTAATAGTAGTGCTGTGGATAGGATTAGGCGCTCAAGTTGCGGCTGTAAGTGGACATATCCATTTAGATAGTAAAGACATCTCAATCGCACACTGCCCTTGCATAAATGAGACCATGATTATCCCTAATCAATCCGAGTACGAGGATGAAGTTTCGTCTATATATAAGGTGAGATTTACCCGAAAGTATAATTTTTTTTAGTATGCCTCATTTTTCATATTAAAAAAATTAATTAATAATTAAAATACAAATTAATTGCAACAAAATTAATTAAATTAATATAAAACTTAATATTAAATTAAATTAAATTATTAATTTAAATTAAGTTTGGTAGAAAAATGTTTGTGAATTTTAATTATTAATTTATTTCCAATTGAAATGTTATTTAATTAAAAATTAATACTTTATTAAAATATCATTTTACACATACGTACATTTTTTCTCTACTTTTTTATTTTTGCAATTTCTTTTTCATATATGTATCGACTTTATGTTTATCATATTTTTTTCTATAGTTTAACTTTTTTCTCGTATAATTCATTATTGTATTATTTTATATTTGTATTACTTTATGCGAGAGAAATTTATATTCGAGATCACAGCATAAATAACAAACACGCCGATAAGCATAACAGCATTACGATATGGCTTACAGATTAGTTACCTATGGTATAGCACAATCGGCTGTATGTTGACTATAATAGTGGGTCTGGCGGCGAGTTTTGCAACGGGTGCACAGAATCCCACCGATGTGGATCAGGACTACCTGAGTCCGCCGATCGCAGCCATGTTCCGCATGCAAACGAAGCCTCAAGTTACTGGAAATGTTCAGGGTATCACCAACTTTGGTCTCGAGCTAGCGGATGAGACGCAACGACGTCCGCCAGCATCCGACGTGAAATCCTGAAGAACCTGGAGCGGCAATGAGATCATGTCGGGTGAAATAGATATCGATAATACAATAATCGAAGTCTAATTTAGCAAGCATTAAAATCGAGTTGCATAACGGAATATTTATTCCCGAAGGTTTAGCGAACATTCAAATAGCCTTTAATATTTTTTTTCAGAATTTCATTTTGAAATGACACAAAAGTTTGATAAGTATTGTAAAGACGTTTGAAAAAGAGAGAAAGAGAGGGAGAGAAAGAGAGAGAAAGAGAGAGAAGAGTACAAATTGTCTTTCAGATTTATGAATTTGAATGAAAAAACTGCTCTCTATAATTTTATAATTTGCCAAAATTCAAGGGAAAAAATAAAATTTTCTGTAACTATTATATAAAAAAATATTCAACATTTTTAATCGTGGTATTGTTGGGATTATAATTCCAGATTTCTGCACTCTATGAATAATTAATTGAATTAATTCTTTATGATAAAATTTTCATTTTTTATTCCATCTTCTTTCTTTTTTTTATGTTATGTTACTATCACTTAATTTATTTTCACAAAATAAATAAATGACTAATAATATAGTTGATATTGCAACATTACTCTTCCGAATTTATTCCATAATTGCATCGTAACATATAAAAGAAAAGAGATGATGAAAAACCTATCATCTATAGGATCAAATTTTTCATTATTGAATTTACAACAAATTGAAAAAACTTTACATCTATATTATTTTAGTGTAAATTAAAATAATATCGCATTTTATTTGAATATCTGATTTAAAGAATTTGATTTTTCATCTAAAAGTAATAGTAATAGTACAAAATCCTCTGTGATTCTTCTATGATATTTATCTTTTCTACATTTTTCTTCTTATAATGTGCAATAATAATTATTTCAAAAGAAATGAATCGTTTTTATTAAGTATTGAAATAAAATCAAAGTCATTTATTTAATGAAATAATAGAAACTAAAAATATGGATCAACAACAAATAAAACAACAAATTAAATTTTGAGAATAACTTGAAATTAATATAAAAATGCAGTGAATTAGAAAAAATGCGGTCAAGACACATGATTTTTTTAGCATTATATTAATTTATATTTAGATTTAATATTTCTTGAAATACTGGTTATAATTCCAAAAATTTTTTTTAATTTTAAGATTACTAATTCACCCAGAGATTATCTGCTTTTAGCAGAGCAATTATTATGTAATTTTATATTTTAAGAAAAAAAGAGAGAATAATTTATGGCTAAATAATAGGAAATCGCGCAGGTCGTTTTATTAACTTTCTATTAATTGTAATAAACTCGGTTACAATAATTTTTTGAGCGTTCTGTGTTGTGGATAAAATGGTTGTGCTAATGTACGTTTCGAAGCTAAAGAATGTTTGCTAATTGCATATGTCGTGTTTACGTTGAAGATGGCGTAAAAAATGGCAGTTCGAAGTTTTATTAAAATCAATAAATCGTTAAACATTATGAATATTTTAATCAAGAAAAGATTCCTTGAGTTTAATTTTCTTTTTGTTTTAAATGGCCGAGACTTTTTTCAGAATTATATTCAATCGTTCTGTACCTTATGCACATTGCCTTGCCTTACGAATTATTTTTATATTTTATAGAGACGAGAATCCTCCTCAGCGCACATTATAGACATTTGATTATCTTAGAATACTTTTATTTCTTATGTTGCATATAATTTATTAAAGAGCAAATTTTGCGGATATTCTATAATGCGGATATACAGATATAGATATTAAAATATTGTTATTTGTACATATATATATGAAATAATAAATGAAAGAAAACACAGCGTGCGAATGTGATTTTGTTATATGTAATAAATTTCTTTTCAAAACTAAAAGTTCGAATAATATAGTGGATTTTGAATGCGATGAAACTTTTCCAGCATAGCGTAACTATGGCATGTTAAAGTGCGTTAAAATGGTCCCTTTTAAAACTTCAACCTCAAGTTTCTCAAATAGTCACTTTTTTAAATTTAAAATAAAACGTTTTTTTTATTGAATAATCCATTTAGCAATGGCCAACTATATTGAAATAAATATTTTCTTAATATTTAATTAATAATTTTAATAATTTCTTAATATATGTAATAATTTTAATATTTTTCTTAATATTAATAATTTTAATATTCATCCGGGATTGTTTTAAAAGAATAAAAATAATTATGATTTAACTAAAATTTAGAATTATGGCCTACGTAGATTAAATTCTTGCCATAATTAGAACAGTAAAATAAAAACCGATATATCTATCGTAAAGTACCGACGCTTATACTTGATACCGACTCAGTCAAAGTATCACCCCGTTGAAATACCTAAGTACGAGGTGAGTGTACGTTAACACCGTTTGTTATTGTCGGAAGGAAGAGAGAGGGAGAACGGGACAGTGAAAGTGGATCAATACGTAGTGAGCGTGCGGCCTGTCTGGCAACGTGCGGCTGTCTCTCCTAGTCCAAATCGCCTATCTGCGTTCGATGAAGAGCGTGTAAATAGCACATGATTCGTTGACAGATTAACTGTCACACGTTGACAGTTGCAATTGTCAATTTTTCCCAAATTCACGCAACGATTGATTCGGCCGTGCCTCATCGAGTTGGTGCAAATTGGCGCGTGAAGCAGTCTCGTATCGAGGGCTCTGGACGACTAAAAAATTAACAGTTTAAAATATTAGTCTAAAATATTTATATTCTTCAATTGTGCGAGTGCATCGATTCTCTGTTTTGCGAAAATGCAGATTTTATATTACCTGTCGAGAAGTGAATCGTCTGCTTGTCATCGATGGTAGAATGTTATATGTTGGATTATGTAGGTATATAATTGTGACAAACGGACGATAAGTCGATTCTGTTGCATGGAGTCGGGAAGATTGGAAACTTTGCTTATCCGAGATTGATGAGAGAAGGAAGCGGGAATTAGAAAGTTCGGGTCATCGTATACATGTTATGCGGTCGCGATGTACCTGTCACATCTTGTAAGTAAGAGTAAAATCGAAGAAATTTTACCGGAAATGCGTTTCATTCGGCATTAAAAACGCTCCTTGTTGTTATGTTAATTTGTCTCTTAATTCATTCGCAAATTATACGCTGACATTTTTTATTCTGTTTATTTTGCATGAGATATTTTATTTTCAGTCGCATTATATATACATATAGTTGTTACTGCATCTATAAAGTTTGCAAAGTTTTAACTTAGCACATCTCGTTTTAAGGAACAAAAGAATGTAATCTGAAAATGGTTCACGTTGTTATAAACAGAAAAATATAAGAGACACATAGACATATTAACATAGACTGCTTATAAAGTAGTGGGGAGTGTCCTCCTGAGAGAAAAGGATAGCATGAATAATATTAATAATATAAATAATATTAATAACATTAATAATATTAATACTAATAATGAGTAATATTAATAATATTAATATTAATAATATTAATATGTCTATGAAGAGAGATTAGATAGTAAATATATATTATTAATTTTTATTATATTGTTAATACATGTATATAGTAAAAATTGTTATTTTATAATTTAATGATAAAAATGTATCTGTAAATTTTATAATTGGAGAGTAAAACAAATAATTTGTAAGTGCTGGCACATTTATTGCATTACATTTATTTTTAACTTAATTTTAAATATTTATTTATGTTTTCAAAATCAGATTTTACTTGAACATCTTTGTTAGGATATTTCATTGATCGATATTTTTATTTGTATTTTATGTTAATATATATTTTATATTTTATATTTATATTTTATATTTTATGTTGATGTATTTTTTCCATTCCTAATTTATTAATTATTTCTTATTCCAAAAATATTATTCTGCGTTTTCTTTATTTAAATAACTTACTTTTGATTATATATAAACTTAGTATTATAAATATTACCATAAATTATGAAGATTACCTCGTAAAGAGAGTGTAATTTCTCACAAAAGGTACGAAGGATGACCTGCAGGCAAGAATTGACTTGCCTGCGATTCCTACGTTGGACTGTCTTGGTGCCGCTCGTAATCTATATCTCACTCCTATTTGTCAAATACAATAAAAGCGTGCCTCTGAAAAGTCTATCGACCTCGAGCGACAAGGACAGAGAGGGTTCCATGATGGACAGCTTGTTCCTCGAATTGCAGACCGTGACGGTTGACAAAAAGAACTTGGCGGAATACAAGGATACGAAAATTGATCGCGGGGATGAAGGGAGCATACGAGAAGTCGTGGAGGCGGAAAATCGCGAAAATCCGAGAAATCTCCTAGAAGACATCTTCCGCAGAGCCGATACTGATGAGAATCAATTGCTGGATATACAGGAATTGGCGAAGTGGATTCACGCCAAGATCACCGAACACATCACGCGTGCTATGCGAGAGAACGTTGGGTTGTTCACTGCTATCGACACTAATCTTAGAGATGGTATTATTTGGATATTTATTTTAATTAATTAATATCATTTTCTAGTTTATAAAAATAATAAAAAAATTAATAAAATAATTAATAATTAATAAAAATAATTAATAAACAAATCAATTTATACACATAATTATATACATAATTAATATACATAATTTTAGAAATATAGCTTTTAAAATATTTTAAAGAAAATTCTATTATAATGCAAAGGAAACTATTAGAACAAGATAAAGCCGCTTAGCATAAACTACCATCATTATTTACCTCAAGAAGACTAAAAAAATTACTGAAATAAAATTTGATAATATTTGAATTATCATTGTTAGCTGTGCTTTTCAATTCCTGTTACAGGCGAAGTCTCGTGGGAGGAATATCACGCTTATTTTCTGAGAACTCATGGCTTTTCTGAGACCTATATAAATTCCCATGATAAAAAGCACAGCGAATTGTCGCGGACACTAAAGGAGAGCATAATGAGGGATAGAGCACGATGGGCTGAGGCTGCTAGAAACGATCCCGACAGATTGGGTCTGGATGAATTCTTAGCTTTCACGCATCCCGAGAGTAGTCACAGAGCTCTTCTCCAAATGGTGGAGGACCTCTTTGAAAAATTCGGTAAATTTCGCCTCGGTTTGTAATAAACTCCCTATTACTGCTCCTTATTATTATAATTTTTATGCAGAAATATAATTTATACATTAATATAATTTATATACTAAAAAACTGTAGTCTTCATCTGAAAACAAAAAAGTTAAAAACGTAAAATAAAATATTATTTATTTATATGATTAGATCGAGACGGTGATGAACAGTTAACAGAGGACGAGTTCTCGGATTTGCCATCGGAAGGAGTCGGCCTAGATTTACACGAAGATCGACAACAATCGATAGGAGGCAGCGAAGACAGGCGTAAGGAGTTTCGACATTTGATTGACAAGAATAAAAATGGGAAAGCCGATCGAACCGAGCTCTTGGTAAGTGTAGTAGAAAGTAAATAAAGAACAGACCACAATTCGCCACTTCTGTAGTGAAATAGCATTAAACGAAATATTACATCGTTTTAAAGAAAAAAACATTCAAAAAATTATAGAAAAATTATTCTTGTAAAATGTTAATTTCAATGTTGAACATATTCTAATTATGCATCACGATTAAAAGTGTTTGACAAATAACAAAGATATATATCATGTCTATTTCAAAAAATCGCTATAAATGCTTTTATTATATGAGTGAAATATACAAATATATCAAAAAGTAGAAAGATAAATAAGAAATATTTTAATTTTCTCTTTAAAATAAATTGAATATTTGTTTTCATAGATGTACATTGATCCACGAAACCCCAGACATGCCATTCAAGAGGCCCAGCACTTAATTACCTTATCGGATATGAATTTAGACGGAAAGTTAGATCTTCCGGAGATTTTGAGCAAAATGGATTTATTTCTCGACAGCAAAATGGTAGACACGGAGAAAAGTTTCCACGATGAATTTCGACGATAGTTTTCACATAAGAACGAACATAATTATAAAATTGAAGAAGGACATTTTTGTTACAATCTCTTTATCGAAAGAAGATCTCTAGATAAATGGACGAATAATTTTTTGTAACACCAGATAGATGCGACTAAAAAATTTGATATAGATATTTTTAAATATCTTAGAAAAGAAAGTTTTTCTCTTCGACATTTGCATATTGAACACAGACAATATGATTTTTCGATCCATGATCGACAATGGATTGGACCAATACAATTATCGATTCATGCAGGGTATTCTAGGCGATTTCTAATAGATTTTTTTTTTAAAAACACTACTCGATTTAGTGCGCAAACGAAAATCATAGGCTTTTAGAACGCATCTGTGATAGTCTTTTGACGTAGAATATTGTTTAAGTAGACGCAATTATTATAGTTATTAATAACTACTATAATAATAGATTTTAATACATTAATTGACTCAATCAGAAATAATAATTCAATCAGATCGTTTACAGGGTTAAAATTATATATATATATAATTACTTGCCAATTGTAGGATCGGTTGTGAAACGGATCGGTTGTGAGGGGTTGCAAATCCGTCCTTTCGTAGATTCTTAGGTTTCTTATATGTGACTTGCTCTTGAATTTTTAGGAGAGTTATTAGAAATTTTGTATTTGCAGAAAAAAATTTTACCTTTCAAATTATTAATCTAAAAAAATCGCACAAAAAATATTATATTAATACTATAATAATATATATTATTGTGCAATGTTAATACAATTATATTATAATTAATTTGTGATATTAATTGAGATAATTTAAATATATTAAAAAAATATATATATATATGTATAAATATATATATGTTCTTATACATGTCGTAACAATAATATAATATTGTAACATTAATATAATATTTTATATATATAATGTTTTTGAAGGCAAAATAAAGCTGCAATTATTTTACAAGATAAAAAAAGAAAAATCGTTCGGCAGTGTATTAAAAATGTTTCAATTTTCAAAATAAAATAAATAACATGCTGTTATTTATCGTTTTGACAAGTGTTTTTGAAGAATCCAAATGCAATTCGTTGCTCACAATGAAATATATAACGTTTCTGTGGTGAATAATGGCTTAATAGCGTTTTAAAATAAAATTCTATTACATATATTTTAAGAACACAGCCATCGACGTTCCTTTATAAAGAATTTTGTATATTAGCGCATTTTTCTATATTGTGATTTAATACAATAAAATCTGTTTAGTGATTAATCGACAATCGTTTTTATCCTCTTTTATTCCCATTTCGATAAGTTAGAATACAATGTATTTGTTAATGCATTTCTTAAAAATATTTTCAGTCACACATTCTGATATCGTTTGTAACTTTTATAAAAAATCTGTACAAAATATAAACAATTATAAAACTTATAAGTCATAAAAAAATAATACATAAAATTAATTATGCATATGTATTTTTATATATGTCTAGAGATACATCATACAATCTTATATTATAAATTTTAAAAGATATTTATAAACTTCTCTCTCTTACAAGATGATCTCTTTTGTAATAAAAAACAGTTGAAACCGGAGTACTCTATAAGTACTCTATGTTGCGACATAATTACGACATAAAATTTTTACCACGTTGAAAGCTTCATTACAGTAAGTTTCATTGTAATATGAAACTTTTATCAATCATATATTTTATGATATAAATTCATTTAACGTCTATTCATTAAACATAGAATTTTTTACGTTATATATATATATATATATATATGTATATACATATATATGATTTAATAATTTCATATAGGAGGAGGAAAGACCATATAGAAAAAGTTTTAAATATCTTATACATAATAATAATAAATTTTTTATATATTATATATTATATATATATATATATATATATATAATATAATATAGTATATATAATATAGAGTATATATAAGTATTTATGTGTAGGGTAAAACGATGTTATATGCTCTGGTAGGGAAAATGCTCTACTCATTATTCAGATACAATGAGTTACTAATAAGTATTATTGAAACGGAAATCGATAGTTGGTAGTATACAATCAATCGGGAAACTGCATAAAATTGCTCTGTGAGTGCAATTTTATATAAAAGAAATTATTAAATCAATAATTTTTGAAGTAAAAGATTTTTTAAGTAAAATTTATTGATAAATTTTTTTATATTTTTCATTCCACAAAAATAATTGTCACTATATTTATACATGTTCTCGCTGTATTTCTGAAAGTATAATCTATAAAATAAACGAGTGATAAATTGTATATAAATGTTTTTTTCTGTTTGATTCGTATGAAGATATATTTTTCTTTAAAAATGCAAAAATATACTCTATTGGTCATAGGAATAATATGTCTCTCTAGTATCTATTTTTTCATCATTTCTTTTTGACAAACGATAAGCAAAACATATAAAAGAAAAACAAAAAAATGGAGTGAAAAGACCATTACTAGAAATAGCAAAATCAAAGTACTACAAATGGGTATCAATGAAACTAATCGAGAATACAGTATTTAAAATTTTGATACATTTGAAAACAGTAAAGGAGAAATTTCCTCTAGAAAAATTTCAGAATTTGGATTGAACATATACGGAAAAAATTAAAAATTGATGCAATTAATTGTAATACTAGTAAATCTTTATAAATTTTGACTATAATAAAATTTGTTTATTATAATTATACTTTATATCGATTAAAATGTAAATGTGGGGCATATTACACATTGTTTTACCCTATATGTATATAATAACACATTTAATAAATTCTAAACTGTACAATGGAGAAGATTTAAGACTTTTAGATATTTATATCATATATTTAATTTTTAATATCAAATGTGAAAATGGAAACAGCTTTTTCCATTTAATCATTTTTGTATTTATTTATCATCAACAATTAATAAAATTAAGATATATTATTTAATATCTCAAAAATCAATTAGTTCTATAATATTTTTGTATCATTTTAAACAACTTACAATATATATATACGTGATTTTGATTGCAGTTTGTTTATTTATTTGCTAAAAAATTTGTCTACAAAAAAAATATAAAATTTTTTCAACAAAAGTAATATTTTTCAACTGTAACTTTACGCTTTCAGCAATGCTATCGGCAAAATACTACTAAAAGTGTAATCTGAACTTGATATTTGATTGTATAAAATATAACTAAGATTATTATAAACAAGACAGCATTTGCATGTTATACAAAATATATGTATATTACAAAGTAAATTTTTAAAATCAATTTTACGATACAAGCTTTCTCGATTTTAATTTTAAATATATTAGCGAGAATTTTAAAAGTTACATTTTATACAACACTTTATGCGGAACTTTTAATTACGACCTTTGAATTTCATCATTTAGCCGTTTACACATATACACATTTAAATATATGATCTAATATATGATGCTAATTACAAAAGTTAAAGGGTAAGCTTTCTGCTAGATAATGAACGGGCAATTTTAATTGGATAAAGTTAAGATATGTTAGCACTGAACGTAGAGAAAATCTCTCGCTATTAGCGACATGAATTCTATGATCCTTGACAACCGATTTTTCTGTTTAAAACAGGAAAAACGTTTTTTTTTTCCTTGATCAAGAAGATACATCTTATATCATTTTTGATCTGAAAATAATTAAATTAAACATTTATATAAAATATGTTTCGTATACAAATTTAAAAAAACTATTGATTTTCTCTCTTTTTGATGATAAATTATATAATTTAATTAAGCTTTGGAATCTGCGTTTCTTTAATCTGAAAAATGGAAAGTTCCATTATTTGTTAAATAATTTGTTGTCAAGCTTTCTTTCCTATAAATAAATGTTTATAAGAAAATAATCAATCCTTGCGATGTGATGCGCATCGATCTGTGAAACTCCATTTTCTTCGACTGGATATCCGAACGTAACATCAGCAGCTCCACAATTCAAGGAATTATTTTATTGCGAGGACGCTTAGGAATTCACATAATTGCTAGATGATCGTCCTGAAACGTAGCACAATGATTCTATACAGAAATACCCAGATTGTCCGACTAGAATAATTAAATAAATTTGCAGCGTGAATAATATGACTTTGAACATAATTCGCGATAGATGTTTTATGTATTACAAATTAGAAAGTTAACAGTTTCGTCGGCTTTTTAAAAAAGTAAAGAATTAATGAATTCTTGAAAATAATTTTTAAAATCAATTAATCAATTAATTAATCATTAACGCAAAATAATTTTACTAAAATTAATAATTCAGAAATAAATTTCATTATTTCGATCTCGATCGGACGTAAATAGTTTTAATGAACTTAGTAACACAAAGTAATTTATTTGAGTAATGCTTCAGATAAATTAGATTCTGTTACTTTGTGAAAAAGGATTAACCGAAGGTTTTAAATAAAACTGAAGATAATCAAAAACGTTAAAAGTTTCTACCGGATGTAATCTCGAAAATTGTAAAACTTATTTTCTCTTATCATTTTCTACACCGGTGCATTATCGGTTCCAAGATATAATTCGAAAGACAAATTTGTTATACGTGCGCTTGAATGTCTACTCGTCAATTAGAAATCCTTTCATCTCTCACGCAAACCTAACATGGAATTAAGAAAATAATAATTTTAATGTGCAAATCATAGCTTTATCATCTTAAATTTCAGTTTTACTAAAAGATGCTTATTATGATTTATCGCGTCTTTTTATAATTAAAAATATTATTTAAATATAAGCGATATTTTTATACAAAATACAACTTTTTATGTATTTATTACATGCTTATATCACATATGCCTGCTCATAATACATTATTTTTGCTTTAAATTATATAAACAATGTACAATTTCCAATAGAAAAATTATTTGAAAATGCAAAAAGGATAAGCATTCAGATACATTCCAATATGCGCATGCAGCTTGCAATTCTGAAATAATGTCGCAATGTTCTATTATATAAACAAGAAAATATAATGCAAAGAGGACATTAATTTCGATAAAATATAATTTCGATAAATATTCTCTTAATTGTTTAAAATAGTGGTAAACATAATTCGACAAAGTTTTTATATAAGCCGCAATTTATTTATTGATAACATTTATTCCGCGATATACATAAAAATCGAAGATATTAATATATAAAAAAATACAGAAAAATAGCTAAAACATTGCTAGAATTATGAAATATTAGTATTACGTAGATAATGTAAATATCACACGAAAAAGATCAATGAAACGGTACAACGAAGTAGCCAAATGCGACTAAATACCTCAAGAAAATGCGCATTCAATCTTCCCATCTCTTTGTCCTTGTGTTCTATAACACAATGTAGAATGATGTAAAATTGCCTTTAAGAATTGTGTCAAGAATGCAATTACATGCATGTTTAAAGGCTTAAAAAGCGAGAAATTTAAATGATAGATTGATGACAATAAATAAATTTCTCTTATCATTATTATTACTCACTCGACAGATCGATCCGCATCCGGTAGGATGTTCTCGCCACGACAGCACAGTTTTACTAATCCGGTGGACCTCATCTGTTCTTCCTCTATCTCGTTCACTATAGTACATGTATGTTTCACGAATCAATCTTGACTCTTATGTTGTCGTTCGACTGTTCGATTAATGTACACAAACATTCGTGGAAAATACTAGTAGAATTAATCTTTGACACTGAAATTTCTTGACAATTAAATTTATATTCCATTTATGCTTTTTATATATTACACGCGAAGAAGTTTGCGGTAAAAAGTTAATCGCCAGTATATGAATTTTATACGTATTAATGATAACTTTGCAAGAAAAGATTTTAATTCATGATGTGACAATATTACACATGACAATATGACATATCATATTGGTCAGATATTGATTGATTTTGATATCTCCATCCTCAACTAAGCAATAATGTAAGAATGTAATATGACGTGAGAAGAAGCAATTTTCCAGAAATTAAGCAAAATTAGTGTAATGTTAACTGATGTTGCTTTGATCGAATTTCACAGAAAAATTAAACATATATTAACTAATAACTATTATAACGTTTTTTAAAAAAATAGTTAATTCTCTAAGAAAAAGAATAAAAATTCTTTTTCTAATAAAATTTCAAATATCGCTCATTTTTACGATAAGAATCGAAGAGTGACGTTGCCTTAGGTTTCCAACTTATTAATAAATTAATGTCACTGATTGATTAATAATATGCTCCAGAAATTTTTTTCAATAAGTATATATATCATCAATTCTTGTATGCGCGTATCGAAATTACAGATTATCAATTTGTAATGCTATTTGCCTGTAGACTGTATAATTACTTTATTAATCATTAATGAGATATAATCAAATAACTGTACATTTGCAATTGTTATTATGTGTAATCATTACATATGCAACAACATTACTGCACGATTGTTGCACTTTAACGTATGATGGTTTTCATTGATACAAATGCTGCTCTACTTTACGGAAAATTAATGAAAAGAGCAGATACACATTATAATATATGTACATTATAAAGAGCGATTTCTATTTTTCAATAATATCTCTTAAAATATTGTTAAAGATTTAAATATAATCTCTCTCTATCAGAATACATATATAAAATTAAATCTTGTAAGAACCATTATAGTAGATGAATAGATAATAAATCTTCAGTTAATCCGGAACGAATCCGTTCTACGTTTTCTCATGGACTATTTCTTTTTTATTCTTCATACACGACATATTTTGATAGAAATATTTTTTCGATAGTAAAATATGTAGTGATATCAACTTTTAAAAAGCTCGACATGATTCTCGTTGAAGAGGAAACATTTACTATGCAAATTTTTTTTTAGATATTATATTGTATATTGTGTGCATATCGAAATATTCGTGCTAAAAATAGTATCATATTAATTTTTTCACACTTACCCATCGAAGTTATTTGAGGGGGCTGACAACTGTTAAAGGGCGACTGTCTTTTATTCTGCATATCACCTCCTCTCGAGGAAAGATAAGCGGCAAAAGTTTTATTCAAAACGAGTCTTACCTGGGTAAAAAAATATAAATAAAAAATAAATAAATCTTATAATAAAATAATTTTGTATAATACTTATATACATATATATAATATTTGTATATACATATTTTTAGATTTTTATTATAAAAATTCAGATGATTTTATAAGATGTCTTAGATTCAATTTTTTTATCAACTTTCCTGCTATTTTTCATTCATCAAAAATATTAATAAATAAAGATATAACTTATAATCATATTTGTTTCTAAGCATTTCCGAAAAATGATAAAACTTAAAAAAAACTAATGTGATGTTTTCAAATGCCGAATTTTTCGCTCACCTCGCCATTGAGGAAGCAATAAAGGGTCGCAATGAAGAGGCCCTGAAATGATTGCAGAAAATACGTTGAGTATGACCACACCGCGAATCTGTTTACATTATCCAATGGGGCGTCAATCATAGAGAGAATATTAGTGATGCCTAATAATGGTAGAAGTACCACGGCTGCTCTCACGGTTTTCCTGTGAGCAATGAAAGAATTTATGGCTTTCAGTATTAATAATGATTGTTTGTTGCATAGTAAAATGCAAACCAATAATAATAAACCACATACATTTCTTCAAGAATGAAGATTGAGCAATACATTGGATGTTTAATTAAAATTTCTTCAGTAGTAAATAACAAACTCCCAATAAGCACTTTACGCGCGCGCGCGCGTAAAAATATATTGAAAAATCATTATTCTGGCAATTTCTTCCACGTTCTTTCTCCTTTGAATTTTATATTTGAATTTCTGTTTGAGCAAACGTGTAATATGTATTTTCCGCACTAACAATAAAAATGCTTTGAAAGCATCGATGTCGATAGGTGTCGTATTTATGATGTAGAACGAAGATCTTTATAGTTTGAACTGACTTTTCAAATAATATTGAAATATCTTTACAATAGTATATTCAAATACTACAAATATTGAATATTATAATATTATCCTTCAAATACAAAAATATCTGTTTATCTTAATAATGGAGTAATAAAGAACGAGTGGATAATGTGAATAAAGCATTTAGTTTTTTCTTAGATATTAAGATATTTATTTAATATTTCGAATAATGCAGTAATTAAACTCATATTATTAAGGCAAAATCAATTAATCAAGGACAATAATGCGAAAAACTAAAACTTTCAATATTAAAAAGACTCTCTAAACTCTTCTTTATGATCCTCCAAAAATATTAAATTTCTGCATATTTATTCACTTACAGAACTTGTTCAATTTCGCTTGTATGACTTTGCCGCAGCTTCACTACGAGCACTCTTATGATATTCAGCAAAAACAAGAAATTGAGCTAAAAGAAAACAAAAATAAATACAACATTATTTTAAATATTGCACATATTACAATTTTATTATTTTTCACATTAACAAATGTAATTGATGTTGAAATAATTACTTATAAATCTATGTGTTTATATATCTATACATAGATGTACGTGCATGTGATATAACATCAAGTGGAAATGTGGATTTTATTTTCTTTTTAAATTATATTGTTAACATTTCACGTGAAATATTCATGAAAAAATTAAAATATTTTAAAAGGTTAAAAAAAAGTAAAATATTCACCAATATGACCGCAAGTCTGGGCCCTTCAAGGATCCAAAAGTAAGATGACAAGCTATATCCTGACCAGCACCTGAGAAATCTAATATTTCGACATGTTACATTTTTGCCTACAGAATGTTCCATCACCATTGAATGAATTGTTACAAATATTAACCGGTTTTTTTAATTAAAATAGAACACATTTTTTTAAATAAACATCAATAATTTTTAAGTATCAACGATTAAGTAATCAACAAGTAAGTAATCAACGATTACAAATAAATTATTCGCAAAGCAATTCGGAATGATATATAGATAATAAAATCGTATTCTTTAATCCATTTCTAAAGTTTTATTCAATTGTAATTTAATTAATTTTAAGACTTGTTATATAAAGGTAAAAAATTTAGAAAAAGTTTTAGTATAATTTCTGTCAATATATATTATTCAATGATTAATCATAATTAATTCAATAGTGATGGCACATATTTGACCTTGCATACTTTTAATAATCAAATAATCAACACACTTTGATTTTGGATGATAATAAAATGCCATAATGATAGCCCAAATCAAGGTCATCAGCACTGGACATCCCCATCCAATGAAGCGATATATTCGATAATAAGATGTCTCTTGGAAAATCGTCACTATAAAATCGTAATAATCGATACACAATAACACAACAATAATAAAATTTAAATTAAATACAAGATTTTGTAAAAATATATATATTATTTAATCAACAATTTTATTTTAATTTTTTTATTATTTTGAATATAAAATTTATAAAAACCATAATAATTTCAACGTGTGTATTGTAGTTCCAGCAGTCTCATTTAATTTAAGGTTCTTTTTTCAAGCTATTTATATTTTTAAAGAAGCTTGAGCACAGTCCTTAGAGAAAACGTAAATGCAGCTACTTACCAGTCACTATGTTGTGCAGAAACAGACCCTCTATGAACATCCACATAAACATCGCGGTTTTGACGTATTCCAGCAGCATGTAAGTGACTTCGCATAGTACTGGCTGAGAAAGGAAATAAATAAATTTGCTTTTCACGAGAGAGCGAAGAATAAATCGCGCAATCTGTTCGTTTGTTATGAAAAGAAGCGACATCGAGTACTCGATAGTACGCTTTGATCTGGAACGACTTATCGTTTTGATGAAATTATATCCTCGATTCGCGCTTTGTAAAGAAAATTATTCCATCGAAGGACATAATTATACGAAAATTGCTCTTCTAATTACTTGTTGTTAGTTTCTAATTACTTGTTGTTATTGGAAAATAGTGGATAGTAAAAAATATATAAAAATATTTCATAATTTCAGATCCCTATAAAGAAAATGTCGCGAAAATAATAGTAAATTTCCTCCTCTCCTTTAAGAATTAATAGTGAAATAATCTCATCTTACGGTATTTCCTATTCCTCGTTGTACGCCATGCGGCTTTCTTCGAAAGATCGCGAGGTCTATATACAGCATTAACCTGATTAGCACTTGCACAACCATGGCAACAAAGAGATTTTTGTGAATCCTGGTCCTTGTATTGCGTAACGACCTATGAAATGTCATCAATGTAAATAGCTTTGACTTCATTCCTTTAATCGTGTAAATTTATGCAAATTAATATCCAGTCTTTGTGCCAAATGCACTTACGTAATTACATTTCATTGAATTAACTCTCCATATGTCATTTTACCATAGCACATATATATAAATGTATGAATATATATAAATATACAATTATATACATGTTTAGATTGCTTATTGGAATTAATTAATATGATAAATGATAAATTATAAACACACACACATACAAATATATATTTTAGTTTGAATAAATTTAAAACCCAATTCTTTCAGAAAAATATTTACAATTATATTTTCCATATTTAAGAGGAGAGGATAATTACATGTATATCAATAATTAGTGAGACTGGATACATATTTCGTGCAAATTACTGCTGCTTTTTTGAAGAAAAGATTACACTTTGTCATAAGTGAAAATTCGCTGATAAATTTTATTATGTCAAAAATTAAGTTAATGTACTGGTATTTATCTTATTGTTAGAGAAAGATCGTTAGAGAAATGTGCGATAAAGCGATTGCAACTTATCGGAATCTCATGAGCGAAAAATTGATTTTTTTTCTTGAAAAAACTCACCTAAATCGACAGAAAATCAGTAAGGAAGCAAGCAAAGCCACCAGGGAAATACTAAGGCCAACAAACTCCAGGGTACGAGTCTTCTCGGCTATATTCATTTTCATCTGATAAAAAAGCGAAATAAAGTTTATATATGTATTTGTATTTCGATATAAAGAAAAGTTTGTATTTCATCGATATACTGTGAAATTTCTCGCAGGAAATATTCACTAAATTTTTTAATATAACGAGAGATTATCTCAGAGAGAGAGAAAGAAAGAAAAAAAGAGAAAGAGAGCGCAAAAACTAAGTTATCATATTTTTATACTCTAAATATTTAAAAATGCTTTTTATTTATTTAAGATATTTGTGCTTAATCTATATTTTGCGTCTATTTTGTAGCGAACATTTTTCTTAACGTTAGATTCTTATATACTTTTCATTGATTGATTACATAATCAATGAATTTATTAATTGTAAGAGTTCTAACTAATTAAATACTAGATATATCTATACGTAGAATGCAACTATTTGCAATTACATGATATTTAATTAGCTAATAGATATATAATTAAATATCATATAACTATTTGTAACTAATCAAACATGAGATATTTATATTTAGAAAGCAATTATTTATAATTACATGATATTTATAATTATCTATATTTATAATGCATAAGTGTATATTTGTACAAAAAATATTTTTGTACTTGAGAATCTATATCGTGTATAACTGTATCCAAGTGTGGCTTAATCACAGAAATTCGCATATTGTCTGTCAGTTACAATACCTGGATGATCCTTACCTCGCCCTCGAGATTATTGTTGAAGACCCTATAGTGAAGCCACAGCATTTCTGGCGTTAAGCAAGTGGTATAGTTCGCCCAACCAATGAATGAATCCTCGTTTGTACTTGTGCCATTCTGCGACTCCCAACGTCCATTGTAACCGCATTTCTTCTCCACGGATTCTGAAAAGAGACGAGATACATATTAGAAGAATCGAGAACTAAATATGTGTCGCTTTATACCTTCGCACTTTTGCTTCATCGACAAAGGAACTTTTTTATCAGTTTTATTATTTTTTTTTCTATTATCTTGTTATAATAATATTAAATATATATATTTTTTTTTTATATTATAAGGAATGTATATTATATCGTAAATGAGAAATGGTGCATTCAATGAGTATCTCGAGGGATGAAAGAGAGCGTAGAGGAGAATCTAGCGTAGCATGCTATCGTCTTAAAGATTTCTTTTAAGCTCGGAAAATTGAAGGGCGAACTGCAGTCTTTGGTACACCTATACCACCCAACATGTTGCATGTGAAACGACGTAATGGAATAGTGTTATATCATACTGCTATAAGAGACAAATCGTCTTTTAAAATTCCCGTCGAGTTGATTATACACGACATTTCACCGAATCGATAATTCGAATTTCATCCCCCGTTACACTCGAGCTTTCCCTTGTGAAATCTAAAGTTTCACCTTGTACCTCTAAAATATCCAGAAGATCGTAATAAATTTCTTTCATCATACGTGATTTACTACAAGAATTTCTCGAGACAGTCACATATTTTAGAACTTTAAAAACATCAAATTATTTATAATTCTCTCTAATCGTTATTACTTATTAGACTCAATTTTTTATAAACGAAAAAAGCAAAGAATCAGCGAAAGTTACATAGATATGCTTTATTCGCAATAAGAAAAGAAAACGATGCTAATACTGACTGATCTTATGATGCATTTATATATATAGTCTACAAAGCACTGCATAATGGCTCGAGGAACGCTTGATGAGAAAAATGTTTTACGTATTAAAGCCCCGAGACAAGATTTTCTTTGCAGTTCATTATTTTGCTCGATAGCATATCTTGAATTCAATCATGTACAATATTAAATATTTCGAATTAAAACGCTGTGAAATGTCTTCTTTTCTAACTATCTTTATAAATTTGTTTGCCTCCTCGCTAATAAATTTCAATAATAAATAATAATAATATTTCAAATATAATAATATTTGTTGAAGTTTACAAGTCGCTGTTTATTCTACATATTTCTATCGAATAAATAAATAAATCGATAGATAAACTTATAAAATAAAAGTTGCAGGAAAAAGTATTTCTGTTATAATTTCTTTTAAATATATCTAAATGTATCTATCTTTTTCTTAAATATATATATCATATTTTAAAACAATATAAATTCTTAAAAACTTTTGAAAAATTCTCGCGCGATAAACGGCTTAACAAGAATATAGATCTGTGACGTTTTTGAAATAAAGAAAATTCGTTATTTTTAAAAATTAATTTTATATGTACTAAAATAGATCGCAATTTTTATAATTCCATTTCAATTTAATAATCTTAAATTACAGCGAAATCTTAAACTTCTTACATTTATAATGCCGTTATGAATAGAGAAACCAGAACCGGCTAGTATAAAATATCGTATTGTTTTATGTTTTTTTCATATGTATCTTATTTCCAATAAGCACAACCTGATTACAGTACAATAAAAATTGATTATATAAAGAAATTGATTATATAAAGAATATGAATATATAAATATAGAAAATATATATACACTTTATTTATAATTTTTTATGCAAAATATTGATATGTTGAGTTTATAATAATTTAAATTTGTTAATAACTATTTCAAGATTATGGCTACAATCTATTTTAAGCACGAAAACGATTCTATATTTCATATACTGTAATTTCATATTAAAGAGGAAGTATTGTTGAGATTCATCTTGGACTCTCACTCTCAAAGTTTTCAAATAATGCGCTTTTATTAAACTTGTAACAAAAGATGTTTGCGAAAAGTAATATAAATATTTAGTTTTTAAAATCTTAATATTGCAGATCTTAAAAAATTAACTAAATTTAGGAATTTCTTTCTAGGAAACTTGTCTTTGGAATTTTTCAATTGACTTACCAAAGCTCTATATATGATATTGAGAACTGATAATATTAAAAACTAATATTATTTCCCGATTAATAAAATATTTGAAAAAAATGTTAATTTTATCAGAAATATCAATTGAAATTTTATTTTTATCCTGTATTTCAATTATTTAATTTATTGCATGTTTTTAAATAAATCGTTTTTAAAGAATGAATAATTTAAAAAAAAAATTTTTTTTTCAACATTATCAATATTTTTAAAATATTATAATAATGATTCTATTTTTGCATATACATAGCAACTTTTCATATAAAAATAAAAGAATTAAATATATTAAAATAATACTAAAGCTATTATTGAGAAATAAACTCGTTGTAAATAAACTATATATTTTAATAATTTTTAGATAATTTCTAAAAAACGAGATACATGTATAAATAAAATATATGTAAATAAAAAATTTAGTAGTACTTTTTAATTAGTAATTATCCGATTAAATAAACTTTTTTAGAATCTCATTTTAATTAAAAGATTAAGAATAAAAGTCGTCGAGGAAATTTTAAGATACAAATAAAAATAATGATAGAGTGAGAGAGAGAATTTGTGCTAATTTCTTTTTTCTTCTGCAAATTGTCCTTATAATATTATATATTCAATTTTGAATCTTATATACTAATGTATACATAATTACTAAAATTTTTATCCAGTTTCAGAGAAAATCATCTTTAACATAAGTACTCTACAAAATACATCTTGAAATTTCGATAAATAAGTGTGAATATTATAATTCATAATTGTTGTAATTGTTATTGTGAATTTTTTAATAAATTAAGTATATATATAAAATATATATATAGAAAGAAAAAGAGAGAGAGAGATATCACATAGAAAAAGAGATCTAAGAGCCATTTTAAATGCGTATATACTTACTAGTCGTATCGAATCCGCCCACAAAAGGGCATCGTTGTTTCGCTGTGGTAGAAGCTTTTGTCGGCGGCCAACAGAGCAACGAATCCCATACCGGATTGCACCAGAATTCTGTAAAACAGAAAAGGAATAAAGAAATATGTGTGTTGCCTCCTTCTCTCCTAAGATTAAGATGAATGAATATTGAAATTAATGTTAAGTTTCTTTTATTTCGGAATATTATTATACATTATCAAAAAATAAAATAATAATTTTTTCTTTAATATGATTCTTATATTATTTATTTAAATTTTAATTAAATAAAAGTTAAATTTAATTAAAAATTAATCATTACAGAATGTAAAATTGTGTTTAAAAACTGTGTGTTTAAAAATTGATTAAATAAAAATTATTAAAATTATTAAAATTACATTATAATTTTTAAAAATTACTACTCCGTAGTTGTTGCCAACATCCCGCGTAATTTTTCTAATTCTAAAAAATTTACATTTCGTAGGAAATTACTTTTTGTTTTTCTATAATTTGAATTCTATTATTACATTGAAGTTTCTATACCATTGGGAGAAAATTTGATATTGTAATTACCCACACAGGAAAATATATCATAGAGAGATCTAAGAGATATCTAAATATCAGAATATCTGATTTAAATAATGCTACTCAGATATGACTGGGATATCTATAAGATATCTTCCAGACTGCAAAAATGTATGATTTTTTCATCTGAGATATGATATCTGATCTTGCAACAAATCAGATAGAAAAGATTATATTTTCGTAAAAATATTATTAGAATATTTTGATAATTAAGATATCAGATATTCTGAAGATATCAGATATTCTGAAGATATTCAAGATATATCAGATATCAAGATATCTCAAATACAACAAAAATTTATTGACGAAATGCTATCTGATTTACGTCTGAGATATAGATTGCTGTGTGGGTATTTTAGATCTGATAAAACTAAAATGACAATTTTGTTAAAAATATCTTTTCGTTTGTAAGAAAATAGATTTTGTTATAAGTACACAGATACTTTATGGAATTTTACTTTAAAAATAGAAGTAGAAAAATTAAAGAAATCAACATTTATTTTCTGCCAAAAGGAAAAGAACAGTATATAAATGGATTATGTTTTTGCTACGAGAAAAATAATGCAATTTCAAGGATCATACCTCCATATGGTGCAACGAAATGTTTGTACTGAATATCACAGAATTCTTGGGTGTTGTTGCCGTGGGCATCCAAATCCATTTTTCTTCTAACAATTCATTTTTGCTCAGTATCTCATTCTTATTCCAGTATTTGCCATGTACTAAACAGAAACGTGCAGCATTCTATAAATAAATTCTTCCATCTCCGATTTCGTTTTTTTTTTCGCTTTACTTTTCTTGCCGTTTCTTTCTAAATAAAAAAATTAGATAAATAAGTTATAAATTATAAATTATGTTTTAATATGACATTTGATTTTCTCTTTTACTCAATAAAATCTTCTATTCAATAAAGAAATGTGTTTATTTTTTCTGGATCCATTCATTGTTTTACCTCTTTTTTCCACGTATTTATATTATCACATTTCTATACGACTATGGTACATTGGTACATACATGTAATTTAATTACGTACATATTTAACAATTTTTTACAATTTTAAATTCATGTTTCATATTTTATTAATTTATTAAATAACAAAATACGTCCGTTAAAACAACATCTGTTAAATTAGCAAATAATGTTTCATCCGGTTTTAACATATTTAAAATATTTAAATAAACACTATTCCAAAATCTATGATTTTCCTCTTTACCATAATTATTATTTTATACTAAAAGTAATAAAGCTATTATCAATGTATTATTTTAAGCTAAGTTTAGAAATATATAATAATTTATTCACATATTAAACACGTACGAAAGCTAGTTACTATCTATGTCAGCATATCAATATGCAATGGTCCTATTGAGCTTTCAAGTGAAAGAGGTCAAGCCGAGAATTAACACTTTGTCCGATAAAGTAGCTTGAAAGATTTGAATGCTGTCCCAAAAATCTGTCATGATCTTATTATTTTATATGACGTCAGCAATCAAGAGTATCAGAAATAATAGTTTATTAATCAGCACATAAAACTATTATAAATATTCAAATTAAGTATTTTATTTATTCATTCATATTATACTTTATTTTAATCTTTGTACTATGATTTAATATGTATTTATCTATTTACAAAATTTAATATAATTGCGAATTTAATAAAATTTAATTAATTGTAAGTCAAGACTTACAACTAGTTGTAAAACGCATTAATAAAAATACATTTTTATCCTCTTTTATAATAACTTAACAATTTTTAATTTAATCCGCTTAATCTATTGTCATAAAAGCATCAAAGAGAATAAAAGAATAGCTGAAAAAATTATTTGGATTGAAGATATATGTATATACACATACAATATACATATGTGCATGTCAGGAATTTATTTAATTAAATATAATTAATCAGAATTCTAGTTAACAAAGCTATTTGAGTTTAATTACATACATGTATTGTTTATAATTCTATTATCTCCATTATCTGTACAAAGTTGATAACGATAGATTGAGTAAAAAGATATTGACTTTTAACAATAAGAAATTCTATAATTTAAATTTTTATTAAATTATTTAATAAACAAAAATAATTTAAAGCTACAAATTTTTTAAATGCTAAAATATTTTTTCATTTATATTGAAATATATGTAATTATCATGAGCGTAAAAGGAGCATTTTGACAATATCATTTGCGTGAAATTTAGTTGCAAATATGTTTCCCTGTCATGTATTATCCGCATAATTAAATATACAGCTTGAATAACAATATAAGCGTACTAACTCCATAAAAGATGTAATGATGAATGATGAATTCAAAATAATCGAAAATCGGGCGATATTGTTTTCATAAAAGATCTAAAGATAAAAAATATTGATATAATTTATTTATACTTTTATCTATAAAATAATCATGAATTGTGAATTTCAATATTTTTAATATCTTTTTAATTAATCTATCTAAAATTACATATCTATTAAAAAATTACATATCTATTAAAGAGAAATCTATAATATTTTGGAAATTAAATAAAAAAAAATCTTTTATAAAATAAAGAAATTATAAATAAACGTAATATACGTAATATAATATATGAATAGTAATTTATCTAACGCTTTATTTTGATTGTATATATAACTATTGATTGTATATATAACTATTTAGAGAAAAAGTCATAGTTCTTAAATATAATCTATATATTTAATTTAATTTAATTTAATATTACATTCATATCATTATCTTATTTATTATTCTTAAAGTCAAAATCTATGTTAGCTAGCATCATGAAGATTTAAATAATGTATTAACGTGCTGAACAAGTTTAATTTCAAATGTAAAATTATTAATATTATATATATATATGTATATATATATATATATATATATATATATATATATATATATATAATATTAATAATTTTACATTTGAAATTAAACTTGTTCAGCACGTTAATACATTATTTAAATATATATATATATATATTTAAATAATGTATTAACGTGCTGAAAATATTAATAAATATTTATTGTTATATATATATATATATATATATATATATATATATATAACAATAAATATTTATTAATATTTTCTGTGTATGTGTGTGCGCGTGCGCGCGTGTGCGATAAACTTCTTGTAATAATTTATATTAAATTAATGTATATAAATTTAAACATTAATTATAAAAAATTATTTAGGAAAATAAATAATAAGTGTAAATAAAAAAATAATAGTTAATAATAATTAATTATAATATTGTTATATCTTTTAACTTTCGAGCTTATTTGAAATAAAAAGTTATGATTTTTCATTAAAAGACACACATACACGATAATATTAAGATTAATTTGAGATTAATTTTGATTTTTTTAATATATACACATATCACATAAATCACACTTTTAATAAGCGGTATAATTCAATATTATTTTATCATAATAATTTTATAGCAATATGCTGAATAGGATCTTACCAAGCTCTTTGCTGTTTCTTCAGTAGTTTATGTTCGCATTAGTCAGTCCCGATCTAACACAAACTGTTCTTTCTGTCTTCGAAACACTTCGACTGAAAACTATAAATTTCAAGATTTATATTGATATCATATAATAAAAACTATATATAATATATTTAACTCAACAAAAATGATTTTCAATAAAATGATATATCTACTTTATTAATATTCTATATTTTTGTCTAATTTATTACTTTCTTTGATAAATAAACGCGTTAAAAATTATGAAAAACGCGTTAAAGACTATTTAAAATAATAAAATAATATTTCATATAATTATAAAATAACTACTTTATAAGAAATATTTTGTGTTTTACGAACATACGACAATCTTTAATTTAAATATTATAAATGACATAGAAAAAAAGAGAAACAATCGTATAACTAAGGCTGCGTTTTAATTGGAAATAAATAAACTCAAAGTATATCAATTTCTATTACTAGATAATAACATTATTTATATAGAAAGAAAGAAATTAGACAAAAAATTTAAGAATTATTGACTGTAATTTGCAATTAAATTTAAAGTGATAGATCGCTCAATATAAATCAAGAATACATCATGTATATATTAATAAGCTCTTTGGAAAAGAATTATTTCATAAACCTTCTCGGAAGACCGAAAGACATACGAACATCTCAGAGGTCACGCGTCGACTGTTTCGCACTTGTGAATTTGTGAGTCGACCGTTCGAACCGCGGCGCAGCTTCCCCCATCATTGGTCCAGGTGTTAGCCAATCGCGTGTTACTATTTTTACTGCTGCTTTTTTTCAAGATTAAAAGTTGTCGACATTAAAAATGTATACATAACTTTTTTTTATTTCTATCAAAAAACTTGTATCGTATTGTATATCAACAAAACACAACCCAGGTAGCAGAGTGACGTCAAATGACATCTTAACGTTTTAATGACGTCATTGTACGTCATTAAGACGTCTGGAGACGTCATCTTGCTACCTGGGAAGTATACATTCGACAAGGATATCCTTTGATATCGAATACGATTATACGTAGCATATGGAAAAATATACTTTATATACCATGAGAAAACATCTCATGTTATGTTATGTGTTATTTCTTATTTCAATTGAGTTGAAAAAAAGAAATTGAAATAAATATTATTAAAAAATTAAAATATAAATTCTTAACTAGTTCTTTTTGTTTTCTAGTCTTATAGATAAGAGATAAAGAAGATAAATTGTTCATATTTATTTCTTAAATCAGTTACAAAAACATTATGTATCTTGTTTGATATTACTTTCGTTAAACAATCGATATTTTTTCGAAAAGATTATCACTTTCTTTCATTCAAGACTGCAACTTTTATATCAATAAACGAATCCATGATAAGTTAATTATTCATTGTTCGAAGGTACAAAAAAAAGGAAATAATCCAGGATTTAAATATCATTTTTATTATCGGATCCCGGCATTTCTCTCGGCGCTCAAATATTCTCGATTTGTCGACAGAATTGCATGGCACGAGTAAATATCTTGCACAAAAGCAACCTACGCTTAACGGAGATGTATAGCTCCTGTTTCTTTGATTATTATATCACATTTATGAAACAAGAAATCCTACAAGACTATAATAGTATTCATAATAACGATTCCATTGTAAGGGCATGCGTGCGCGCGCGTATACATGTGCTCGTATAACGTGACACGTGCATAATGAAATATCGCCTTGGGCTAAGTCAGTTATTATACGAGAAAAGGAAGCGGTAAATACCGTATAATGATCCTACAAATGAATATAATTGAATGATAAAGGGATATTATTTTAACGTATAATACATGTTAATGTATATGTAAAAACACAGTAATAAATAAATTTGCGTATATATTAAAATTTTCTGAATGATGTCATCATTTGTAAATTCAAATACGAGCTATTTTTCACGAAACTACTGACTCGTGAATATAACAAAATTTTCCATATTTACTTTGAACGCTAAGCACTTTGTAATAATACACAGGAACAAATTGAATTCAGGATATCCGTTAGCTGCACAAAACGGTAAATAGGAAATGTCACTGCCTTCATTTAACGCGCGCTCGTACATTGCACATTAGTAATAAACATCTGTATCGCGCAGAAATATACAGAAAAAATATGTAAAATAAATTGAGAAAATATCTTAAAGAACAATAATTTTCATAGAGCACAGAAAGCGGAAATTTGATTTTATTATCTTTTTTTCTTTAGTTTCCAATTTTTACACATTAGGCTGTTATCGAATACTGCCTTTCCACCATTTCTATCTTGCCATTATTAAAAATGAGCAATATTTATGGCATTTTTACGTCAGTTGAAAAAAAAATATGAAGCAAAGCTTGGTGTTGATATCCCTGTCAATCCCATTAACTTTACGTAACGAAGGACGTCCTCAATCCCATATCTGTCGCATTTATTTCTCGGTGTTAATTAAATTCACGTACAGGGAAAGCGACATTGATTACGCAACGATAAATCGTTAATTAATATTACGCAAGACACATTGTCGTGTATCAACGATCGCAAATGGGGCGTCATTTACATAACGAGTAGCAGGACGAGAACACACGTTACAGCCACGTGATCGCGCGTTACGATTTACACGGGTAAGAATAACTGTCGCTTTCGCGCTCATCGGCCACGTGAACGTCTCCTTCTTCTTTTTACGGAAAATGATAATATAAATGTGGATTATGTAAATAGAAAAACCCAGCAAACTATTTTTGAATCTAGCGCAATAATCATAATATTTTATATCATATTTTATGTCGCACATTTTTTATTAATACATATAAAAAGGAGCGACCAGAGAGAGAGAGAGATTATTTATAGCTTTAGTATTCAGTTTAGCTCTTTACATATAATACAATTTAAAAAGATGCAACCATGAGAATAAATTTGTTCTTTAAAGAGGAATAAATATAAGAAGAGAAAGAGAGAGAGAGAGGGAGAGAGGAGAGAGAGGGGGAGAGGGAGTGAGAGAGAGGGAGGGGGAGAGGAGGGGGGGAATTGGCACACTTTCAGAACCGATGGACGGATGCCAAAGCATGCAAAAATAATGATTTATCGATCGTCCAATCATTGGACTTTTCCAATTTATAGCGAAGTATCAACGCGTGTTTTTATTTTCGAAGATATTTAAAGATACGTCTTACCGCTGTTGAACTGCATCTCTTCGCAAAATATATTCTCCTAATAGCTCAGAAACGAGAATTTCGAAGCATATTAAAATATATATTGCTCACACTGTTATGGCAAGTAAATATATAACACCAATATTAAATACACTTTGATAAATAATGAATTATCGTATTGACAGCGTATTAATAAGATTACTTATCTCTTCGCAAAATGTATTCGCGCGCGCATTATTTACGCAGTAGTGCTGCCTCTAGGAGAATTATTTGGTATTAAAGATTCTTAGGGCGCATTCACATCTTGGCGGAAAAGCAGAGAGCCAATCAGAACTCGCGAACTTAAGAAAGGTTCATATGTTCGATATTTACTATACACATGACATGCAATAGGAAGATTTCTTTTTTTTTTTCAGAGACAAGTGACATCAGAGTCTTTACAAAATATATAATGTAATGTTTAATTAATATAATAAATTAATATAATAAATGTGTGTGAATTCTTTTCATTAGCCTATAGGGAAATTTAGCGAAGAACTAGAATATTTAGAAAAGGGACTTTTGGATTTTCGTAGATGGTAACCCTGCGAGTACATGTGCGGAGTTTGCGTACATCGTAACGTGAAAACAGTACTGGTATTCGCAGCTTCTGTCAAAAACGCGATTGATAGACCACCAGCTGATGCTGCTGACAGAATCGGCCGGTGATATAGAAATATATTTCTCAATAGTTTATAGTTGATTGAGTTCCTTTTCCAATATCTCGTCGAGAAACTGAGGTTCTCGTGGGACATCGACGTCGCGAGACAACCAGTGTACATCGGATTTTCCTGGCTCTCTGAGTAAGTGGATCCATCATGTCAAGTTATACACCGCATTATTCATCCTAATCATTCTGCATATATGAACGCGAGGCTTCTTTTTCTCTCGTATCCTACATCGAATAGCTGCAAAAATTCAATTTGCAAACGCACTTCCGCCTTTCATTAACAGAATAATAATAGAGTTGACATAATACTAAGGTTGCATATAAATTAGTGTCATATTGCATGACTGACGTACGAGTTATTTTCATTTTGCGATGCGCGATTCTATTCACGATTTTCGGCAGAAATTTCACTGCCCGTTCGTCACGATAAACGACACGTTAATCAGCTGATCGCAGTTAATTCAAAGAACACGGTCTTTAGTTTCTGTGATAAATAATAATTTATAAGCTGTAAAAATTATTTATTCCAAAAAAAATTTTAGAGAGAAAAATCATCTTTGTATTTATCATTTAATTTAGTAATTATATTAATCATTTAATTCAGTAATTATATTAATCATTTAATTTAGTTACATTATTTGCGAAATAAATGAATGAAATATAAAATATTTTATATGTATCTTTAATATAAAGAATTTTTTTAGTTAAGCCAAATCAATCTGTTAACATAATTTATATGATTTATCTATAATATATTCACTGAAGTAAAAATTAGTCAAAGAAAATTTCATTAATCATAAGTATGGATTTGTTGCAAATTAATATATATGTATATTTATTTTTATGAATCATATTTAATAAATAAATATTTATATTAAATCATGTGAAAGCCACAATAATCAAAAAGCATACGCTGTGATCACATCATTGCAAATAGGTCATAGTTGAATGTATACAATAATTATTTAAATAAATATGATTACTTTCATAAAGATAATTTCAGCTTATTCTTACATTTTTAATGCCAAGTTGCGTTAATTTTATCTTAAAACTATTTTGTGACAATTATTTCATAACAGTTAATGTGCAATGACTTAATGTATTCAAGAATATTATTCATTTATTTTGTATTATACAACAGGCTACTGCGACAGATAAGTTAACAATTTGCCTTAATCTTGATAAAATATGAATTGAAATTGAATATAAATCCAATATATATATCGACTAAGTATCATCCATATCTGCGGGACGTTATGCAATAGATTGGGAGAAATAGATAGAGCAAAGTCAATTTGCACGATTCAGTCAAGAGATTGGCGATTGATTTATTCGCTCGTATATGTGTATATGCAGAGATGTATTCGAATGTGTCTTCAATAAGACGATAGAATTCTGTTCAATGAACATTACATTGATTATGCTATTATAGAATATCAATACTCATTGTAATGTAACAACTGAATCGTCGTTGAACACGCAATGGATCAGTTGCCATCACAGAAAATTTCCTCTCCTTAAAGAAAATGGTTTCCCCAAGATATAAATTTCCTAAAATGATATGAGATAAGATGTAAGATTGAATAAACAAAGTTCAGGAATCACGTGTTAGACACGTGGCAAAAATTTCGAAAGAGTTTTTCACCTTTCTCTTTACGCAATAAATGATCAGCTTTTATACTATTGCAAAGAACATTATGTTTTTTTCATTCTATCGTTTGATATATCTCTTTATCGATAAATTCTTTGATTAATTTGATGTTTGAAATTTTTCGACCAAAAATATCTGCAAAATTTGTCATTTATCATATTAAAATCTTCAGTATCTTGATAGTAAAGAAATAAAAATTAAACGCGCGTTTAATTTTTATTTATTATTATAAAATAAAACTGAGCAGTTTTGTGGGTTAGTCGGAAAAATATAGATATAAATAATATATTGATCAAGAACCATATTACTATATGTGGTTCTCATGCCAAGATTACTCCAAAAAATATCTAATTTTTATTACCGCAAGAAGAGATCTGTAAAAATGATTTCGAGAGAAATTTTACGTATAAAAAATATTCTTAAATTTTTACTCATATAATGTTAATTGAATTATGTACTTTTCTATTAATAAAAATTGATGATACAATGTATTGAACATGCCACATCAATTTTTTTCCGAAAAGTACAATTTCATTGACAAGATTGTGCGTCATAAAATATATAGTATTTTATAATATGAAACGACCTTCAAGGTTTGGCACAATATTTTGACTATCGTTTAGCGCATTCTGGCAATATCACGGTTAGCAATTACAATTTAAACAGTACTGTACTAGCCAACCTCGATTAAGACGAACATATCTTTTTGAGAAAACATTTTGAAATATTTTCTACAAATCTATAAGAAAAGTTTTCACGTATATTGATACCTGAAATAAAAATTATTCTTTTTATCCTATGAAATGCATATTACAAAAATAGAAACTTTAATTTTAATGCTTTTTTTCATGAATTTCATATTTTTTTCAACAGGTGCGGGAATAATAATGGCACAGAATCCAACTTCGAAATCTGCGGAACAATTCAAGTACGCGTATTCTTATATAAAAATTTCTTACATAAAAATTTTCTTTAATCTGTAGAAAAATATCTTATATATAAAACAATTATACATGAAAAATATATTTGAATATGTATCAGAATATGTTAAATTTTAGTGTGTCGTTTTATTTTATCTTATAAAATTATTAAAAATATTAAAATTATGAATTCTTGCTCTTCCTTTTTATAAACATAATAATTTAATGTAACAAAATATTCATGTAATAAGAATTTTTTATTTTTTAGGCTTATACCAAAAATCATAAATGGTGGAATTGCCGGAATTATTGGAGTTTCTGTAGTGTTCCCGCTTGATTTGGTTAAAACGAGATTACAGAATCAAATCATCGGTCCGCATGGCGAACGGATGTATAAATCAATGCAAGTATCTTTAAAAATTAAAACTGTATTAATTAATTATAAGGAAAAAAAGCCGCCAATATTGATTTGTATAATCTATGTTATTTACTTTATTGCGTATAATTGAAACTAAAAAATTTATCATAACTAAATGTAAATAATTATTTTTTAGGTTTGACTGTTTTAAAAAGACTTATAAAGCAGAGGGCTATTTTGGAATGTATAAAGGATCTGCTGTAAATATATTGTTGATTACACCCGAGAAAGCTATCAAACTTACCGCCAATGATACATTTAGACATTATCTTTCTCCCGGACTGGGGTATGTTGTATAATATTTTTTCAGCATTTTTTAAATGTTATTAGAGAGGTATGAGCTTGCCCCTCTATGTGTGCAACATTAACTAGAGTGAAAACTAATTTACAAGAAGCTTGGCATGAGAAAGAACATTTTGTTCATATTTTAAAATAGTTATAAAGAGAAAGACAAACAGTTTTCTTATTTATATATATTGAAAATATTTTCTTTTCTTTAATTTATAATTATTTAATTATAAATTAAAAAGAAGCTATTTCTCAAAATTTTTATTATTTATTCACATTGATTATGAATCAATATTCGTTAACTACATATTATTTCTCAAATTTTATACATTTTATTTTAGTATTTTTAATACTCTATATTTTCTATTAATATCTTTTTATTCTTTAAATGATTTATCACTTCTCACTTTTCTTGTACATTGTTTGCCACTCAATTATTACACTTTTATCGTGATTTTGCTAAAACGCCTTAATGTTTTCGCCATTGTCTTTTCCCCTACAATGTATTTAATATTTTCGTGTTTTAAAGGAGGTTATTCAAAGTTTATATGACAAGTAGATCAACGAAAGATATTGAAAGATATTGTAAATGGTAATTTTCCTCTATTAAGTTCAATAATATCAAATTTATTAAGTGGATTTTTCAATTATTTATTTGCAAAAATGTATATGATGTCTCTTTCACTTTATGTGATAAATATTTATGAAATCGTCATTTGTATTCAATTAATGTAAAGCAAATAAGCTTACATTTTTGCATCAAAACTGTTGTAAACTTCATAATTAACGTCTTCATTTATGTAATTAGATATTCCGAGTGCAACTTCTAACGAATAGCATATATATATACTATGTACGTGAAGCCGTAGCAAAAATAAATTACGTCGATAGTAATCGCAGAGTGCAAGAGAAGCCGAAGAATATTAATCAAATCAAATGGTATGCATAAAGTACAGAAGGTAGAAAGTACATATATATGAAAACTATTAAATTAAAAATAAAATGTGAAGCATATCTTATTAATTATTCTTTTATCAAAAAAAGAACAGATGTGTATATAATATAATAATGTATGATGATTTTTTTTACTTCTCAATGTGTTTTAAATTTTATTTCTCAAGAACATTATTGAAAGCATTACATTTCATTTAAGTTGTTTAATAATTGTAGAAATTGCAACAATTTAACCACAGTATTTTAAAAAATGTATATATGTAATTGAAAAGCCCCCCAAAATTACTAATATTACTGTATTATAGTTAGATTAGCAGAGCATCATATTTTTTTTAACATATTTTTGTTATTCTAATAACTTATTGATTTATTTCGATAACTGCTTATATTTAACATTGTGTTTTTTTCAAGTAAATCACATAAAAATATATGTTTATTTAATTTATCAAACAATTATATTAATAATCAGAGAGAAGTTTACTAGAGATGTTTATGAGTCCAACGATATTTTACTTTCGAATTAAAACTTATTTGTTCTTCAAGAATATGCAAATGGCCTTCTTTGCAATTTTCTTTTATTTTTGAATTTACAAAAAATATTTTTCACATTTGTAAATTAAATTTTTATGCAAAATTAATTGCATATACTCTGGAATTGATTTATTTCTTAATTTTCAGAAATATATTTATATTATTTATATTTATTATTGTTTGTATTGTTTCCAAGAATATTACAATTTTTTAATTTTAATTTTAAATTAATCAAAGCATGTATCTGGAAAAACTAAAAAAGCAAAGTTTTTGGGCTCTCGCGTTATTATGTCAGAATCTTATGCCATCACAAAACATATTGAAATATATCATTCTATACTTCTAGACAACTGATGCTACGAGTTTGAATATAGCTATACCAGTTTGAAATGACTTGGCAAATGATGCGAGCAACCATAACTAGTTAACCAAGTCTCGAGTAATCGACGAAAGCAGGGTAATTTTTGCTTTTCCCTTTTCTTTATGTAAAACTTTTTAGAGCAATTTAAGAATTGATGATATATTTTCTTAAATTTTTATAAATTTGATTAGATCTTAAATAAAAATTTAACATTGTCAATTTTTTAATTTAGCTTAAAATTTTATAAATTACATTATAATTTATTTAATCATCATTTGTTTTCGATCTCCATTTTAAAAATGTTTTTTTTAATATATACTTATATATATGATAATAATAATTAAATAATAATTTAAATTATATGTTATTTGAATTCCAAGTAAAATGCAAATTATTAAGTTAACAGTTATCAGTTTGTTTCATTTACACTTGTTGCTAATGTGTTTTTGATGCTCTGCAATTTTATCAGATGCTTGAGATGTAATATTGCTTGTCATGTAATCATGCCAATAATGTTGAATAATCTCCTTTATATTAGGAGTGGCATAATTGATAAATTATTTCCGAAAACTGAGATTAATTTCGTACTAATGGAAAAAATTATAAAGAAATTATATTTGAAAATTTTGAAAAATTTGAGAAATCAAAAATAAAAATTATTGTAACAAGTTGCTTCGTGTGAGAGCACTATTATATTTTTTTCTATGTATCATCGCGTGTGTTGTATCATATGTAGATTACTATAATTTGCATTCTCGTAATTACTAACGCTTGAAACATTTTTTCAAGATAATATTCGCACACAGTAACATTCAAATCATTACCTGAATTAATTATATCTTTTACATTGAGGCCATCGAAAATCTATTTTTAAATAATTGATTGTGCGAATTATATATTCATTTAATTGATAATGAAATCGATTTAGTCAAGATAAGAACAATTTCCCAAAAATTTAATAATCTTTTCGCGATTTTTCGAAAAATTAATCGATTGTACATGCCAGTTCTACATAATCTCGTATACTGAGATTTTCCTCAATTCCCAGCATTCTGTTAATCTTTGTTGTCTAGACAAAAATTGCCCATAGAACGTGAAATGCTCGCCGGCGGCTTGGCGGGAGCATGCCAAATAATCGTTACCACCCCGATGGAACTACTCAAAATACAAATGCAAGACGCTGGCAGAGTCGCCATGGCAGCTAAAGAAGGTGATACATTTTAGAGGGTTTTGTTTCTCGCGAGTACACGGTTTGTCGAATACAGCAAGAGATTATACATATATCTAAAAATTCTTTCATTGCAATTATTTCATTATTATATCTCTCTTGTTTTCTTGCTTTATATAAATCGAACAACAAGAATCATTTCTTAATACGTTTCTTAATCTCTTTCAAAATACCGATAAATATTGCCATGCCGACTGTACACTTTAGGATTGAAAATGGTTGAATGTGATATCTCAGCATAGATGCAACGCATGTTGTAAGACAGCTAGAAAATCAAATTAGAGATATAACTAATTTGATTTTCCGCGATTCATGTAAAAAGAAAATAATTGTAATAATAAATATAGAAAATAAAAAGATCTCACTGCAAAACTTCCTGGACATATGCGAGGTCTTTAAAAATGTGCAAAATTGTATCCCCATTTCGAGATTATTATACTGTTATAGTGGAAGTTGTATCGTCCTTTATTGTTGCAGCGGGTAAAGCAGTGCCAAAGATATCTGCTTGGTCGTTAACGGTGGATCTACTTAGGAAACGAGGTATACTTGGACTGTATCAGGGAACCGGCGCCACGGCACTCAGGGACGTTACGTTTTCCGTTATTTATTTCCCTTTATTTGCCAGGTTGAACGATCTCGGTCCGAAGCGAGAAGATGGTTCATGTAAGCGTGTTATCTTGTTAGATACACGATCGGTTCTAAATGAAAGTGAATTAATTGTAAGTGTAATTCTTCTCCTTAGCTGTATTCTGGTGTTCATTCCTTGCCGGATGTGCAGCCGGTTCAACGGCAGCATTAATGGTCAATCCATTTGACGTAATCAAAACTAGATTGCAAGTTATCAAAAAAGCACCTGGTGATCCAACGTACAATGGAGTATTAGATTGTATAATGTGAGTATAACCGGAGTCATATATATATCTTCAAGATTATACGGATATCACGGATCAATTCTATAAATTTCCACACGTTTAAATCTCGAATTATAACAAGATAAAATATCTTGCAATAATTACGACTTTTGATTTGTAGTAAAACATTTACAAACGAGGGACCGACGGCGTTCTTCAAAGGTGGTGCTTGCCGAATGATCGTCATAGCACCGTTGTTTGGAATTGCGCAAACCGTTTATTATCTCGGCGTAGCCGAATGGCTGCTGGGATTGAAATGAAATCGCCATATCTCGCCGACTCGTGCCCTTCAAATGCTCTGGAAAACTGACAATAATTGCTGTAGATGTAGTTGTATTTTGGCTTGAAGATATTCGTTCCGCTGCAAAAAGATATCATTGTTAAATGAAATCTCGCTTATATGTAAAAGAAAGTAAGAGTGTGTATTAATTGACATAATTCTCGCAGGTCGCGAATTATAATGGATTCACAGTTGAGATATATAATCTAATGTTTCATGTCCCATAAAGTGCATTAAAATTATTAATCAGTTACAATTAAGTCGTGTGAAGAGTTGTGTATGTATGTTCATGCATTGTGTTCTTACAATGTAAAAATAGTTGGAATTATAAGTTTCAATCATAGTACATGCTATTCAATACTTGAGTCATTGCATTTTTCAATGTAATAATGACTTCTCATCTTCCTCGTGTTTTATAGAGCATATTACAAAATCCTATATATAATTCAACAGGTGATATACCTACAATATACGTACATTGGGATCTTCGTTGTCATATCTACGAGACTAGCCAATTATATAGTCAATTATATATGTACATTAAAGACTTTAAGCAGATTTATCGTGATATTTTTTTAAACAGTTTAATTTAGAGTGAAATAATAGAATATTTTGTTGAAGCTCATATTCTTGTTACCTCCTAATTTTCTTAATTTCTATCTTATTGTGTCTAAAGAGAAAGAATGTAATCTGTATGACTATGTATAATATAACAAAAATATTACAGAATGTTTAAAGCAAAAATGTAACTGGTCTTTTTGCTCATTTTATCTCTTTTATATTTTTCATCCTTTCATATTTTCTTACCCCTTTTGTAGTGTCACTTTACATTTCAATTACAGGTTGCAGTCTCTTTGGTGCATTAATCTGTGATTTGTAAAAAAACTATTATTATATAAATAAAGTACAAGATACAAATTAATTAATTAGTATAAACATTAAAGCTTTATTATTTAGTGACATAGGAATTAAATTTTTTTTCATAATTATATATAGAATTATATAGAATCATTTATTCCTGCATAAAAAGATCTTATACCAGGTATTTTTACTCGAGTTTCAGATTTTGTTACTCTGAAACTGTCACATGGATATCGCATATATACATTCGTCTTTGCACAAATGTATAAGAATTTATAGCCTTGCCACAGGCGAAATATAAATCGTATCTCAATTACATTTAAATTTAACACTTATAGCTGTTAAAATAATATAATCCAATTTTATTGCTAATTCTCTTTAATACTTAATTATAACGTATATATACGTAATTTCGTTTAATATACCGGTTGTAACATATGCCGTTGTACGTCGTTAACAGTAATATAATCTGTTTACGCATTAACTTGTGATACAAGATTGGTATATAATGGCAGAGGCTCTACTTATATATCTAATAATTATAAATCTAATTATTAATAATATAGGCTCTTTTTTATAAAAACTTAATTTTAATGATATCTAAAAAAACTAAAAAGGCCATTTGGTTTATTAATAATATAATGACACGCATATGATTTATAATAAATAATTATGAGCATACCTGATTGAAAGAGAAGAATATTTTTTCCAAAAGTTCTCCAAAAGAATAATCATCTTTAAGTTTTCTCAGAGAGGCAATAAAATGCTTTTTCCTATATATTACATAAAATTTATATAGTTTACTACTTTTTTTACAATTTCTATTTATTTTTAGAGAAATAGTAAAAATTGAATTTGTGCACTTATTTTATTTATATCCCTTTTAAATTGTGTAATTAAAAAAAATTCTTCTCTTTCTTTCTTTCTGGTTTTTTAATTATGCTGTGTTGTTCATCTAGTTGTATAAATTATCTCTACATTTTTCTTATTTAGTAATAAAAAAAGTAATATTCCATCAAAAAATTTGAAACCGAGTATTTCTTATGTAAATAACAATAAAGAGTGTATCACATACATCAAGAATACATCAATATAAATGCATTGTCATATGACGAATCCAAAATATCTACAATTGGATGCAAAAAACAAGCGATAAGTATCCTAACTTGTTAAATTATTGCAATGGCATTATGTTAATATTTCACATAATATGAATTTGATAAAATTGTGTAAAAATATTTTCCTGCCAATGTGGTATCATATTTTTAATGTAAAAATGGAAAAATATGTGACTATTGACTGTACAGATTTTATGCATATAAGCAACTGAATATTGTTATATTGTTATATTGTATTGCACTTATAAAAAATATTCGTTAAAAATCTTTTTATATTATTCTTATTTAATATATGCGTGATTTATGTTAGAAAGTTATTGAAAAATTTCTTACTACATATCAATAACGATATAGTCTTTATCATTATTTTCGCTCTAATAAAAAATTCTATAAAATCTCATAATACAGCTAAAATTTGTTTTTTGTGTATGTAAAATATGTAAACATTTTGTCATAAAATTAAGAAATCTGTTGATGCTACTGACATCCTAAGATTCTTCCTAATTTTCCATAAATGGAAAAGTAGGTTTCTGAAAGGCACAATATATTCTTCATAATATTATAATCTTAAATGTAACTTTGTTTTCGTCTATGTCTATGACATTGCACAATTTCTCTGCATTGCAATAGAAATTTGTTAATTCATCCTAATATAACAAGTCTTGCATTGGGGTACACATTAACTGCAACATACAATAATATTCTTGTAAGCTTATATGTATTTATCGAGGCCGAAAGAATGATTTGTATGTTTGAAATATCGCACAAATATAAAGTAGAAATTTGTATACACTTTTTTTGATAAACAAGAAAAATTTTGAATGATTTCTTTTATGTTAGAGAAAATTTATTTTATACTTTCAAAAATATTATTAGTGTCCAGATAACAAAATGTATGTGCATTTAAGAGATAAGATTAATTTTTTTAAATTCTTAAAGCAGCAAGAATGTTAAATTATTGCTCCATTTCGAAAAGATTATCATTCGAGTTCTTTACCACTTACCTCATATTATAATGATGAACTGGCTTTCGATAAAGCTCGAAAGCGCTTCCTCTCTGTTCTCGGCTACCAGCCAGATCTAAAGCGCTAGGCTCTCTATTGTGTCCAGGGTTGGCAGACGGATAAACTGAGCCTGCGGGACCGTGGGGATTATTACCATGCATGTATCCATTATGATTTGTGCTGTTCCGATTATGCGTCAGTCCGAGACTGATCTGACCGGCGCTGTTGCTGTGAGAATGCGCGGTAGTAACCGGCGGGCTGGAGTGAGAGTGCGCGTGGCTGTGACTGAGACTGTGACTGTGCGTCGGTGTCGCGAGATGATTTAGATTGTGATGCGAATTCACGAGATTACCCTCATTATAACGGCCGGGCGGCGGAATGTTGTAGTAATACTGGCCACTGTTTCGCTGCACGTTACTTTCTACCTGAATGAAGATAAAGATTTGCATAATTAATACATACATATTGGAACGCGTGCGCACTTGGAGAGAAATAATTTTTGTAAAATTATTTGTATTTATAAAATAATTACCCCATTATGTACATGCGATGTGGCAATGGAATAACTCTTTGAGTGTTGATAGGAATTATTCCCTTCATTCCCATTGTTCTCCGTTTGTCCAAACGATGCTTGAGGTGGTCTGTAATTTTTTGGCTTCGGAGGTGGAATTGGTTTGTAGGTGCCTCCCGGTTTATTTTGCGACACTGGTATCGATTTGTAATCTGTGGATCGGCTATAATACATAAAAATAATAATAATGATAATTTTATGCTATGTGTGAATGTTGATAAAAGAAAAATTTGAAAAAGATTGGAATTTTTAAAGTAAATTACACTATTAATTATACATAAAATTATTTTATAGAAGAAATAGTGATTCAAAAAGAAACAAAAAAAATTTGTAATACCAATTTTTTTAAAAAAAGAATGTAAATAATACATAAATATATACATATAGGATTTTCTATTTTAGCTTTATGTAATCAGCAATCTAAATATCAGTATTTTTTTCACATATTTTCATGTATTTGTTATTAATTACATACCTATATTTAGCATAATCGGTTCGCGTTGGAGCGTCATGCGTAGTAACGGGCTGAATCTGAGATCGAGTGAATCTATGCGGCGGATCGTGCGCTCTCACCGACATGTTGCTTTTGAGATCATCGGGTACATTCGGACCTAAACGACCTGTTGATGCGTTTAAATTCACCGCCCCGTAATTCGCATTTCCATTGGTATTGTTGTATGAATCATATGAGGACATGCTGTCGTAACTTCCCTATGTGTGTAAACATAAATGTATTTTAAAATTAATTTTAAATAGCTTTGTATCATTTTTAATTACAATATGCATGTCTACATATCTGATTAAAAATATTACCGTGTATCTCTTTTCTTTAAAAAACTTATTTTTTTATATACAATTTCTAATCATATATACAATTTATTAAAATATGATTTAACAAAAAACAGAATTGACGCTTACCGCTTTCGGCTGCGCCCGTTCGAGAGATGATGTGGCGTTTGCTTTGTGAGGAGTCGCATTGATATAATTCCCCATATCCAACACTGAGTCAATTTTATTGACTCCTAAACGCTCCTGAGCAGATCGTCCTATCGTTCCCCGCGGCGCTTGATTAATCGGCTTTACGTTTCGATCAACTCGCGGCGGTAGATCCGGAGGGCTGTGATGAGGCGATCTAGGTTCGAAAGAACCACCCAGGTATTCCGGCGAACCGGATTGATTGCTCATTTGACCGGACAAGGAGAAACCGTACTTGCTATCCCCCATCCCGCCTTGGGATCTTCTCTTTTGCTGCTCAAACGATTGCTATAGATAAACATAACAATTAATTATATACAATAATTATCGCTTGTAAGAATAACTCTATATTGATTTATTAAATTTCAATCAATCTAGTAAAGTCTAATTCAGAAATTGAAAAATACAATACTTTAAGTTTACACGAAAACTAGTGCTTTACAGTTCTAGTTTCGTAAAAAATTAAAACAAGAATTTATTCAACAAGACAAAAATTCCTGTCTATGTAAATTAAGTTGTATAAATTGTTTTCGTTTTGCGATTTTGTATCTAAAGGCATATTATACCTGATAATTTGTCGAGTACGGCGGCGGCGCAGTGGTGTCATCTTGAGTAGCAATACTGGGGTCGGAACTGCTCTTTAATCGGGACGGTGGACCCAAAGTGCCAGGAATGACGGGTGCCGGACTCAATTCCAAATCGCTCTCCGGAGAGGAAGCGTAGGAGAGGCGAGAAGTCATCGGGAATAGGAAATCATCCGAGAGGGCTTCTTCCGGCTACGAGCGCAGACCACAGGAGACATAACATTATGCAAACGATACATAGTACGTGAATTAATCATAGCAAAATGTATTTGTGTTATTTGCATGTGTGTGTATATATAACGTAATATAAAATATGTTTACAATCAATAAAATGCAATGAATGAATTATTTTTATGAGAGTTTTATATTACATTGAAATTCAATAACTGAATACTTATAAAAAAGAATATTATAAATTAATATATGATTTATGAAAAGGAAGCAAAATATATGAATGAATATTAGTATCAGCATTCATACATTCAAAGACGTACAAAATAAATATTGAAAATTAATGTCATGCAAAATTCATTCAAGTAATACTTTCGAAAATAACGACATATTTTCAAAACCATTTAAATAAGCTGTGAAAAAATTTTTTTTTTAATTAGCTTACTTGACAAAGTATTCCCGAATTTTAATTACAACAAAATGGAAAAAGAGAAAACTTTTTGGGTTTTTATATTTTTTTGCTAATATAATTGCAACATAATAGGATGAAAAAAAATATCTGAACTTTCTTTTTCCTATTTTGTTATAATTAAACTACAAAAATATTTTGCACTTCTTGCATCAATGATTTAAACTGTAATTGGAGGTTTTGATAAATTATAATATTGAAGAGAGAAAATAGAAAAATAAGTGATGCAAACTAAAGAAAAGCACATATGGAACATGCAATATTAACCCTTTAACTACTTTAAGTATTATTCATCTGTAATTTGCATGCAATAGATGAATATACTTGTGCTCAACTTAATTTAGTTCTTGTATATGGGATGGAGAAATGTTATAAATCAATTAAATATAAAGAAATATATCAGAATTATATCTAAATATCTAAAAATCAAATTTATATTTACGAACAGATTATAATAATAAAAAAATTTATATACGTGTGTGTAAACGATGTACATATATATTTTATATGAACATATACTATTATCTTAATCATTAACTTATATAACACATATATATACATTTTTATATATGATGTTGTAATCGTTAAACTATTTTGGGCATATCTTTACGCGCAAAATTTGATAAAAAGCGCATTGGTCATTATATAATCTTCCAAATTTCGCAGTTAAAGGGTTAAAAGCAAGAGCAATAATTTATATATAGCCGAAAAATTGCTCACGGATGACATTTGAATTGAAAGGCGGAAGTGGCGGAAGTGTTCCCATAAAAGATGTCGGTAAAATTGGCGATTGATGCGACAAGAGCACGTTGTGATTTTTATTCTCGTCGTAATATACGTTATTGTTGGAAAACGGAGGTAGGGGAAGAGTGGGAGGTGGAGTATGAGCATGTGTAGGCGGATGCGACATGTCCCACACCATGTATTGACTATATATGGACTATAACGAACAGAATCGCCGTACAATTTAGTGTATATACGAGCGACGAAGATAAATCGTGATATTCGTGAGAAAAGTGTGAAAATAGAAGAAAGAAAAGTCATATATATATATAGCCTTCCAACAGATGTTTCTTTTAGCTGGAGATTTTTTTACGACTTTTTATGTATTTGGAGAATAAAACGGAATGAAATAATATACGCGTATTCTGAGAAGGCACAAGATTCAATATGTAAAATCGATTATTCTCTTACCTTGGTTTGACTCATCCATAGCAGGCCTTGCTGCTGGCGGTCGATGAGCTCTCTGAGCTTCCGGTACCAAGCTTCCGGCGTATTGAGAGTAATCACCGCGCTAAATACATGTCCCCAGATTTTATCGAGCTTTTGACATTGTTCTAGAAGCTTCTTACTACTCTTGTGCGCTGATCTGTAATTATACGTCACATATAGAATGCAGCGATAAAATTGCAGTATTATCTTACTACATCGTTATTACTTTGGTATGCCAGCTCTCATCTCCTTGATGACTTGCTTCGTCTCGGCCTTCAGGAAGATAACAATCGGATAAAACTGGGCATAATTTAAGCGATCCACGGCATTCGGAGTGATATCCAACAACGCATGTTTGCTCCTTTCCATTACCTCTCTGATAGCGCTTAAACGAATAATGCCGGATGTTTTAGTATTCTTTCCTGTACCATCTTCCATTTGGCTTTCCATTTCTACAATATTAAATATTCATTAGTAATTTGCTTTGACAAAGTGAACTTTGCATAATGAATCGATAAAGATGTAAATAATGAATAATAAATATATTTACTCACGTGGAGAGGTGAATTTATCAGGGAAATCTTTGAGAAGTTTTTCCCTAGCGAGATCGGCTACGGGCCCAAAGAGAACAACAGGTCTAATAAATCCGGGATGTCGTAGGATCACGCGTTCATAAGCTGGAAACTTGCTGACGCTATCGGAGAACACCACATCATCCCAATGATCCTAAGGTACATGTACAAAAAGTGAAAATTAATCAAATGAGCTAATGTTTATAACATAATATTGAACACACATAACGTTTAAAAAAAATTTATATTATTATATAAACTTTTTCGTAATATTATATATAAAGATAAACGAGAGAATTGTATGCATACCCTTCCCAAAGACTTTGAACGTCTGTGGCTATTTCTTCTTCTTCTGAAAAAGCTACCTCTGCTTTCACTGGCACTCATTTCCTTCTTCGTCGCGTTAAATTGCGCGGTTGCGAGCTCCTCAGCACGGGCCTTGTTGGGTATAATGCCCTTCTGTACCTCCTGGTTGTTTCGTCCAATTCGAAAAACTTGCCAGGATCCTACGACACCGTTGTGAAGGGTATCCATTACATGAAAGACATCTCCGCTGCGAAAACTCATTTCACCTTTCTGCGGTTGTTCGTAATGAAAATGAGTCCTACGCAAAAATACACATCAACTGTCATCTTTCACGAACCAACAAAATTAACGCTAATTGAAATTAGTTATATAATGTTCTTCGAATTATTAATATAATATATTAACATTCGAAAAATATATAGTATAATTTGTACAAGTGTTACTTACTTTATATGAAAGGAGTCTCCTCTGCCAGATGCAATAATCTGATCATATTCTTGACGACGATGTTGTACAATAAGATCGATTTGCTCTTGCAAGCTAAGAAGAAATAGCACAGCCTCTTCTCTCGTCACTCCTTTCATATCCATATCATTTATCTGTGGCAACAATTTTACATGTCACAAATGCAATATGTATCTGTAAAAATCTAATTCTATTTAGAATCTGTACTTTTGAATCTTAAAAACTATAATCTAAATATACTCTTTGTATTTTACTCTAATAAAATATATTTAAAATTAAGATTATTATTATTTTCCAATAAAATAAGATCTGAGATAAAAATATAAATTGTTAAAAACCTACTATTAATAGTATTAATTTTGTTTATATTTATTGACATATTTTATCATTTCTAAATGTCTCAACAATACGAATTCTAAACACTGGCTGCTTATCTAAATGTAGGATAAATTTGATGTATATTTAATATAAATTGAGTAACTAACTTTTAAGATTTTGTCTCCTGGTTGGAGACCTTGAAGCGACGCAGGACTTCCCGCTTGAACTGCAGTTACAAAGACTCCGGTTTCATTGCCGCCACTTAATCGCACTCCTACGGATCCTTCCTTTTGGAAAGTAATAAATCGAGGATCCGGCCTATAAATATTAAATAAACATATGAAATTGATCAATTAAAAGAAATTTTTTTAAAATTATACTTTATCAACTTACATGGGTTGCTTTGTTCGAGGTGAAACTGAATCTTCGTCGTACAGTTGTCTGCGTGTACTATAATAATCTATAAAAGGAAACAGTATGTTAATAAAATTTTAATGGAATTTAAAAATTTATAATTAAATTTATATTTCAAATTAATATTGAAAATCACGAATAACATTTTCAAGAAAATAATAAAATGAAATTCCCGATAAGGAAAAATTGAATTAAAATTAAATTGACAAAAAAATAATGAATCTAAAATATGTAAATAAAACAAATATATTTTTACCATTTCATTTATTATAACTTTCATTACTTTACAGAATATAGTAATTAATCACAAATTTGTCTCGCGTAATACATACCTTCTGGTCTGGGCGGAGGTGGCCTGGGTGGATCCACAGTGGGCGTAGCTGGTAGATCCAGTTGGCTCAGAGATACGTCCATCAGCGGTCCTCGCGAACGACCCCTCGGCACGAGATTACTCTTGTCATCCAAGGGTTGCCTCGTAGGTGGCGGAACATATAAGTTCTGACTACTGTAACTCGCACCCGACAAATATTCACCGCTATCTCCTTTACTTTGCTGCTGTACGTGGCAACACGAGCTGTCCCGTGTAATTACAATCGAAAGCCTGTCTTTGCACTGATCCATCAGCTTTCTAGCTTCCTTCAGACTCATATTATCGGCGGCGACGCTGCCTATTCGGGTTAACACGTCGCCGGTTTTCACTCCGATATTTTCTCGCGTAACCTCCTTTACGTACAATCGACATCCCAGCACTATGCCAAAGTCTAGAAATCAAAGTAACATCATTGTCGCATGTTTTATTTTATGGCAAAAATATAAACAAAGAGAGAAAGGAAATAGAAAATAAAAAATTATAAAAATTAAAGAATTAAATTCTATTTTAATAAAATTTTAAACTATTCGCCTTAAATTTTAATTATAATTTTAAATTTTAATTATAAGTTTAATTTATTTAATTATTTAGTTTTAGATTCTCTCTCTCTCTCTCTCTCTCCCCCTCTTTCTTTAAAGTTAGATGTCTCGGCAGTCAATCAGACATTGTTTGAATTTTTGGTCATCATTTTGGTAACTGTTATGCGGTGTTCTAATTATACGTACCATCCTTTTTATTGTTTCGCGTGAGCGTGAGTCGATGACTCTGAGGCGCAACGCTGCCTAAGCAACCGGGTGAATTTGAAGAAGATCTTCGTTTAACAACCAACAAAACGGTAGAACCGGAATCCCGCAGGACCCGCACGGCTGCCCCATAATCAGCGCCTTCCAATGATACCCCATTGGCGGAGATAATACGATCGTTAACTCTGCGTATAAATCGGGTAATAATTTTACTTATCATGTCAAATTAAAATAAGGAATCGAACTCAACAAGAAAAATAGAGATTATTAAAAAAAATTAAACGCAAAAATTATGGATGTATTTTTTTTATTTCTCTATATAATACTTTGTCAAAAATTAAATATTGTATAATATAAGAAAAATAATATTTTTAATATATTATAAAAAAAGAAACATATGCGTATGTGTGTGCGTGCTTCTATTAAATATTAGACATTAAAAAAGAATTAATTTTACTTGTATGATAAACTTACTGCAATTTTCCTTCAGCTGGGCCGGCTTTGAGCACATCGGAAATCGCGATTGCTGGATCACCATTAGTAAAATGAGGATTATCGCGACCTCCTGACACAGCTATACCAAAGCCGTAACCGGGAACTCTAGTGACTGTAACATGATGAATCTCCCATCCTCTATCTCCAGTCTAAAATTCAAGATAAGAAATTATGACAATCTTCAAAAATGCAAAAATTCCGTCAATATCACAGACAAATCATATCATTATATAATTTATTATAATAGAATTTTTTATCATGATTTTCTTTATACAAAGATTATTTCTATTTTATTTCATAGATATACATATATATAACGTTGAATGTATTATGGATGCAATTATTCCTCTTTTACCATCATCATGAAAATATAATAATGTGAGAAACGAATGGACTAAAACATGAATTAATTATTTAATGTTTTAATCCATTCACAAACTAATCAAATGTATTTCTTCAATTAATTCTTGTGTATGCGTTTATATTTTTCGTATAATATTTTATTGTCGTATACAAGATGATAAATTACGATAAGATAGAAATATTTTCTAAAGAAATCGATAATATATTACAATATTTGATCACTTTCTTTGTCATAATATCATTGTGCAATTTTATTTGCACAAATGATATGCAATTGTCACATGCGCGTATTGTCATTGATTCATTACAAGGATATCATGTCGAGAAACATCATTTTACATCATCTTCTTACATCATCCTTCAACGATGCCAAGTGCAAATATATCAGCACAGTTATCTCTATTCTATATTTAAATAAGATAATATTATGCAAATACAAAGAAGAGAGCGCACATATTACCATGTCTAGTGACAAGCATATATCCTGCGGAGTAAAAAGATGAAATGAAAAAAACGATCTAGTTGAAATAGTACATCTTAAAAATATACATTATCGTATCGTAAAAATAACGATAGTTTCTATTTTATACTGAAATTTTCTTTAGTTTTTTGCTCGATAAAAAAAGAATATTAAACGGAGAGTTTTATGTCTTTTTCTCTGAACTATATTATTTATAAAACCATTAACTTAATTAACTATTGAAACGGGAGTAAAAATAAATGTAAAATTTAATATTATATGCATCGATAAAAATATATTAACAGATTTAATTCGCATGTACGGACGGATAATGACACAACGCTTAACCGGCAATTAAAAGACGGTATCGCTTAATTAAAACTAATAATTCATTTCCTACGCACGTGGAAGTGTAATACAATGAAGTAATTATACTCCGCATTCCACGGAGAGCCTCGTATATTCCCCAATTCTCCCGTGACGTGTTTTCATCAAAATATACACCAACTGAATTAATGATAATCATCGCGAGCACTCGTTCGTCCGCCATGATAATTGAATTTCGGTGAAGCGGGAATAATGAACCGAGAGCGTGCGTTTCGTTGTTAAAAGCGCGCGAATTCCATACAATTTGCCGTGGTAAATTTAGCCGGATGGGCTTATGAGTCTCACTCGACAGCACGTGTGTTACGAAATCCTCTCTTCTATGTGAGAAAACGCCGATAGACTCGGATAGACAGATGATCCACTACGCCGTACCAAACTGCAGAATTATCGCCCTCGAATAAAGAATCTATTTCTGGTCCCTATATCATTCGATTAGATATCACATACATCCTTACTCGAGTAGATGATAAGAAGGAATAACAACAGTGCTGGATTTCAACAAACCCTTCTCTCCCCTTCTTCCTCTCTCCGTTAGATCATATTATAATGATAGAAATAAACGCAACATGCGATAAAGCATCGATTAAGCTGGATGTTTCGATATCTAAATTCTTTATATATCTTAATAAAGATCAAACGAAAAGATAAGGAATTTTATTAATGCAAAACGATATGGATTTAGCGTACTTTTAAGTACCTTGGGAAACAAGAAACTCGCATTAAGATTCATTTAAATTACTCGAGCGATAATTTTCGAATATTTATATCAGCCCTGATATCAAGCCCAAGTATCTCGGGATGTGCTACCTGAGGGTCGAGCCCGCCGGTGGAGTTGTGCACGGTGCCGTGGGTCGACGAGATGGAGTTTGGCGGGGATCCAGAGTTTCCCACGTGACAGCTGCCGCTGCCGCCGCCGCTACCACCGCCGCTGCCTCCGCTGCCGCTTCCGCCGCCGACCCCGACGACATTGTTATCGCTCCTGTCCATCCTGCTTACCGTAGAGAGAATGACGTCTCTTCCCTTATCCTCTCGTGCGTTCAAGAGGACGATTCTCTCACGGGCCGCTCCCTCGCCACGCACTTCCGCCGATCCGTGATCTGAGATTCCGCATCCCTTCCCCCTTCGGACAACCCCCGCCTTCTTAGGTGAATCACGCGGAATCGCGTCGTGCCGGATCGTCGACGTGTCGCAAGCAACTCGGCAAATGCATCATGCAAACCGTATACGTGGTGAACGCGCGATCAATGGATCGCCGCGTCTCTTGCGTAAAGATGAGATTGCTCGTTCAAAGCGAGAGACCGTTGACCGATGTTAACACGTGACAAAAGATGTCGTCCTCCTTTTGTTAAGCTGCTGGAGAAAACGGAGTTGCGCATCTATTGTTCGAAAGGCGTCGCTGTCATCCTTTTCGACGCCGACGTTTTCCCGTTAAAGAGGAAATATAATTGTCGTAATTGACGTTTGATGTTCAAGTAGTACTGCCTCTTAATGCTCTTTGTGTGAAAGTTTAATCTTGAAGATTGTCGCTCTAGAATTTGCAGAGATTGATTTATTTATCGCCTTTCTCTGGTTTTTGTTCGATAGATATCCCCGTATAATACTGATAATCAACCACCTAGATAAATTTTACTTTTTAAATTTCACTTCCGATTCAAACTTTAAGTCTCTCTCTCTTATCCTAACGCGAATGTATAACGTCTAAAGGGAGAATCCTGGAATTAGACACAATTCGTAAAATTCACAGAATAAATAAGGGAGTGTCTTATTCCTATGCGTGGGCTAAATAATCTTGAACCGCTTCTTTTTCGAAAAAAAAAAGAAATTTAACACTCTTAACAGTCGAGAATTTTTGATATAAAACGTTAATTTAAAAGAATTATTTCAAGATTATAAATTGAGATTATATTGAGATAATATTTCACAATTTCTTCGAACATTACGTATACATTTTTTTCAGACGATGAGATTTCCAATTTTACGCGAATCTGGACACTTTTCTCGCGCAAGCTGCAACTTGTATCTCTTTCGGAGAATGGCCAGATTCGGATTTTCCTGAACGAAAATCGAGACAATTTAACGCAAACCTCGTGGTCCGCGACTGACCCGTTTCTCTCCAATCGCGCGAATTTCCCTTCCTCACGTCTGCGTTCTCCGCAACAATTCGCTCCGGTTTGCCTTGCCCGGTCACGTAGCCGTAGCTTCTCGATATACAATCTCGTCGTTGTCGCCGTCGTCGTCGGCGCCTCTTTTTCCCTCGCGTCAGACGCGCTGTAGCGTGAAGCGTTCAATTTCGAGATCACCGCGAATCTTTGCCGCACATTCGATCTCGAATCCGTTCTCTCGAAATAATCTGAAAGCTTATAGTAGACCATCGATCAAAAATCTATGCAATATAAGAAAAAAAAGTTGTAAACCTTTGTTAAAATAATAATAAATGTTCAATCAATCACAAAAAATATTCTTGAAATATTTTTACAGTTTCTTGCAATAGTTTCCTTTCATCTTCGAATCTGATTTGGATTCAAATTTACTTTTTCATAATTGTAATTTGACAGCAATTTATCGCTTCTTTTGATTTTTTGAGATTCAAGGAATGCTTTTCTACCTTTATTTCAGATTCTTGTCGTCTTTAAGCGAGAAAAAAAAATCCATCAATCGTATCTCTTTTCCGAATCCATGTTCCCTGAGTTATAAATCAATTATTCCCGAATCACATCAGCTGTTTTCGAATCGTGCGTAATTCCAGGATTTTTCTCTTTTCGCAAGTCTTCATGGATCTTGTCAACGTTGCGACAAAAATAATCTCGTGTTAGGAAGAGAAAAAAGAAAAAATTCCTCAGAGGCTAAGCTGAAATGACAACAAAATTTAAAAAAGAACGGATATTGACTCATTAACGGACTCGGTTGTTGATTATCAGTATCATGCGAGGAAGAAGCTCTCGTCTATGGCGATAATATAGAGACTCCGAGACAGCTTTAAACCGTATATAATTATCACAACGACGGCAATTTCTCGCAAAATTCCCTCGTCCTCTTCTTTCTCCCGTTCCTCACGTACAAAAATATACCGCGCCCCACGACGACCGGAAGCGCATTTCCAAAAACTCGCTGAAGGCCGTCGACACACACAAACAGGTTCTCTGCGGCTACCTGCGCTACGATTGCCCGAAACGAAACCACCACAGAACCGGATCGCGATTTAAATCGCCGAGACGACCTCGCTCGTCTTTACCTAGAGAGTCTTGTCGACCTAATCACTATGTGGAAAAAAAAAAGAAAAATAAAAAAACAACACTCTTCAGCTTCGTAAGCTCACGACTCACAAAAATTCGTTCATCCAGGTTGCAATCTAAATTTTTACTCGGAGAAAGAAACAGCAGATATCGCGATATTCACTCAAGGATGTACAACTCGAGATTTCTCTCAAAACACCACGGGAGGATCGACGCGTAGATAGGCGATCGTGCACGTGAATCAACAACGAAGCGACGTCACTCGCGTGGTCGTGATAAATTCGGGGCGATTCGGGCATCGATTCCTATACACATCGGCATTGCTCGCGACTCGGAATTGGCACGCACGCCACGTTCGCGGGCGTGGATGGTGGATGCACGTCGCGCGCGTGCATCTCGAGTGATTCGCGTCGACTCTCTCGTGCCGCATCGCACGCGCCTGCACGCGGCCTTCGCGTGCTTACGCCAATCCAGCAGCGGGCGGAGAAAGAGAAACGGAGCCGAGTCGCGAGAGATCGTTCTTTACCTCTTCCCGAGCGGGATCGGTAATATCTCGGGGACGGTGGACCGAGGACCGAGTGTCCTTTTGCTGAGCGCGGGAGTCCTGGCGACGAACGCGTTCGGTTTCTCTATCGTCAGATCGACTGTAGAATCGGTCGAGGACTGCAGGGACGCAAAAGGACGGAGCGGTGCTGGAGGGAGGGACGGTGATGTTTAACACACACGTACGAGGGACAAGGAGAAAGAAAAAGAGAGAAAGAGAGAGTGGGAAAGAAAACAGGCGTGAGAGAGGAGCGGAAAGAGCCGGGGCAGAGGAGAGCGAGGAGGGTAGGATCGGAGCACTCGACACCGGTTTTGCCTGGTCGGTTCGCTTAGTTGGCAAGACTACAAGCAGAGGTCGTTCCTCGACGAACGTCTTGCCCGTCTTGAGCGTGTACGTACGTCCTCGTGGGTGTGTGGGTACGTAGCCCTGGTACTCCGTGTGTACGCACGCGGGGCCAGGCTCTACGAGAGATCATTAACTGGAATATGACACACCTTACACCAGCTGGAATTCTGCTTGTCGCGGGCCCTAGTAGTATCCGCTTTCCGTTTCTCTATTCTTTGTCCTCGCGACTCCAGAGTATCCCAACCGGGACGAAAATCATCGTGAACACGAGATTCCAGTCCTCCTACTCTTTTGCCCTTTCCCTTTCTGCGTTTCAATTAAAATGAATACAGATTTAGGATGTGGAGGGAAAGAGTAACAGTCCTATGCATTCGTCGAGGAGAATGATGTCGGATCAAAGGATCGATTATATAAAAACGTTGAATGATTATCCTAGAAACAGAGAAAGTAAATTGATATTGAATACTTGAGAAATACATTTATCTCATTAAAAAAAATTGCCAATTAAATTTTCGTTGTAGAAAAAATATAATAATTGTGCAATGAGTTAATTAAGAATAATATGCAATAATAAAATAATAATCTCTTTTTTTTTAACTTACATATTTTTTCATATTTTCTACATTTTAATGTAATCTTTTGTCTCTCTCCTTCTTGCCATCAATGCATAAATACGTGTTGTATTAAATGTAGAAAGTTTAAAGAGATGCAGCTGAAAAGAGTAAACCTTATGATCTCATAAACGGAATGAAAGTTGACCTTGGACGGTCAGAGAAATGTATGCTGGAAGAAATGCCTCAAATTTTTTAACGCCACATCGTTGATTCAAAGATCAATCTATGCAAGATGCTAAGCACAGAAACCGAAATAAATTAACAATGATATTTTTTATTATATAAAACTCGTCTTTCTTCTCATCTACTTTCTCATATATCATCCACAGAAAAAATTATTGAAATCAAGAATTATTCAAAATCAAGTGTCAAAATATGCGAATCTATAAATGTACAACGAAATATAATTGATATCATTGCTCTTTCGTAACAATTTATTTGATTGTTAGGGTCATCTTTTAATAGAAATTTTATTTTGAAAACACCATGATACAATTCTGTCAATTCACTCTCGCTCTTTCTAGAATTAAACGAACGATTTTTTTCTGACATATTTCTCATAGGAAAATTGTTCTAATGCAGCTGTCGTATTTCCATTTAGCGCGATAGGAAAGCTAGGCTTATTGTTGGACGATGATTCATAAGTTTCATGAAACCGTTCTCTCTCTCTCTCTCTCTTTCTCTCTCAGTGCGAGATCACGAGATCACTGAAATAAATTATGGCAAAGTCATTCCGTTCGTTGCGATCGTAGTAGATTACGCTCGCATTTTATACTAATAAGAAAAATTACGCTCGCACTTCCCACAGTGCTCGCCTCATTACGTATGAATCTGCTTAAGCATCGCGTTGAATCTAGACGCGCGGGTAACGGATTTGAAAGGGAAAATTCGACGCGGAGGCTACCGTACTACTTTTCAAGCGTGTCGAGGAGGCTAAAACGCGAAAACGAGGAATGCAAACAACGTCGTCTACGTGCACGTCCCGAGAGAGTCTCGGCCTTTTAACAATGGAATTCTTTCTATCGTATTCTTAGGTTTAAATGCTCTTTTACATTGAGAAAATAGAAGAGCAAGTCGCACGAGAAAAAGTTGTAGAAAGAAAAAGTAACGAATCTTGCATGAAGAGTCCAGGAAGAACGTGCCAAGTTCATTTTACATCCTTTCGAGATAACAACATTACGAGCCCTGATAAAGTGTGGTTTAAGATTATTCTGTCATAAAAAGGCAAAGAACCTGCTTAGATCGAAGGAAAAAGTGATACAAGAATATGAGGAAGAACCTGGTATCATCAGAGAAATTCTCGACATTTGAAAAACTCACGTTAAGTTACTAATAAAATTACATAAGTAAATATTATTGCAATTAAGATTATTTTAAGCGCTTCAGAACAATATAATACTATCATCAGGACCCACTTAAAAAAATATGCAAACTTTGAAAATTGATACAAACTAACTTAAGACGTTTTTCCCTCGACTCTTCATATATGAATTTTGTAAATCAATAATAATAAGGAAGGCTTGTTTAAGACCAAGAAGAGCAACTTAAAAGAAAACCAATTTATTTTTATTTATTCTAGAATTTTTTTGTGTTCTATTAAATTATTATTGTCACTGAAGAGGGTCCGAAAGGGACCGAAACGTTTTTAGAAATTGGTTTTCTTTTAAAATTATAGATTTATAAAACACGCAATGCCACCTGTGCTCTTCTTGGTCTTAAACAAGCCTTCCTTATTATTATTGATTTATCATTTGGATCAATTATAGATTTATTTATTTATTTCATTATTATATATTTTAAAAAATTTTTTTGATCCTTGATGAATTTTGTATACAATTGTATACAAAATTCGACATGCAAGTTTTCCTCTTTAAAATCACACAAGTATACCACGTTAGGTCGTAAAATCACGCACGATTCGTACGAAAAATAATTGACATTATTCAAATTTGATATGCAATAACGATTTTAACACAAATCGCGTAGATAAAATTTAAATTTCAAGATTAAATGTTGGGGAAAGCATGTTATAAGCAGCAATCTCGCAGTCGTGTCGAGCACGAGGGAAACGTTTAGGAATGTAAAACGCTTGTGGATACGTATGTGTACACGACACCAGCGCATGATTCAAGCATCCAGAAAAATTCTGCCGCGCGTCGTATATCGCAGAAGGAAAACCGGATTTCAGAATTGCGTTATCGGTTTAGGATAATCGCTTGTGCAAAACGTCCATTTTTTACCGAGAATTATTATATATTTAAGTTATCAATTTTTAAATAAATTTTATTTATTTTTCTAATTTGCTAAAAAGAGATACATGCAAAGATGTATAAATTGATTATTATTCGTAATTATGATAACGTTTAATTTCATATACATTCACGTTTAAAATTTTATATTTTTTCATATAACTTTATATGTAATATATAAATATGAATTATGCAAATATAGATGTGTATCAATGATAAACACTCAATTAAAAATCGCGATTTTTATCGCGAATTTTATCAACTTTTCGTTAACGACTTTACTTTATCCGTATATGTTTCTTTGAAACACGTAATACGTAAGATAAACATTAATGTTCCAAGTTATAATAATGAATAACGCGCAATGAAGATTGATGACGATCGATCATATTAATCTCTCACTCAGCGTTTCGCGCAAACTGTGCATAAAATGCGGAAAGCGATGTAACGATGACGATGACGACGACGACGAGCACGGTCGATTTGCCAAGCAGCAACGTCATTCGCACGCAAAAAGATCTTTCGTCAACCGCGACAGGCAAAAAACTTATTGGCAACTTCGGGCTGACCGATCTTAAGGACATTTCCTGAGGAATGTACGCTTGTAACCCAGGTAGATCTAGGTACCTGTCGCCGCAGGCAGGTAGCTGCATCAACCTTAGTAAGCGAACGAAGGATAAGGCGACACGAGGGCGTGGTGCCATTTGAACATCTCTTATCCTGCATTGATTATTTAATTTCTTTATCGAAAAATTATTGTATATTTTAAATTATTACTTTTTATATAATTAATAATATTAATAATATTAATAATTTTAAAAATAAATTATTAAATTAAATTTTAAAATTATTAATATTATTTAAAATAATTTTAAATAACATTAATAATTTTAAATTGAAAATTCCGAGTTAGAAAATTATTGTACAGCTGTCGTGCTGACCTCGCCGCATTTTCACTTGTCCATTCCGTTTACCTGCATTTTAATGCGATTGGAAACGTGCGTTAGCACTAATAAGGCCGCATAAGTCATTGTGTAGGCAGATAAATAGATAGAGAGAGAGAGAGAGATGACACATTAATAGTGTTCTTTTCAATTTTACTCTTAAAATACAGCTATCATTTTTCCGACCTGAGAGAGAAAAAGAGATGGAAGGAGGATAGTATTTCTCGAAGATATAAAAATAAACCTGTACAAAAACAATAATATTTTTGCGATAAAATAGATACCGGAAATCGTTTGGATCCAGAGTCGTTTTTAATTTCAACAAGATTGGTTTTTCGGTTTATATCGATTAAGTACTTTTTAATTGAAACAACTATGTTTTTTCTAAAAGTGTTAAATTCTTTTTTGTCTGCATATTTTTTTATGAAACTTAACAGAATTTTTGAAAAAAAGGCGTCGAAAGTGTTAACAAATTAAAAGCGCATTAGCACTTGGTTGTGGCATCATTGGAAAGTTATGAAAGATGTGCATATATTATATACCTGTCGAAACCGGATTAGAAACGTTCCGTATCACACTTTCATCTTTCTCTTCTCTAATTGTCTTTACATAAGGAAATAAGCAATTATTAATCCAGTCCACAATAAGAATGCTTTTCTGTTTACGTCCACTCATTCCATTCTCTTTAAATCTTTAAAAAGCGCTATAAAAATGTTTTATACAAATATTATCTTTTTTAAATTTAATTTTATATATTTTTCTTAAATTCAATTTTATATATTTGAATTATTTTTTTTTAATTTCGTGACATTTTCTATTTTTAAAAAGGTATTCATACAATAACTTGTATGACTTGTATGATGAAGCAAGTAGATTCTAAATTTGAATTTACTACATTTGCACTGTGGAAAAAAATTTTCTTATATTTATATTGGATTGAGAATTATAGAATGAGTGGATGCGATTTCTTCTGTATTCTCTTTGTAAGAAATATGCTTGCAGCATATTTTGAATCATTCTGTAGAAAGAAAAAGGGCGCGCATGATAATTGCCGCGCAATCAAACACGCAAAGTGCGCGTCTAACGCTATCCGTATATCCGATTATGCGGTCACTTCCCGTGAAATTATAGCCGGGAATCCGTTCTCCGACTCGCACAAACATGACACGGAAAAATCGCGGCTCGTATTCTCGCTTCTAGCGCTAAAATTCAACTCTCGCATTTCGTTTTCACAAAGGTCACTTTGTGGATAAAAGCTTACGCGTATAAAAAGCTTATTTAGCATTAAAACGCGTCAGAATCTACTGAAAAAAATTGAACTTTATTCAATGATATTGCAGATGTAACTAATAAATACGCCGTAAGTTGCTTGATGTCTATTAACAGATCTAATTGGTCTGCCGTTCTTCATAATAGCACATCGATTGGAAGAAAACAGACAGTCCCTCAACGAGTTAACTCGACATACGCACACATGCATGTCACGACGTACGCGTGGGTGTACATTGTATGTACACAAAACACTGCGTCGTCAGTTTACCGCAAAGACGTAACAGATTTATACGAGGAACTTTACGACCGCAATACGTCTCAACACCTGTTCTCAAGTCGCGTATCTTGGAAGTGTTACGTCATCGCAAAAATAATGTCGTGCGCAAAAATGATGAGTGCGTGTCGTGAAGTTTATAATATCGCAGGATATATATATATAGATAACCATTTTTAATCAATAGCGTCAGCGTAATTTAAATGCGTCGACTAAGGTGCTGATTTGATATTTCGTTTTCACTTCCTTTTACCTTATGTTTACGCCGATGTCGTCTCGAGGTGTTCGCGATGGCGGTACCGAAGAGGAAATCATCTCTCAGTAAATGCGCGTCGTGCGAGCTGCTGGCGATTCTCCTCTTCGACGTGGTCTTCCGAGATCTCTTGTGCTTCTTCTTCTTCTTTCTAAAGATCTTGCGAAAAATCTTCATACTCTGTCGAGGTCCATACGAATGTCATTCACACGCAACGCCAAAGATCAAAAGATCGCTGCCGAAGATCACAAACTCTGTCGACAGATCAATTATTCATGTACTTGTGCAGGACACTGTTTCGTGCATGACAAAAAGTTTGACGAAAATTTAAGCGTACATTTCAGGGAGCGCGACGCGGACAATGGAGCAAGATTAACTGGAGTTAGTTATTAGTTTCGCGAGAATATACGTGGGAGAGACGCGAGTATTCAATGCACTTGAACGATGCGCACCAGCTAAATCACTAGACGCGCCGCCGCGTTTACGTCAAAGTCCATAGAGTTACTCATCGCAGTGCGCCATGTGCGATGGGGGCGGCTCACAGCTTATCGTCGTACGCTAAATACACGCACCAGATACACGCATCCAGATCAAACGGCTCTGAAATCGTCTCTGTGATTTCCCAATGCGGCTCATGCCCATGTTGGATTAATCGATCGCGAAGCCCCACCGAATGTCTGTCTCACTTTACATCATGGAAGAAGCAAGTCTCGTTGAAGTAAACTCGAAATTATATTGAGCTCCTGCAAATTAAATTTCAGATAAATAATTAATTTTTATTTGCTAAACGTTCAATGGCTTAGTATTTAATTGGTATCATTGAAGGAAGAAAATTATTGTTTGCTTAATATAAAATATTATATTCTGCTACCTAAACAATACTTTTATTCCAATTATTATTCAATCAAAAGATTACTTTCTTGCTTTCTCATAGCGATTAATTGTAAATTGTCTTTTTAAAAATAATGATTTTGTATATATTTGTTTTCTACATAAATATTTCGGTATTGCTACTACATCTTCGAAGAAGATAGAGAAATAAAAGATTGTGTACCTTGATTCTTAATTGAATGAGAGGTCATCACACTTCTCCGATTGATATCGGTTACACCGGATGCACCGTTAAAGGACGCGCGAATTAAAGTTCGCATATCTATACGAAGAATGAAGAGACAAAGCACTTCCTCCGGAAGAACTGTCAAAGAGTCCAATACAATTTTGACTTGAATTCCTTTTCAATTTAATTTTTAAATATTAATTGATTATGAATATTTGCATTGTTTTGAATCATATCGCATGTCTTCAAATTCATTTTTATGACATCGCATTATCAGTTGGAATAAATAAATTACTCAATAGTGCTAAGAGAAAAGAGAGAGAGAGACAGAGAGAGATTAGACTAATAACATAATCAAATTATATGATTGAAAGCTCGAAATGATTTCTGATCCAAATATGATAAATGCATTATCATCGAAAGTGACTTAAAAGTGTTATATATTGATCGGAAATGATACTGATATACATATTTTTTATGTATCTCTCAATATATTATAATTTAATAAGAAATCCATTAACGATTATCACATAATTATTATCAATTTGATCATTTTCCGCGTATTGCGAACTTGTTGATAATCTTACACATATATTTTTAAGCGTCAATTATTAAATTTAGATTATTCACATTCTTCATCTAATATTATTAACTAAATATATTTTTGATATTTTATTTGTAGCTATTTTGATATTATATTTATAGCCAAGTTTAAATGCAAGTAAATGCAAATGATCTATTCTAATTATCTTTTACCATCTGTAAGCTACATATTTTATTTTTTAATTTATATTTTACAAATATTTTTGATAGGATATAACTAAAGTTTCCAATAAAAAATTTTATAAAATAGATCTATTTTAAAAATTAAATATTGATTTAATTTTTGTTATTTATTTTAAGATCTAAGTATATATAATAAGCATATATATTCTTTTAATGTATTACAGCTCAAAAATTATTAAAATGCCTTAACATAGTTTTTTGAAAAAATTGATTCCACGTTCACTCTTCAACTGGGATACCTCCTACAAAGAATAATTGAATAATTTCTATTTTAAGCATGCAAAATGTAAATGCATTATTACACACGCCCGTTCTCTGCGTCGATGGCGACAAATATGGATCGTCTGTAATATAATGAGATAGAATGATATTTCATTGCTGACAACAAAACGCCCATCACAAGTTATGTTGACACATTTGTTATTACGTAGATTAATATATATATATAACATGTATTTGTTCTTATTATCCTTATATTGTATCTCTATATTAATTTTATGTTATATTAATTTGTAAATCCTTCTTAATATTAAGTATTTTTTAATTTTGCGAAATGACAATAATTAAAGAAAATAAAAAATTCACAGAAAATACTCTATAGAAGTTAATTACAATGGATTATACAGATAAAAAGTATTAATAAAACTTGATAACATGCCAATGTATGACAATGTATGATAAAGCATTATTTAATAAATTTAACAAATTTTTATGAATTCGTATCCCACTTTATTTTAAAATATATCATAATTATAAGTACGATCGCCAACTTTTGTGTAAAAGTTTGTTTTAATTTATTATAATGAAAATATGTTTGTCATTAATTGTCTCATGAGTGATCATGTGCTATAAACAATAAATTTATATAAAAATATATTTTTTTAGATACAAGTTATATAGATTATATTTTTAAATACAACACAACTCTATTGTTCCTTTAAGCACGAAAATAGGACTTAAACTTAAAAAAAAAAGAAAAAAAAAAGCAAATGATGTGTAATGTTAACGTTATCTTTATTACTTTTAGTGAAAACAATATTTTTTTCGCGAAAAATGCGCATCCAAAATAATGTATATTAATTTTACAATATTAACAAAATTTTTTTCTAGTGAAAGCAAATCTGCGCTTGAATCCACATTTATGTTTGATTTGTTATTTACTATATAAATAATATATTCGCCTCGCGTGCAAATTAATAGATACAACATTTCATGTACTCCCCCTTATATGCAGTTATAAATATTTAAATTTAAGATAAGAAATGTATAAATCAAGTGAATTTCGATAAAATCAATAGACTAAAACATATCTCAGACATCTTTGCCAATTTGTAAAGACGAATATCTACTGATATCTACTGATATGGCGAATATCGCATGTTTCTATAATCTATGTGATTTCCCTCATAAATCAATGCGATAAAAATATAAATGTTTACGCGTAAAAAATTTCAGTATAATAAATGTAGCAATAGATGTAAGAATTTAATGTAATGCATATTTTCCGCCTCGTATTTTAAAGAATAAATATAATATAAAAAAATAAGAAATGATTTAAAAACTCATGAATAGTAACTTTTCAAGTATAAAGAGATTCTAAGAGAGATAATATAATATGTATAGTTATAAATATAATAAATAAATGCACTCAATCTTTCCCCTAAAGTATGAAATAAAATTCCATTATACCGATTTTTCCATTATGCCGTATGTTATGGAACAATAAAATCGTAAAATACGCAGAAAGTAGCTGTTACTTAAGATAACATGTTTGCTAAGCTAAATACATTTAAGCGCTAAGCATATACGCGATGAATATCGGAGAAAAATACAAAGTTCGCATTACTTGTTCCATTAAAAAATTTATTATCAACAATTTTTATCTCTTGATTTTTCTCAACTTTGAATGATAATATTAATGTAAGGCAAAATTTTCTTTTGGACAAACAAAATTCTCTATAAAAATTTGCCAGTGATTTATCTGCTGATTTCTCTCGTTTTCATAATTTCCCATCGTAATATTAGTAATTGTATTTAAATTTTTTACGTCATATTAATTTACGATAAGAATTTTATAAATTATATGAGTTTCGAATTAATGGACTGGAATATGTACTTATTTATATGTGAAATTACAAAACAAAGAGCCCCACTCTGATATTTTTGATTTTCACGAGCAATGATGAGTAATGATCATATATATAATGATATTATGTACGTGAATGATATCGGTACGTTCCATGATAAGCGTTTATTGAAGATATAAATCGGCGTGATACACACTTTCAGTATATTGAGCGGGTCAAAGACGTACAGAACGCATTACATTTTGTCTTCAGACAGTCTTATCTCGCGAGAGTTTACCAGCGCGGTTATCGTAAATAGGGGCTCGCGATTTCTTGACAGTTCTTTCTTCACTTCGAAATGACAATTGGTACCGTCACAACAGTGCACACTAATGACGCTACGTCAAAACCCTTTTTGGTCATTTTATCGGATGAAGAGAAGGAAAAATTCATATCACGTGTGTCGGCTGATTTTTCCAGCAATGGAAGAAAACGTTTTCAATTTCTAATTAGTTTTTGTGGTAAGTAATATGCAAGATCTAGAGGAGAGTAACAATTTTTTTTTATTGAGAAACATTGAAATTTAAAAAATTAATTTTCTACACACATACAATTATTCATTGAAAAGAGCAGAAACATGATAAAAAATATAGAAGAAAGGAATAAATTATATAGAAATTTATTGACTCTTTTATATCTTTTTTTTTACCTATTTATAAATAAATATTATATAAATAAATATTATATATTCTATCTTTCAAAATCTGAATATTTCATGCGATGTATTGCGAGGTACAAAATCATATGTGCATATAATAAGACCGACATATTGTCTCGCGATATCAATATTATCTAAAGTGATCGACTTCTTAAGACCTGCTTACGGTTGAATCCATTATTTATTTATCTATCTATGGCATTTATCAAGAAAGGAATCTTTGAATGTTTCTTAAGTTTTTTAGTCCGTAATAAGCTTACAATAAGCAAAAGTTGTATCAATAATTTTTACATTGCATTCTATTGTTTTATTTCTCTTTCTTGAATATAATTGTTTGATATTTCCTAATACTTTATAAGATAAACAGCTCATATATTTTAGATAAAAGATTCTTTATCAAATGTTGTCTGCGATATTTTCGTAATAATTTTCATTGAATATATTATCAAATATATATAACTTTCTAATAATGTCTGTAAAATAAAATTGCAAAATTAATTATTTTAACTAATAATTCGTTCATTTAAAGTTTGAAATAGCTTATCATAATCAAATATCAATATCGATAAGAATGCACATGGGTTCATTGTACTCGCAAAGCCAAAGAAATTTAATAGCAATGATTTTATAAATGTTATATCTATTAGTGCGATTATTAAAATTATTTTTTTTTATAAATAAAATTTCAAAAATTTTATCTTTTTTCATAAAATGAATATTATTACGTTATATTATATATTCATTATTTTGCAACAATTATCTTCGGTGATTGTATTAATTCCACGTGTTATACAAAATTTTTATTCAATTATTTTAGATAATCAGATAGCAAGATTCTGCTTTGATTGATATGTGATATGAAAGAATGATAATTTAATCACTGTTTCGCTACACATAATCTAAATCAACGTTTTTATCATTTTTCAAAACATTGCTTTAAAGAGGTTGAGAAGATACGATATAATAATATGATTACTCTTACATCAAAATTCGAATGCCATTGAAGAAAAAATTATCAATCTAATATCAAAAATATTATTATTATATAATGTTTTGGACACTTTCTTAAAACAATAAAATTATTCAATAAACTCGATATACTCTTGCTTCAGTAAATAAAGCGAAGATTTTTACGACTTAAAAAAATAATACAAATAATTTTTCAATTGATTAATGTCCCTTTTAACCTAGAATTTTTTGAATTATTTTTGATATCATTTAATAAAATTATTTTGTATATTTAATAAAATTCGACATATTTTCCTTAAATTGATGTAAAATATTTCTTTTGACGATAAGAATGCAGCATTTCTTTTCAGCCGCACTGATCGCCATGCAAGCCGGCATATCGCTCGGCTGGACGTCGCCGATTCTGCCGTACTTCACATCCGAAGAGTCCTTCCTTCCCGAACTATCCGAGAATCAGATCTCGTGGATATCGTCCTTGCTAGCGTTGGGAGCTATCGCGGGTGCTATACCAGCCGGCAAAATCGCCGACTGGATCGGCAGAAAGTGGGCCATCATCCTGACGGCCGTGCCGTTCGCTACATCCTGGCTCATCCTGGTCACAACCAGGAATGTCATCAGCATATATGCCGCGAGATTTATCGGCGGAATCGGTGCCGGGGCGGCGTGTGTCCTGGTGCCTGTCTACATCGGCGAGATTGCCCAGGCATCGATTCGAGGTGCCTTGGGGGCTTTCTTCCCTCTGCTCTTCTCCTCGGGGATTCTCTTCTCGTACGTGGCGGGTGCTTATTGCTCCTACACGATTTTCAACACCGTCTGTTGCGCCATCCTGCTGCCCTTCGTCCTAGGAGCGCCCTTTTTGCCGGAATCGCCAATGTGGTTGATGCAACGGGGCCGCGAAGACCAAGTCGTCAGAGTTCTATCGATCCTACGAGGATCTCGTTACGACATCGTAGGGGAACTAGCCGTTCTCAAAGAGGACGTAAACAGGATAACGAAAGCGTCGGGCGGTTTCAAGGACCTTGTCGGGACCAAGGCTGGACGTAGGGCCGTCGTTACTTGCGTGGGACTCATGGTCTTCCAGCAATTGTGCGGCATAGACGCGGTTCTCTTCTATACGGTCAACATTTTTCAGGCGGCTAACAGCACGGTCGATCCATTCCTGGCGACCATCATTGTCGGGCTAACGGAAGTCGTGATGACGATTTTCGTCGTTTTCGTGATCGACAGGTAGAGTACTTCAGTATGATATTTCTTTCCAAATCGATTAACGGTTAACGATTAAATTAAATTAAATTTTTAATAAGCCTTTTAGCGATTATTCTCATTAATTAATTTTTTTCTATCTCTTTTCCAATATAATTTTTATGCTGATTTAATTTTTATTTCCTTCTATAAATTTCGATTTTTATAAATTTTTTTATTCTTGCGTGATAACATATTATTAAAATGGTAGGAGTTTTCGTTCTACTTTAGAAAAAAATCACACATATTTTTAAAAGATAAATAAAGAGCTGTGTAAAAATTAAATCCCATCACGAGATATTACATCATAAAATTATAAATTTCAATCTAATCATCCCCTTTTTTCAGATTTGGTCGAAAGCCGCTTCTGATAATATCCGGCGTAATGATGACCATTTGCTTGGTCGTCCTAGGCTACTATTTTAAATTCAAAGACGAAGGAAACGATGTAAGCGCCTTCGGCTGGGTGCCGCTGACCAGTCTCGCTTATTTCAATATTGTCTTCTCAATTGGTTACGGATCCGTACCCTTCACGGTAATAAGCGAGATATTCCCGCTAGAAACCAAGGGCGTCGCCAGCAGCATATCGATCGTGACAAATTGGATCCTCGTGTTCACTGTCACCAAACTATTTCCGATCATGGAGTACGAGATGGGCCAGGCAGCGACTTTCTGGACGTTTTCGTGCTTCGCTGCCACGTCTGTCGCCTTTACGTACTTTGTGATACCGGAGACGAAGGGTAAAACGTTGCAGGAGATACAGAAGAAGCTCGAACGAAAGAAAACATCGAGCATAAAATACCCGGTTGAGCCCGTCTGAAAATCTCGACGTACCACCAAAAGCGTTTACCTTGTTGCGTCACGTCAGCGCAAAAATTAGTATTGATGGTTCTGGTTCGAAAAATCGTGAAGATCGATAAAGGAGAAGAATGTACATTTTTTTAACTTTTATTTCTTTTTTATGGATAGTTTTCCATAAACGATTATTTATAATAAATTGCAAAGTTCCTTGTTTTTTATTTCTTATTTGATATAATCGTTGAAAACATAAAGGAACTTGAAGATTATAAATGCAATATGTAATATGTGCATCTGTGCAATAATTTTTTTAGAAATGCATTTAAAGTATCAAGAATCACATAAAGAATGAAATATACAGAGATATTTTTTTAGAAATTCAATTTTAATTATCTCAACAATTTTTCTAATTCAAATTTTTATTATCATTTATAGATATTTTCTATAAATTTTCTATTGTTTTATTTATAAAAATAAGGCGTATCGAACATGTTTGATATTTTAAGAAAATGTTATTTTTAGCATTATATAGTCACAATATTTTTGTATTAAATTAACCAAATTTTGTATTGCAATGTTACCGACTAACTGATATCTAGATTAAAGTGAATTCCCTCTGCTAGATGTCATGTGCTGTGTATTTATTGATAAATATGTTACATTTTATCTCGCGTTAGAATAAATTTGATTCTAGAATAAATTTAAATTAATTTGAGACATCATTTGATGTAATAATTTGATTTAATAAGTTAATAATTCGTTACTAAAAAAGCTACTAATATTAGATTATAATATATATATATATATATATATATATATATATATATATATATATATTTATATATATATATATAAATAAATATATATAAATATATATTTATATATATATATATATAAATATATATATATATATATATAAATATATATAAATATTAATAATCAAATATGACACAAAATTATTTAGAAACATTTTTTATTTTTTGTACAGATATTTTGGGGGAAAAAAGTTCTCCTTCCTCAAATTAAAAAAATCTAATCTTTTATAAAATGTTTATTTGAAATTAAATAAAAACAAAAAAATTCCAATAAATTTTTCATTAATCTATTTAATTCTTCTAAAAAAATTTCAATATTTGTTTAAGAATTTAAAAATGTTACAATGACATTATTATTGTTGCGTATAAAGTATTAAATATGTAGAAAAGTATTTGTGCAAAAATAAAATATTAATAAATAAAAAGAAAAAAGTGTTTCCTGCTCTGCAATATATGAAGTTTTTTTACTGCTTTTTCCGCATATATATTGTTGCGCTCCCGCGTCCCGTCCCTGCGGATGTATTCGCCACCCGTTATTCTGCCGGCGGGAAGTTCGTCGACGGAAGAAGATCGTTTCCGTGCGCGTTGTCAAGACTCAAGACATTGTTTTTAACAACGACTGTCATCGAGAGACTGGAGCCAGCTGTCAAGCTGAGCGGTCGCGTCTCTATATACGAGCCGTTGTATTATTATTCTGAGTTATTGCCTGTGTTTTTGTGTTGCTTATTAAAGTCCTTGTATTCTTAAGAACCGTGTCATTATTGCGAGTGCGCGAATGGAAGCGTGTGTCGAAAGTTGTGTCGCGCGCGCGTTCGATATATCGAGGTCGTTGCGGACGCAACAATATTTTTCCAAAATAAATTTATAGAAATTAATAGAAATTCACTTCAACATGTCTTAATTTTGTCAGTGATCAAATTAATTATCATGCATAGAAAAATATTATAGCTGTTTACTGCTTTCTCCTTGATGTTGATAAACAAATGACAACAAATGATAACGTAGTAAATTTTCTTGGAATATTCATATTGTAGTGCTTGTCTTTCTTATCGAGTCTCGGTAATAGGAATGAATAAATATTCTTATCTCTTGAAGCTTGAATGTACAATGCGTAAATTGCAAAATGACATTGTTTGTTCTTCTCTAAAGATATCTATATTTTACATGGACTTATCAACCAAAAATTAAATTTATATTTAAATTTCCTTTTTTAGATCGCCCAACCACAATTTTAAATCTTCCCAAGTCTTTTGTAAAGAAAATAAATATTTTAAATTTACATTTTTCTATCTATATATGAATTTTTATTTTTCCTTTTATATAAGAAAAAAAATAATATAATAATAGAAAAGAATTTGTTTTGAAAATTAATTTTATTAAATATAAATTCTTAAAATCAATTTTCATCTTAAATTTATATTTTTTGCGAGATCAGTACTTGTTGCAGATAAATAGAACATTCAGCATTTTATCACGTAATACTTTCAAACGATAAGGCAATTCAGTGGCTAACACTGATATTGCTCTGAGTTTCACAATGGAAAGATTACTGTTTAATTCGAGTTAAGGATCAAGTGATGAAGCTGTGCTATTCTCCACGTATTCTTCGGACGTGCTTACAATAACGTTCCCTCTGTGTGACGCACTTCCTACACACAACGTATTGCTTTGTACTTGTTATTGGCTTTAACGCGATTATGTCATCTCACTTGACGCAAATCCTCTGTATTTCTATCTCTTCTATCGGTTATTATTACAATTATAAAACAAGGCAAATTATAATTTTTTTCAGATATATATAGAAAGATTACGCATATAAAATTTACAGATCTTTTAATTGATCTAAAGCAAATTTTTATAACGAAAATTTTATCATATGTCCTTTTTAATTTGCATCTCCTTAATTTTTAACATTAGGAATTATTGTATTAAAATTCAGATTCCCTTAAATAAAATTCTGATTTTCTGAATTTTTACTTAAAATCTTAATTTGAGAGACATGGTATTTTAAACTAAGATATTTAATGTTTAAATTTTACAGACGTACATGGAAAAAAGAAAGGGAGTAATTAATTTCAATAGAAAAATGATTATTTCAGCTTTTAATAAGGAAACTCGTATTCTTCTCTAGATACGCATAATAATAAAAAAAATATATATGTTATGTGTATTTTTGAAAATATCTTTAAAAATCCTGTATAAACATATCTCTTCGAGTAATGCTCGGTAAAAAAATATAACGGTAATAATTCTGTTTCAATCTGATAACTGATGTATTTCTGCTAAGAAAAATATGAAATTTTTTTCATGAAAGTATAAATAAGCAGATATCAGCACTCAGATGAGAACTTGACGCACGATGCTATAAACCCTAAGTAGGACTCGGGTTCCGGAGGTTTGAACAACTTATCCTTCATAAGTCTCACTGATGACGCTCCACATTGTAGAGAGTTTCGTCGTCCCGTTTCGCTGTCTCTAAAGACCATTATGGTGCGAGAGAGGATACACGGATGAAAGAGAAGTTGTAATCGCGCGCGTTGCAAGAATGGTTGGACAGGTAAGAATATATACGGGAAGTAATATCCGGCATATTCTCTATTCCTTTAACGACGAGCTTATAGATGTTGTCACAAAAACGCTACGATTATATCGTAATATATATATATATATATATATATTAAAAAAGTGCGTGATCATTTGTCCAAATTCTTTTATATATCCGCCATTTCCTAATAAGTGTCCTGAGTCGCATAAAGGATATTTTAAAGTGTAATCTTTCTTTTCTTATATAAATATCAAAACTGTCAAATAAATTTTCTCACAGGATATCTATCTTTTCTCTTCTTAAAGTGTAATTCATATCGTATATATTTCTCGCATATGTTATACGTCATGTTTCTTTTGCTATTTTTGTTGAGGAAATCTTAGCAAAATTCCCGATGCTTCCATTATTAACAAAAAAAATTTTATGATGATTTGTGATGATTAATTTTTCATAAAGTCAGTTCGAGTGATATGTTTAATTAGGAAGATAAATGGAAATTTGGAGGCATTTCGTGATTAATTTAAAAATTGTTTGTTCTGTGCTTCCGTATTCATAAACGCGCGTACCATGTCCTCGATCTGAATTCCTTTGAATACTAAATCAAGGACAAGATATGTTTTATAATTTACGGCCGTTACAACGACACGAATAGAAAATCGCAAATAGTTATACGTCTGTCGCAGGAGCGATGCATTACACCGTGGCTTATCCGACATCAGTAGCTTAGCTTACAAGAAATATTACAAGACATCGTGCCTGCAAGGTTTTGTAGAAACTATACATTTAAATGCATATTCAAGCGCGACCGAATAATCTTCCGTTATCAAGACGAAACTCTGAGATATTCTGTGAAATTTTGTGAAATATTTCGTAAGAATAATGCCAATAAAAATGATATATGTACACCTTTAAAATATTACAACTACTTTAATTTTAGAAACATGATATAAAAGTATAATTCGTTCCTATAAATGAAAACAAAAATAGATTAATATTTCAAAATATCTCTGATGCAAATTGATGAAATATTCATTAGAGAAATCACAAGTGAACGAATTTATCTTTTCTACAATTATAATTTTTATATAATAATAATAATATTATAATTTTGTGATAAATAAATGACCTATACTATATTTTTATTGTTTCATTTATTTTGAAAACATATTCAATGTTTTTTTTTCTTCGAAAAATGCAAAACATTAACACTTAGATATTACAATTACCAGTTTTTCTTTAATGATTAAAAATCTTTTTCGCTATTGATATTATGATAAAATATACTTTATTAATTTAAAAAATAAATCATCGTAATAAATATTATTGCTTCTTATCCGGCCAAATTTCAATTACGCCACTTGAATCTATAGAGTTCTTCGAAGGAGAACTTATTGCAAGATTGCTCGCGCACTACGAGAGAAAGTACCTTATACTCGTGGGAATGTACGTCCGGATACTTTCCGAGGGTAATGTACTATCCAATAAGTTCTGTATAATTCACAGTTGGCAAAACCCGTAAATACTCAAAACCAAATCGCGATTATTATTAACTCTCTATAATTATTATAAAGATGAAATCACGCTCTTCACTTAGCTCTATATATAATTAATATATAATTAATTATCATTTGCATGATTAAGTGAGTTCTAAAAATCGCGACTTATTCGATGTGCAAATGATTGATGAAACAAATAACATCGTTAACGTAATCATTTCAAATTTAAAGTAAATATTCAGTTCTTCATCGTTAAATTATAATTGTTGAATAACGATAATTCTGTTAAATGTGGGAAAAGATGATGCAAAATAACGTCTCAAGTCGGCGCGTTTAAGATGTCTTCTACAAGTCATATTTCACCTTATTAAATTTAAGTCACCAGATTTATATTTCTCGGATATCACGTAATGTCGCGGGCCGATTATCTCCACTTTAATTCAAGTAGGATAATCATATAATAGAGCAGAGAAATTGTGTAATTCCCGTAAGGACGGAAGGAAATCAACCAGGCAGAATCATTTATATTCCTTCGTTTTTCGTTCAAAATTAATCCTAATAAATTACTTATTACTTGCAGCACTGACTGCTGAGTCATTATTAAAGTAAGTGAGAAGAGTAAATTTTCGAAATAAATTTGGATGCAAGTTTATTATTATAATTTTAAAACTTTCACACACACGCAATATTATATAATATTATTAATCAAGTTTTAAATTATATTTTTGTTAAATCAATATCAACGACATATTGATTAACTAGATTTGGTCATTTATTTAAGAGCTTAATTGGTTAAAATATTTAATTCTAATTTTACTAATTAGCGGTAATTTTATTTGCTTGAATTTATGCTAACAAGTTTTTTTTAATTTATCGAATTTCACATCCCGTCATTTTGCAATACGTAGTATCTATCACGTAGGCAAATTATCACGTTGCAATAAAGCAATAAAATACTCTGCTCTATTTAATATATGATTAATTAATCTTTATTGAAATAAAATGATACTAATGCTAATTGATCACTTCTATCATTGATTCCCACTTTATCGGAAGATTTATTACCCCAAAATGGTACGTTGAAAAAAATAAGTGTTTCTCGATTTGCTCAATTTATAGGATTGCTTAAACATCTCCCAAGTAAATATCATTTCGAGATTAATCCAAATTTATACATTTCAATTATCGATACTTGCGTATCCGATAGGAAATATTCAGTATCATATAACATCACAAAATGACAGCTTCTCGTTGTGTTTGTTTACTATCCGTAATAAGATCTCTGATGAAATTTGCGTCAGAAAAAAATGATCGACAAACCGATCAAGATTCTCAAGCTCGAAAGTATCAATTTCCATAATTTACCATAAAGAAATATATCAGCTCTCCTCTGACGGTATCGTATAATACAAAGAGACAATCTCGTCGGGGATAATAGATGGACGGTGAAATTTTTCTGATTTAAATTTCCGTGGGGGAAAAAAAACCGCCAACGCAAAACCGCCATAATAAACCCTCTCGGCATTAGCCGATCCCGCTGCATCTCATTAAATCGAAACCCGGGTGATGGTGGCGAAGTGGCCATGCCGTTAAATCATCGTGACGCGAGACCGATAATCACGTAAGGACGAAAATTTACGCGGCCGCGAAGGGACAGTCTCGCTGTTCGCGCGTCAATCCGCTCCCGCATCCGGCGGAATCTGGTGTCGATTGGCGGATTAATTACAGCGTGTGTCCTACGTGGAACCTGGGGGTACCGTTCGCCCGGCCGGTCCGCCTGTTGGCCGTATTCCGCTCGCCTACACCATCAGTCGTCACTACCACCATCGCGAGCCACCGTCGCCGCAGCCGCCACCACCTGCAGGGGGGTTGACTGCGCTCGTTCGCCGCGAGGGTGGGGGTTGGCGTCAGCAGCGGTGGGTGTTCGTGCAGGTACGCGGTACCCCCCGCGACCGTCACCACTACCAGCGTTCTCCGATCTTCTCCACCGTGCCCCGTCACCCTTCGCCCTCTGTCTGTGTGCGTGTCCCGAGGCTCCGCATCTACGTGTGTACGTAGCCACGTCGGAGATTCCGTGCGGCCGGCGTTCTCCGGCTCGGCTCGGTTCGATACGCGCGCGCGCGTACACGATACCGGTGGGGTTCGGTGCCGACAGTGCCGCCACAGCTCTCGTAAGAGACGCCCGTGATTTTGCACCCCCGCTCGAACAGAATTTACCGAACTATACGACGAGGGTGCACCACGGTTCTCTCTCTCTCTCTCTCTTTCTTTCTCTCTTTCTCTTTCCTCCTGTCTCTCTCTTTTTCTCTTTCTCTCTCTGTCTGTCCCTCTGTCTCTCTCTCTTTCTTTCTCTACATCTCGCATCATCCTCGCCTCTTCTGTCGCGTTCCCGTTTCAACGTCTTCTCTCCTTCTCGCTTTCGACTTTTCTCTCCTCCACTCGGCCGTGCCATTCGCCTCGCAACGACCGCTGTACCTTGCCGGATGATACGGTGATAAATTACGAGTGAGTGCTGATTGGGGATACGAGTCTCGGTTGTCTCGATACCTCGTGGTGATGTGGGTGCTAGTGATGATGATAGTGGCGCGTTGATACGAGGCGACCACGCTGTTCGCAATTGTGTACAGGTGGACGCGCCTTCCCCGCCGGTGTGTATTTCGACAAATAACGCGGCTAATCGCGTCCCGGCCATATAATTTGTCTCCAGGATCCTCTACATGTCATTCACGTGATTCCGGAGCGGAGCGCGAGCTATAAACGCTGAGAGGGTCAGGGTGATCGACCGGGAGACGGCGACGCTTCGTGACACCGTCGTTGCATTTATCCATAAAAGTTTATCCTCGCGAAACAACAAAGGCTCGCAATCGGCGAAGGAAAAAAAACGTACCTTTCCGCGTTTTAAATTATTGATCGAGTCATCGATCGAGTATCCACCGCGAGTCTCCTTCGGGGGATTTACGTTAGCTGTAAAACGCGTCATCAGCAATTCACACCATCGTTTCACGCGTCTCAGGGACGCAATTGATGATCGATGACGGCGAGTTCTGAAGAATCACGTGGTCGATTTTCAATCGCGGTGTCGTATATTTATAGTGAAATTTATCCCGTGGATCGTCGTCGGCAAAACGAGTCGGAATTTCGGAGTTATTAACGCGATCGGTCGATGCTTATAGCAGGCAGTACTATGACACTCGGTTGCTCGTTGACATTCAGAATGAGCTATATGCAGCGCACAGCTACGAACTCCTTGACCTCTTAAAGTCACGACACGACACGACACAAAGAGTATACTTCGCCGCGCGAGTATGTGTAAACCGCTTTCTCTCGACAATACGGTGAATCTAAGCTCGAGCGAGAATTGCGATGGCGATGTAAGTCGAGGAGGTTTGCGATCGAAGGCTTTTCGAGATTTCAAGAGGCTCGTCCGAGACACGGAAAAAGCACGTCTGGCCTTTATCATGGCTCACTCTGTCTCGTGAATCCGCAATACGGCGTAACCACCGTCGTAATCCGTCATACGCAACAATTTCCGACAAGTGAAATCGGCGCGAACTTTGCAAGCGCGAAAACGGATTGCGAAAAGTTCCTGTCATCATCCATCACGCGACCGCTTATCAACATTCTTCTGCTATTGAGATCGTCAATAGCAAAATTTATCGGATATTATCTGCTTATCTGCAATCCACTTCCAGTAAGTCACTTGAAAATATCACGGTATATAATTTTGCAGCATAGTGTATCAACATCGTGTATCAACCGCGTCTACGAGACATTCTTTTTTGTACTGTAAACTTTTGACCTCGTATCGGGAAATTCTAAACGTTTCAAAAACAAAGAAATACGATTTCTGTACTTAAATAAATCTTTTCAAATGCAGAGTTCAAGAGTGTTTTAATTGACGAAAATGTCATCAAATGTGTGCGACGTAAAATAAAATTAAAAAATATCGCGGTAGAAATTGATCCCAATTTTAAAATATATTAGATGCAATCGTAATGATTGTACCTTTGAAATCGAAAAATCGAGAAGAGATAAGAAGAGAGAAATCACGACAAGTCAAGAGAAATTACTCGATCTCGCATCGTAATTCTTTTACATCTCAAAATCCTGCTGACTAATTGATCGATTGAGAGAGACCGAATCAAGACAGTTTAGCGATAGCATGAGGTCGACGAAAGTGGTACAGAATCGAAAGGGATGATCGAGCATAGGTCCCAATGACATCTCGGCGGGGCGGGAGCGAGGGGTATAAAAGTCCTCCCAGCCCTCCGAGCAGCGGTTCGGAGGACAATGGTTTCACGAACCGACCCCGAGTGGCCGGGCTCTACGTAAAAAATCTCAGCAGAGAAGAATTGGATGAATTGGCGAAGGAGGGTATCTACGGACCAACGGGAAATCCGAACGATCGACCTAGAGACAGCGGTAGTCAGAGAAGTCTTAATCTCCCAGGCAGCAGCAGGGACTTTGACGGTCAAGATTATCTCAGAGGAGGAATCTCCAGGACACCTCAGCCATTCAGGAGATCTGGCGTTGGAGCCAGATATCGGGAATTCAGTGAGAACTTAGTACGAAGAGATCATCATGGTTCGCTTCCGGTGGAAAGAAGTTGGCCGAGGCGACTGGAAGATCATCCGGGGCAGGCCTCGCCATCCGCTCGAGGATCCTCCGAGTTTCCTGTCGGTTGGCGAGAGCCATTCGTACGACCTGGCGTATCACCCAGAGGAAGTTCCATTGACGTGCAAATCACTGACGAGAAGTCCAAGTCACGTCGTTTCGGAGAAGGCTCGAAGTACTCCGAAGGACTCTCGCCCCGTGTTCTCTCCTCGAGAGAAGCCGGCAGAGACCAACAGTCGTCGAGATCGGTCGAGCGATTGCCACCATCGTATGCGGGTCTAAGTCCGTCTGAATACACCGAATACCAGGAATCGCAAGTGGCCAAGATTCGCCCTAAGACTACGACGAAGGCCTATCGAAACAGCGACAAGGAAGATGAGCCGTACAAGCATCCAAGTTCACAATTGGTGGAAGAGAACCAGGAAAACGTCGTTATTTTCAAGACGATGAATATCGGCAAGGGATTGGCAAAGGAGGAAATTCCGAGTCCATCGCGAACATCTCCGGCGACGGAAAAGCCGATTTCTCCAGAGTCCAAAAAAAGCGAATCCCCGCCAATTAAGAGAGTCGGCTCTAGAGTGCAAGACAGCACGAGGCTGCGACCGCCATTGGCCGGAACTGCCGGGACCTCCGCCGATTCCGGTACCGGAGATTCCGGAAGCGCGGAGATACAGGCGGATGTCGTGACCCCTCAAGCTACATCGGATGATGTTCTCGACCCTAGCGTGTCTAAGATCGAAGACAAATCGCCTGGCGCGAGGACACCCGGCACTAAAGGCGGCAAGCAAACAGTAAAGCCATTCACGAAGGAGAGCCTCGACAGGTTCGAAAACAAGACTGTGCAATTAGTGCGCGAATATGGCTTTCAACCCAAGAGAAAAATGTCAGTGGAAGATGGTGCCGTACTGCCAAATAAATTTGAACCATTTCCGAGCGAGCTCTACGGCAGGCCATTGGAAGAAATTGACAATTTCATCTACGACGAGGTGAGTTTATTTTTCTCATTTTACATCTTTAAGATTCGGTACTAGGTGAAATTATTTAAGAAATAACTGCTTTCTTCTCGAATTATCCAACATATAGTTATATTGATGTATTTTATAATATGGCATTATTATATTATATATATTAAATGTATAATATAACATATATATTATAACATATATATTATAAGTATTGATTGAAAAATTAAAAAAAAAAACTCGCGTACAATTAAGCGTTATTGAAGAAAGCAGTCATTAAAAGAATATTTATAAGTTCTATAATGGTTAGTTTGCTCCGCATTAATTCCTTTAGATAAAAAAGTAGCTTGCATATCAAGGGGAAATCGAAAAGTTCAATTTCAGTTGCCAGAGCTTATCACACTTATCTTAAATCTACAAGAGAAAATGTTAAAGGACCACGCAACCGAGGATCGTTATAACGCGACGTCGCGATACAGCAGACGTGTAATTCCACTTGATATCGTCGAATGTTGCCGGCAGGCGAGAGCAAATATCGGTCGGACGCGCGCAATTTTTGTTTCTGTAAATAAATTTCTCCGCGGTAAAACGAGTGGAACAAAAATGGCGAGGAAACCGTAGGTGATGATTAAAAAAAGAAATGATAAAAAAGAAACGAAGAGTGGATTCGCCAGAGATATATATGTGCAGAACACAGGGGCTTCAGATGGAAAGATGAGCTTGAAAGAGAGAGAGAAAGAGAGATAGAGATGATGGGCGATGACAGATCGGCAAAATGGAAAAAGTAAAATGACTGGGAGAAAGAGAGAGGGGGGAAAGAGGGAAGGAAGGGGGAAGAAAAGCGGGTAAATCTCTTCGCGAAGAAAAATGGAGCGAGAAAAAAATGAAAAAGAGATGAAGGGACGCGACGAAAAAATTAGGCAAGTTGGCGTATGTATAATCTATTTATATTAAAAATCGATCGCGATTCTATTCATGACTTGTTCTTAAATAAGAAATCCTTGCGGTAGATTATGTGGGTCACAAAGACACATTGGATTTCTTTTAATTATTCTTATTCCCGGTTATCTCTCGCTATCCCCGGAGGCTTTTATCTATCGAGAGAAAAATTTAAACGTATATTGCAGAGAACGTGCAGAATTTTATCGAACAAATTTTATAGCTTTCGAAATATTTCATACTCGGACTTTTCGTTGGACGTCAACGAGAATACGTCGCTTTATTGAGATATTAGACGCGGAATGTGAGTTTAATGTGCTGCCGCTATGCAACCTTTCGCATAAATAACGTTTCAACCTCTTGCAGATTCCAGCAGAAGTTGTGATGTCAATGCTATATCATCATTCGCGAGAGTTATCGATATTAGGGGAAAAAGATGAAATATTTTAACCCTTTGAACTTTTCAGCAAGATAAGTTATTTAAAAAAATTGCGGTAAAATGAAAAACAAACTTTCTTCGTAGTAGTCTGAAAAAACTCGTGTAATTTATCTTTGACAATTTGAAATCTTCTCACAATGGAATAACAGAAGATCCATTTCGCGCGTAGATGACAGAGAGTTATAACGATATATCCGCGTCGAGATGACCCGATAAAAGAGACAACGGAACTTGGCGAAAAGCACGTTTTAGGAAAAGCTTGCCTCTCAAAATGTAAAGCTGAAATATAATACTCCAGCTAAGAATACCCAAAGATTTCGATACCTTTCCGAGTGTGCAAACGAATAATCGGCACATCGCATAAAATTGCCTCTCAAAAAATGGAGAGACCGAAATATAACATTTTAGCCAAGAAAACAAAAAGACTTCAGAACTTCTTCGAATGAATAATTCAGAACTTTAGAATCTTCCTCGATATTTTTTTTTTTTGAGACAGATATAATATGTAAAAATCGATCAATTAACTTTATTTTTCCAATTATATAATAAATGAGGTTTAAATATCGTTAGAATAATTTTAACGAAAAACTTACGAGAAAAGACAGACGAAAGACGAAAGGAAGAGAAGTCTAAAGACGATTGACAAGAATAGAATTGGTAGCGTAAAGCTCGCTGGCTGACAGTTCTCGGCAGACGGACGGCTTGTATATGTCACGTCACGCGTCTATCAAGGTCGTACAGAGGTAGTTTATAATTCAACTATTTACATTCCATTGCGTAGCGATAGATTCACTTTGTATGGTAAATATATATAATTGTATTTTTTTTCGAGCAATATTTCGAGAGAGAACAAAAAATATAAACAAATCATGTATTGTTAATTTATATCCAATGTTACTAGAGAAAACGCATTACTGAAATATTTTATAATATTTTAGCACAAGCGCAATATATGTATGTATTAATAGAAAAGCGTGTGCGATATATTTTTCTATTATTTTGTTAAATAAATTTACAAAGACATATAATTATTTAATTATTAAATGGTATATTTATTATTTAATATAATAGTATATTTAATTATTATATAGTATATTTTCTTCTAAATAATTCTATAAATAGCGATTTTATCGTCATGATTGTTTTGGACAGTTACATATTAAAAAGTTTATATTGTAAATTATATTGAGAGAAGAGTAAAATAACAAAAAAAAATAATCTTATATGTAAAATTCAATGTTAAATATATTTCGCGAGTATGATTTCTAGTTAGCTATTCAAGTATGTCAAAAATATATCAAAAAATATATATAAAAATATTCGTTATTAATTCTGAAAGAAATATAGAGAGACAGAAATATGTGGATTAGCTTACTAGGATTACAGTTTCACATCTAAACAGTTAGTTTGCACGTGGTTTGTGGTCGACATCGCGCAACCAGAGTTGGAAACATCTCGATGCTGCACAAGGAGCAATCAAGGCGCGGTGGATTTGTTATAAAGTTTCTGCTTTGTGTATGCGAGACAGCAAACTTTTGCATCCCCACCGTAGAAACTATAACGAATAGAGAGCGAAACAGGTTTCCGCGCATACTTTTGCGGAGTATCGTTAAAATCGATGCTCGCTTTAAGTTTCCAACCGACTTTGATGCGACCAATATTCTGCATTGAGGAGACGGTAGTATCAATCTCAGATTGATTACACGATTATAATTGCGAAAAGTTACTTTCCATCAAAAAGTCGCACAAGATTCTTGCGCGTAAAGTATTAAAATTTAAAAAAAAATAATATAATGTTAAAATTGTTAATGTGTGCATTTTGCATAAAATTTGTTATAAATTATAATATGAGAAAATATGCATTTTATGCGAATTTTACAGAATTGTACTTTACATTTAATACATTCAGTTTATATTTATCGTGAAAAAAAAAATGGAAACACGTGTGATCTCAATATGTTAAAATTAAATTTTCCGTTATACTAGTCGCATATCGAAAAAGTTTCACATCCGAAATGAAATATATATATTTATTTATATTTATCGATTTATTGTTTGATCTATCGCGATGGCGTCTAACGATATAAAAATCTATTAAAATAATCTATTTTATCTATTGAAATAATATGTATATAGGACGATATAATTATACAAATATAATTAATAGTAACTTTTTAAACTATTCTTTCATTATCATTGTTGTTATCAAAGTATAAACATCATTATAATTTACACGCAAGAATATAATATAAATAATATTTTTATTTGTTTCATTCGTTTTTCTCGAGTCCTCAAAAATTGATTTTGATTAATAACATTATATTAGACACTAATAATATCTTATTAAAAGAGAGGGTCCAACATCTTAAACATTTCGGATGTTGTGAATTATATGATCAACAATTTAGTTATATGCGAGCAAATTTATGAAAAGCATTTTTAGATTTGCAAAATTTTTTATTAGCCTATTTGGGAATAGACATCCCGTTATTAACTTATGGTCTCGGCATAAACTCTCTTCGAAGCATGTCGATAAGTTTTTGGCGTCAATTCGATCCATACAGAAGATATTGAATATTTCACTTTGTGAATCAAAAATAAAAAGCACGATCTCTAATAAATTCATGTCGCTTCCTTTTACTGAACAATTCCCTGTCGAAAAGATTTTCAATATCGCGAAAAACCAAGAGAGACAATAGAGATCCGGACGACAGGGATCGCAAATGCGATTTCAATCATCTGGTTTCTTCCATATAGCGCGTTTAGTGAGTATCGATATTCTGAATTAAATAGCACATAATAGCATATGTTGCCCGTAAATTTATGTTAATAACTAAACGTGATCGGTAAAATCCAATCTGTTTAGATTGAGATACAAGCTCTTGAAATTACGAGGACAAATTCACATCGACATAATTTTTTAACGATGCAAAACGAATAATATACGAAAATATACGATAATTAAATTATATCTGATAATTTTAAATTATATTTTTTAAATCATTGGACCGTAATGACGATTCTCCAATAATTGTATTTTAGCCAAATTCGTGTACTTCTATGTTTTATTTTTTTCCGTTTTCATTTAAAATATATATGCGATAAAATCTTTGGGTATACAAAATAATAATTTAAAGAATAAAAATTAATCCGAATATATTAGCGGGATATTTGATATATAGAACTAGAAATAACCTGATTTAATATAGTTTTAGAACGTAATAACAAGTTCGTACTATTATACTTATAACAATCAAGCAAGCTACTTACAAGAATAATTGGACAAGTTTCAGTTTATTTATGACAAGTTTTGTGGCACGTATGCATATACGCGACGCTTACGTAAATATAAGATAAGTAATTTAAAAGAAAAGAGCGCATAAAATGTGCTTCAATGTAAATTGCTTTTAGAAAAAAACTACAACTTTTTGCATGTGCAATTGTAACTTTTCATCTATTTTAAATATTAATAATTGATATATTTTATTAATCCTTTAATAATAATATTAATAGGGCATTTATTGAATTAATAAATGTGAATCATAATAAAAAAATTCACTTTTAATTTAAGATATTAAAACAATTAATGCACAATTAAATTAATCTAATTATTGACCAAATAAACTAGGTTACGAATTTGGTGAATTGGACAACCGTCAAAGAATTCTCGATGTCAGAAACACACATGTAAAGCAAAAAACTATTAGTCTTCTCTATCTGGAAGCATGTAGGAGCGTCTTAAATTATTGAAAGCAATTCAATAATTAACGTGTAAACTTGGAAAGTTCCTGACCTGAGGCATTCTCGACTTGACATATAGTTGACGGCACAATTTAACGGTCATTAGTTTAAAGAGAGCGCACATTGCACATTATATATGTAATAATGTCTCGTATAAATGAATTTAATAAGTAAATAGATGAACAATCGAACAAATATAGTAAGATTAATTTTTCATGAATTGAAATCAAAAGTAGTTCTATGCCTTCGAATTTTTTGATTAAACACATAAGAAAAATTATATGCCTGTGTAAACAGTTTAAAAATGCATGCACTGCATTGAATAGCATTGCACAATGTCCATGCAGTTTTATTCATTTTATCGCGACATAAAACGACTATAGCTTTATCAACAATCTACTTGACACGACATTATTTCATATAGCAATAAATACTTCCGCGACTTAAGCCATTTTATATGCTACGGGGTTACGCATGAAAGCAGACAAGGACTTTCGATTTTCACTGGCATATGCTTTCGCAGCACTGATGTACAAGTGCATTTACAGGTGGCTTTTACACAGCATCTATATAATTTTCTTGGGCAGATTCACGTTACGACCGATAATGCTGTCATTCTACTGCGCAGTGAAAAAGTAAACGTCCGCGTCGCCCACGTGCAGTAGTTAGTATCGTCTTGTAATCAGACATATGAGACTATTATTATATGATGGTTGAAAAGCTAATGGTTCTGACCGACACACGAGTGTGAGTAGCGATATGAATATGTACCGCCATGCATGTCCGTAAACAATTGTACATTTTTTAACTTAATTTATTGAAAGATTTTGTTGTTAGAATAATTATTGGAAACTATTAGCGTGGAATTATCGGTTATTACACTTGACAAATTGGTTGTCAAGTGTCATATTGCAATAAACAATACTGTTACATAGAACTCTACAATAAAAAACTGGATAGAAATGAGAATTATATTACTTATATTAGGAGGAAACTCTCTCTTCAAGTTTGAATTTTTCTTTTAAGAGAATGGAATTGAAGTCTTAAAATAAAATGCTCTTTTTGACGGCTAGAAGTATTTTTTGATGCGTTTTTATAAAATGTCACTGGAGATAGTGAATTTACTAATAAAACAAATTCAATTTTATTGCGCTGCGACATTCAATAAAAATGTGTACGCTTTACACATGGTACAAACTCGCAATGTAAGGTCACTTGGTCATGTTCTGTTAAAATGGTTTAATAAAAACGATATCGTATTTTTCAATATATATAAAAATTTTGCAAATCTAAAATCCATTATACGTTTATTGTATATTATGTATCGTATAATTAAGAATTATGATACGTTTATTGTATATTATGTATCGTATAATTAAGAATTATGATACGCAACGATTGTATATAAAATGTATTAATCTTTATGGTTAATACACATATATAAGTCCTTAAAAAAAAAACTAGCTAGATTACATTATACAAAGTCCATATTTTTTAAATATACATTTTTTCATTTTTTTAAATTTAATATTCTGACTATATTTTTATATTTTCATGTGTATTATGATGTTTTAAAATTACTAGATGGTCAATTTTACCTGTGTCATATATGTGTTCTGCATATTATTTCCGACGTCACGCTTGACCTTTTAACGAAATTCTTTTATATTTTTGAAAACCACGTGCAAAAGATTATCTAATATCAAATGTATATAAAACACACAAACATAAAACTACACAGACTTCATTTTCCGGATAAAATTGCTGGACAAATTATTGTTCCGAGTGTTGTTCCCATATTTTTTAATATGTCAGTCATATCTATGGTATTAATTAGCGTCAAAACCGAACTTGCGAGTAGGTCAGCATTTCATCGCAGGATATACGAAAATGGGAAATCTAGGAAGAGAGCTTACAACAAAAAATGAAGAGCTCGTGTTTGGTTCCCGGTTGCTTCGTCCAACGCGCTTTTCTACTTTGGCTAATGTCGTATACAGCTCTCTCACAGTGATTATGTCTTGTATTTCAGAAATATGTGCATATATATCTACACATTTATTTGAATCGCGAAATATTTGAAAAAATTTAAAACAATAATATTATATAGACTATATTAAATTATTTTCGTGCTTATCATTTTATTAATATTTTTTTTTCTATATGTATTTTGATATTTATATCATTGCTTATAATTTAATAAATGTTGTATGCGTAACACAATAATCATTATTATATTTCAAAATATTCATATGTAAACTATAAATAGTTAAAAAATGAAAAAGATAAACTAATAATATTAATAATATAACAAAATTAAAAAAAATAATCTTAATAAAATTAAATCGTGAAAGAATATCAAGAAAAATACACATTATCAATAAACAACAATTTGTTGTGCCTTCATTCTGCTTTTTATATTGGCTTCGTGCATAAAGATATAAAATATAAATTTAATTTAACTCTCTATAACGCGAAAAGTACACCAACATGATTGCGCACGATGTGTAAAATTTTCCACAGTACTACTTACCATAAAAAAAGGGAAAAAGATTTTCACATGGAGAAACATTTGAATATTTTTCGGAATTTTTTACAGTCCATTATGAGATAATACAGGTATATCGATGAACACTGATTGCTCCAAAATTTAATAAGAGATAGAATATTTTGTATGAAACATCTGAAAAACATAAATATCCAACGAAATGCGTCGTTTCGGATTATTGTTGCGTGCAATACAATTAATTAAAATAATGTATTGAAATAAAACCATCAGTTTTTATTAAAATAACTGCTTAAGAAATTTTAATTTATTATTTCATTAAAAAAATTTCATTTACTATTACTTTTACTCTAATCAATAATATCTGTGATATTTAAATATGCATTTATTAATTGCATATGATTGTTTGAAAATATTTTTATTATTGTTATTTATTTACTTTTTATTTTTATATATTTATAAGGCATTTAATATTGCAATTTTGTAGTTAAGTTAAGCATTGGCATTTTATGATTTAAATAGACTAAAACTATGTCACGTGTTTTAAATGAGACAGATATTTGTATTTCTAATTCAAACAATATTATTATTTTTTTCAACAAGATGTTATAATTGATGAGTTTTTTAAATCATTACATATATGCATTATTTAAGAACTTGCATGATATGTATATTTACATGCTGATATTTCTATGTTTTTCGTCATAAAACATATTGAAAATATTTTCATATATATTTTCACATATTTAGATATCAAAGCAGAGTAAAATGAAAACGGCAGTTTACAATGTCAACCGAGTAATATCAAAGAATTGCATGTTACATTTGCGTGAAGCGTGTCGGCATAACTTTTGACACGTTTCTCCAATTATTGCGTGCGTGTTGTTCGTTGAGACACGCGCCATTCCGAGCCGTATCTCAATATTGTAAACTCGTCAACAAAGTTGCCAATGAAAAAATCCCACTTACGTATCTACGTCTTTCGACGAGACGAGAATGGAACACGCTGATCGCGATATGCGCGCGTTTAACACAACGTGTCATCGGGCCAATTTCGACGACGCGCTTTCCGCAAATGAAAAGCTGCGTGTGAATTAAATAACACTCACGTGTTCGAAGAAACGAAGCTGCCCGACATACGTCTTACTTTAATTTCCCGTCGAGGAAATGAGCCGCCGAATATCCATTCACGAGCAAACCGCAGATCCTTGCATGCAGCTGCAACCTGCATCAGAGAAACGCAATATTGTATATCGTCTTGATGTACGTAATATTTCATCCGGCAATGGACTGTACCTTCAGCGAACCGCCGATAAATAAGCGAGTGCATTGTTGAAAATTTGAAAAATGAATGCGATATTCGCACAACTCTTGCGACTTTCGATTCCATGGTCCAATTCCAAGATTCACTGCAAATCAAATGTCATCGTGACGTCATCTGAACGCGAGTTACTTCACTCGGCTAGTAATTTTTATTAAACGTGACGTAACACAAATATGTTGAATATAAATATATGAATACGAATATCATGTAATATCATGTAATAATTATTATCACTAGTTATTAACGAATGCATTACAATATTCATGAGCTGATTTGTCACTTTCGATACTCTAGATTATATCAAGAATGCGTTTGACACACAAGAGTGAGAGAGAGAGAGAGAGAGAGAGAGGGAGAAAGAAACTCGAGGAAGGTCAAACTAACCCTCCGATAGTCGAAAAGATTGGGACTCATAACCTCGTTTTACCTTATCACGACATAATTCTAACCTCGATGATTATAGAGATGACATAATTCCGCTTCTCCTCGATTCTCACCACACTCAATCGCAATTATATCCGCAACACAAGCTTCCGAGCAGCAACGTACGACGCAGGACCACCATTGGCCACCATACCTGTCACACTTCACTCCGCTGTGCGGTCCACTAGTCCGCTGCCGAGTTCACGCTGTCGACGGTGACGTCACGGCAGCCATGTTTGATGCCCAAAGTGCAAACTTGAAGCTTGTGGTAATCGGGAGCTTTTGCGTTGCGATATAACTGCGATCGAGTATGGTAAGTGTCGGAAAAAAGGCAGAATTATTTCATCTCCTTAATCACTATTATCGTAATCATAGCTATAGCAAGATATTACGAGGTTACGAGTCTCATATATGTATGTGCGATTTCGACTATCGTGCGTAGGAGGTTAATTGATGAAATTTTCGCGTCACATTCGTTCGCGCGCAAACGCATTATTCACATAATCTATAATATTATCGAAAATGACAAATCATTTAATGAATATTGTAACGCATTTGTTAATAATTAATGGTGACAATTATTATATGACATTCGCGACATTCGATATGTATGTGCGGTTAAGTTTATATTCGATGTACAAATAACGTTATTGTCACGTTTATGGAAATTATCGTTCGAATGACGTCATAATGGCCATATTTGATTGCATAGCGCAAACTTGGAATCGGACCTCAACGCGCCATAACGGAATCGGAAGTCGAAAGATGCAATGATCTCCGCGCTTAGTTACCGTGCTGGTGAATCGTATGCAGTTATTGGTGGCATCAGGTCGTTCGTAATGCGAATATAATTTCCATCGAGCTTGGTGAGTACCAAAGAAGTGGAATTAATTGAATTCTGTAATCGCTATGGTTATAATTATATCATATATTACGGTCATCAGAATCACTCTCTAATCTCATCATTTAAATTTTACACACAATTTTAGGTTTTCAAAAATAAATTATATGTTAACAAGTAAATGTACAAATCAAGAAAAATATTGCGTCAATTTTTTTAAATTAACTTTAGCATAGCTCAAAATTTTATTGTTAAACATACTAATAAATTACTCGACAATTTTTTTCGATCAAATTTTAATGTCTCATAATACATAAAATGTATATTTTGAAGAAATCGGGGAACATTTAACCCGGGGGAAACATTTAACCAAATTATATTAATTATTGAAAATTAAAAAATATTATTTTAATCTGAATATTATATGAAATTTTACATGATAAATATATAATATACAAGCGATTATGTATAAAATCACGAGCTATTTTATCTGGAATAAGCAAATTTCAAATCTTACCTAAAACCAAAAGCCAAATTATAGTCGTCTTTATAAAATATCGCTTGTTTCTTATTTTATTCTCGTTCTCGGCCAAACGTGAGGATAACATTTTGAGGTAAACAATCTTTCGCAAGCAGTGATCTCATGACCGGAAATATTATGATAAGGAAAAAAACACAAAGAGAAAGTATAAAAAAAGAGACTCAGAGATCAACATACAGGATAATAAGAGAGACGTATATCGATACTCTATAGAAAATTTAGAAGTGAGTCCAGGACGAGTTCTGGAACGAATAACACGTATTTCGTAATTCGTAGTTAGACACAGCAAAACCATTGTTTTTCATCTTGCTTGGATAAACGGAAACAATATTAAACAATTAAACGCTTCTTCTTTTCCTGAGATAAGTATCTTTCTTACTTTCTTCTTTACACACACACACACACTGTTATATTCTTGTAATAGCATTCAATTTCAGTTTATCCATCCTCTTCGATTTTTTTGCAAAATACATATATTCTTTAAACGAGTATTTATCATCTTATTTGTATTTCGCGAAAATTAATTTTTCTCAATTATTATTTAATGTATGATATTTATAAATATCCATTTTTTATATATACATATTTTTAAGTTTCTTTTCTCAACATCATTATTTTCGTCACCAGTATTTATTATTTAGCAAGACAAAGTCATTCGTATTGAGATTTGTGTTATAATTTTCTTAGATCCTTTTTCTCGGTTGAAATTCTGTTAGCAATTAACGAATCATTAGCTCAATAGAAATAGTAATTCTTTCTCAAAATAAAAAGTAATTTATAGATTGATATATATATAATGACTTTATTCCGCGAAATACTTATGTTTATATATATTTTTACATTGTGTTTATTAATCGCATTTACATGTTTAATTTTACATTTATTATTAGATTTATTATTCTTGTTATTCTTCTTGTGTTTCAATGGGTCTGATTTTGTTGTGAGAATGGTACATATGTATAGTTTATATATTCTAATATATATAGCATTGTTTTTCGACGAAATCTGGAGAGTATTGAGAGTATTGATGGAGAGAGACTGGGAATAAATCAGATGTGGATTGATACGCTATTTTGCATGTGGTATTTTATATCATTTAAACTTGTATTGCTTATATCATTTAACATTGTATACATTTGTGTTATATATGTGCGTCTATTTATTAAAATATGCGATTTACTCCGTCAATTATCACATTATTTTCTAATAAACATATACATACATAAACATAGAACTTAACCTAACCAAAGAAACGGAATTAATTAAATTCTGATCGCTACGGTCAGAATTATATTATATAATACAATATTACGGTCATCAGAATCACTCTAATCTTATCATTTAAATTACAATATTAGGTTTTCAAAAATAAATTATATGTTAATGTGCAATATCAAGATAAATAGTATCGTGTCAGTTTTCAAATAGTTTTTTCAAATTAACTTATGCAAACAAAATTAGCTCAAAATTTTATTGTTCAACGTACTAATAAATTACTTATTAATTAGAATTTTTTCGATCAAATTTTAATGTCTCATAATACATAAAATGTATATTTTGAAAAAATCGGAAAGAGGATATCTCTACACTAAACATTTAACAAAACTGTATCAATTATTAAAAGTTAAAAAATATTATTTTAATCTGAATATTATATGAATATTATATGAAATTTTGCATGATAAATATATAATATACAAGCGATTATATATGAAATCACGAGTTAGTTTATGTGGAATAAGCAAATTTCAAATCTCATCTAAAGCTAAGTGCCAAATTATAGTCTTTATAAGATATCGCTTGTTTCTTATTTTATTCTCGTTCTCGGCCAAACATGGGGACAACATCTTGAACAATCCTTCGCAAGCAGATCTTATGACTGGAAATATTATGATAAAGAAAAAAATATAAAGAGAAAGTATAAAAGAAAGAGATTCAGAGATCAACATACATGACAATAAGAGAGATGTATATCCATACTCTACAGAAAATTTAGAAGTGAGTCCAAGACGAGCTCTGGAACGAATGACACGTATTTCGTAATTCGTAGTTAGACACAGCAAAATCATTGTTTTTCATCTTGCTTGGATAAACGGAAACAATATTAAACAATTAAACGCTTCTCCTTTTCCTGAGATAAGTATCTTTCTTACTTTCTGTTATGTTCTTGTAATAGCATTCCATTTCAGTTTATCCATCCTCTTCGATTTCTTTGCAAATACGTATATTTATTAAGCGAGTATTTATCTTGTTTATATTTCGCGGAAATTAATTTTTCTCAATTATTTGATATATAATATTTATAAATATCTATTTTTTATATATATACATTTATATATACATATATACATATTTTTAAGTTTCTTTTCTCAACATCATTATTTTCGTCACCAGTATTTATTATTTAGCAAGACAAAGTCATTCGTGTTGAGATTTGTGTTATAACTTTCTTAGATCCTTTTTCTCGGTTGAAATTCTGTTAGCAATTAACGAATTGTTAGCTCAATAGTAAAAGTAATTCTTTCTCAAAATAAAAATTGATTTATAGGTGGATATATATATAATGATTTTCACTTTATTCTTCCAACAAACACTTAATTTTATAATTGATTTTTTCTACGAAATACTTATTTTTATAATCGATTTATTCTTGATATTTATATGTTTAATTTTATTTTTATATTTATTATTATCTTGTCTCGCGTTTCTGTCTAGGTTTAATTTTTTTTGTGAGCTAGTTAATGTATGTATAGCATGTATAGATATATATATAATATTACTTTTGCTGGAAATCTTGAATGTACTGCGAATCTTCGGTAGGCATTGGATGGGAATAAATGATATGTTTTACAGATTGATGCGCTATTTTACATATGGTATTTAATGTTTTTTAAACTTTTAAATATTTTGCATTTATTTTATATAATCCTCTTTCAATTAAAATATAGTTTCAATTTAAATGTTTTATTAATTGTATACATTTGTGTTATATGTGTGCGTATATTTATTAAAATATGTGATTTGCTCTGTCAATTATTACATTATTTTCTAATAAACATATACGTACATAAACATAGAAGTTAACCTAACGCAAGAAACGGAATTAATTAAATTCTGTCATCGGCATGATCAGAATTATATTATACAATATTACGGTCATCATAATCACTCTAATCTCATCATTTAAATTATAATTTTAGGTTTTCAGAAATAAATTATATGTTAATGTGCAATATCAAGATAAATAATATCGTGTCAGTTTTGAAATAGTTTTTTCAAATTAACTTATGCAAACAAAATTAGCTCAAAATTTTATTGTTAAACGTACTAATAAATTACTTACTACTTAGAATTTTTTTCGATCAAATTTTAATGTCTCATAATACATAAAATGTATATTTTGCAAAAATCGGAAAGAGGATATCTCTATAATAAACGTTTAACAAAATTGTATCAATTATTGAAAGTTAAAAAATATTATTTTAATCTGAATATTATATGAAATTTTTCATAATAAATATATAATGTACAAAGGATTATATATAAAATTACGAGCTATTTTATGTGGAATAAGCAAATTTCAAATCTCATCTAAAGCTAAATGCCAAATTATACTTGTCTTTATAAGATATCGCTTGTTTCTTATTTTATTCTCGTTCTCAGTCAAACGTAGGGACAACATCTTAAACAATCCTTCGCAAGCGGTGATCTTATGACCGGAAATATTATGATAAAGAAAAAGTATAAAAGAAACAGATTTAGAGATCAACATACAGGACAATAAGAGAGATGTATATCCATACTCTACAGAAAATTTAGAAGTGAGTCCAAGACGAGCTCTGGAACGAATAACACGTATTTCGTAATTCGTAGTTAGACACAGCAAAATCATTGTTTTTCATCTTGCTTGGATAAACGGAAACAATATTAAACAATTAAACGCTTCTCCTTTTCCTGAGATAAGTATCTTTCTTACTTTCTGTTATGTGTGTGTGTGTGTGTTCTTGTAATAGCATTCAATTTCAGTTTATCCATCCTCTTTGATTTCTTTGCAAATACATGTATTCATTAAACGAGTATTTATCTTGTTTATATTTCGCGAAAATTAATTTTTCTCAATTATATTTGGTGTACATGGTAACATATGGTAACATTTATAAATATCTATTTCTTATATATACATATTTTTAAGTTTCTTTTCTTAACATCATTATATTTTCGCCACCAATATTTATTATTTAGCAAGACAGTCATTCGTGTTGAGATTTGTATTATAACTTTCTTAGATCCTTTTCTCTCGGTTGAAATTCTGTTTGCAATTGACGAATTATTAGCTCAATAGTAATACTTTCTCAAAATAAGAAGTAATTTATATATTGATATATATATATATATATATATATATATATAATGATTTCATTCCGCCAAATACTTAATTTTATATTTATTTTTATATTGGATTTATTATATTGGGTTATAGTCGAATTTACATCTTTAATTTTATCTTTATATTTAATATTTTTGTGTTTCAATGCGTGTGATTTTCATTTGAGAACGGAATATATGTTTAATTTATATATTCTAATATATATAGTATTGTTTTTGAACGAAATCTTGAGATTATTGAGAGAGAGACTGGGAATAAATCAGATGTGGATTGATAGATTGATACGCTATTTTGGATGTTATATTTTATATACTTTAAACTTTTATTGTTCATATCATTTAACATTGTATACATTTGTGTTATATATGTACGTATATTTATTAAAATATGTGATTTGCTCCGTCAATTATCACAATATTTTCTAATAAACATATACATACATAAACATAGAACTTAACCTAACCAAAGAAACGGAATTAATTAAATTCTGATCGCTACGGTCAGAATTATATTATGTAATACAATATTACGGTCATCAGAATCACTCTAATCTCATCATTTAAATTACACAATTTTAGGTTTTCAAAAATAAATTATATGTTAATGTGCAATATCAAGATAAATAGTATCGTGTCAGTTTTCAAATAGTTTTTTCAAATTAACTTATGCAAACAAAATTAGCTCAAAATTTTATTGTTTAACGTACTAATAAATTACTTATTAATTAGAATCTTTTTCGATCAAATTTTAATGTCTTATAATACAGAAAATGTATATTTTGAAAAAATCGGAAAGAGGATATCTCTACACTAAACATTTAACAAAATTGTATCAATTATTAAAAGTTAAAAAATATTGTTTTAATCTGAATATTATATGAATATTATATGAAATTATGCATGATGAATATATAATATACAAGCGATTATGTATAAAATTACGAGCTATTTTATGTGGAATAAGCAAATTTCAAATCTTATCTAAAACCAAAAGCCAAATTATAGTCGTCTATAAAATATCGCTTATTTCTTATTTTATTCTCGTTCTCGGCCAAACGTGGGGACATTTTGAGGTAAACAATCTTTCGCAAGCAGTGATCTCATGACCGGAAATATTATGATAAGGAAAAAAACACAAAGAGAAAGTATAAAAAAAAGAGATTCAGAGATCAACATACAGGATAATAAGAGAGACGTATATCAATACTCTATAGAAAATTTAGAAGTGAGTCCAAGACGAGTTCTGGAACGAATAACACGTATTTCGTAATTCGTAGTTAGACACAGCAAAACCATTGTTTTTCATCTTGCTTAGATAAACGGAAACAATATTAAACAATTAAACGCTTCTCCTTTTCCTGAGATAAGTATCTTTCTTACTTTCTGTTGTGTGTGTGTGTGTGTGTGTGTGTGTGTGTGTGTGTGTTGTAATAGCATTCAATTTCAGTTTATCCATCCTCTTCGATTTCTTTGCAAAATACATATATTCCTTAAACGAGTATTTATCATCTTATTTGTATTTCGCGAAAATTAATTTTTCTCAATTATTTGATGTATGATATTTCTAAATATCTACTTTTTATATATACATATTTTTAAGTTTCTTTTCTCAACATCATTATATTTTCGCCACCAGTATTTATTATTTAGCAAGACAAAGTCATTCGTGTTGAGATTTGTGTTATAACTTTCTTAGATCCTTTTCTCTCGGTTGAAATTCTGTTAGTAATTGATGATTTGTTAGCTCAATAGTAAAAAAGTAATTCTTTCTCAAAATAAAAAATAATGATATATATATATATATAATTATATATAATTATATATAATGATTTTCACTTTATTCTTCCAACAAACACTTAATTTTATAATCAATTTATTCTACGAAATATTTATTCTTATAATCGATTTATTAGTCGTATTTATGGGTTTAATTTCCTTTTTATATTTATTATTATTCTGTCTCGATAAATGTGTCTTTTTTTGGAGAATATATCATATATATATATTATTATTTTTGTTTGAATTTTTTAGAATATTGAACGAACTGGGAATAAATCTGATATGGTTTTATAGATTGATGCGCTATTTTACATATGGTATTTAATGTTGTTTAAACTTTTAAATATTTTGCATTTATTTGTATAATCCTCTTTCAATTAAAGTATAGTTTCAATTTAAATGTTTTATTAATTGTATACATTTGTGTTTTATGTGTGCGTATATTTATTAAAATATGTGATTTGCTCCGTATCACATTATTTTTCTAATAAATATATACATACATAAACATAGAACTTAACCTAACCAAAGAAACGGAATTAATTAAATTCTGTTATCGCTACGGTCAGAATTATATTATATAATACAATATTACGGTCATCAGAATCACTCTAATCTCATCATTTAAATTACAGTTTTAGGTTTTCAAAAATAAATTATATGTTAATGTGCAATATCAAGATAAATAGTATCGTGTCGGTTTTGAAATAGTTTTTTCAAATTAACTTATGCAAACAAATTTAGCTCAAAATTTTATTGTTAAACGTACTAATAAATTACTTATTAATTAGGATTTTTTTCGATCAAATTTTAATGTCTCATAATACATAAAATGTATATTTTGAAAAAATCGGAAAGAGGATATCTCTATACTAAACATTTAACAAAATTGTATCAATTATTAAAAGTTAAAAAATATTATTTTAATCTGAATATTATATGAAATTTTGCATGATAAATATATAATATATAAGCGATTATATATAAAATCACGAGCTATTTTATGTGAAATAAGCAAATTTCAAATCTCATCTAAAGCTAAATGCCAAATTATAGTCTTTATAAGATATCGCTTGTTTCTTATTTTATTCTCGTCCTCGGCCAAACGTGAGGACAACATCTTAAACAATCCTTCGCGAGCAGTGACTTTATGACCGGAAATATTATGATAAAGAAAAAGACACAAAGAGGAAGTATAAAAGAAAGAGATTCAGAGATCAACATACATGACAATAAGAGAGATGTATATCAATACTCCATAGAAAATTTAGAAGTGAGTCCAAGACGAGCTCTGGAACGAATAACACGTATTTCATAATTTGTAGTTAGACACAGAAAATTCATTGTTTTTCATCTTGCTTGGATAAACGGAAACAATATTAAACAATTAAATGCTTGTCCTTTTCCTGAGATAAGTATCTTTCTTTCTGTTATGTTCTGGTAATAGCATTCAATTTCAGTTTATTCATTTTCATCGATTTATTTGCAAAATACGTATATTGATTAAGGGAGTATTTATCATCTTGTTAATATTTCGCGAAAATTAATTTTTCTCAATTATTTGATGTATGATATTTGTAAATATCTATTTTTCATATATACATATTTTTAAGTTTCTTTTCTCAACATCATTATTTTCGTCACCAGTATTTATTATTTAGCAAGACAAAGTCATTTGTGTTGAGATTTGTGTTATAACTTTCTTAGATCCTTTTCTCTCGATTGAAATTCTGTTAGCAATTGACGAATTATTAGCTCAATAGTAAAAGTAATTCTTTCTCAAAATAAAAAGTAATTTATAGTTTGATATATATATATATATATGTATAATGATTTTGACTTTATTCCTCCGACAAACACTTACTTTTATAATCGATTTATTGTACGAAATACTTATTCTTATAATCAATTTATTATTCTTATTTATGGCTTTAATTTCCTTTTTATATTTTTTATTATTCTGTCTCGAATGTGTTTCTTTTTGGAGAATATATCATATATATGTATTATTTTTTTTGTTTGAATTATTTAGAATATTGTTTGAATGGGGAATAAATTGGATGTGGAGATCTCTTAGATTGATACGCTATTTTGCAAATAATATTGTATGTGGTTTAAACTTTTAAATAATTTGCATTTATTTGTATAATCCTCTTTTAATTAAAGTATAGTTTCAATTTAAATGTTTTATTAATTGTTTACATTTGTGTTATGTGTGTGTGTGTATTTATTAAAATATGTGATTTGCTTCGTCATTTATCACATTTTTCTAATAAACATGTACACATGCATAAACATATGCGCGCACGATATGCATAAAATTGTATTATATATTTTTTATTTTACGCACGCTTTAAATCTTCATTTGACGCGCACAAATTTGTATATTTTGTGCCCGAGATAAATACTCGTCAAACAGTGTTAAAATGTTGAATATAAATTGTATCACGAATGTAAAATGTCTCAATGAGGATTGATGGATTAAAATTGAACGATGCGGCAGATTCTGCAGATATAATCATAGCTTTTTATGTATAGTTGATTTTCTCAATGGACTTTGATGCATGCATAATATATAAGTCATTATTACTTCTTTTATAATATGAATCGTATAGCTTTCACTCGACATTTCATATTTTTTGGATTTTAAATTTTGAGAAGGGGAGGCGGAGAGAGAAATTCGACTTGTATTGAACCTTTAGCCTATTCTCATTTATACATTTAAAATATTTTGAAAAAATTATTATTATATATATTCTGTGAAACATTGATAATCGCATTTAAATAAATTACGTAACGATTTTAACAGGCGGTGTATATTTAGCGTCACTATTAAAAGAAAAGTCGTTCGTCTCTAATTCGATTGCTTTGAATGATTCATGCGGGATGATCATAAACCGTGTAAATCGCGGCTTAAACACAGAACGCGATCGACCGACGATCAATCTCGTCGCGAAACAGCTCGACTGAAAAACCCGCGATAAAGTAAATGATTTTTTCGGTTCAACCGCTACGAACGGCTGATCGCTTATACCTGCGATAAGCTCTACACTTCGGTCATACGTATAATAAATCCCGTGGTCAATTTTTATGTAATTTAAATAAAGAGATCCCTCTTCACACAATGAATAAACGACCTCCTCTGCTCCTTAATTCCTTAAAATTTTTAAAATATGAGTAAAATTTTCAAAATATCAATAATTTTCTTTTAATTTTCTCATACTCTGTATGAAATTTGACGTTTCCGAAATCGCGCGCCCGGCCACTGTATTGCGGATTCGATTGATTGAGAAGGACATGCTAGAAAAAGTAATCGTGAATAAAAGTCGCAAAGTGTATGTGGAACACATTGTGGTCACCGGTCGATGCGCAAGCCGCCGTTCAGTCTCACAAACCTGCGTGTATCAAGCTTATTATTTCCCCCTACTTCGCGACGCGATGTTACTGCCCAGGAAAATTTTACTGAAGGGAATAGGACTGCCGTGCGTGTGTAATGCAGTGTAATGCAGTGTCGATTGCAGAATTTAGTATCGCATCAGAAAATTGCCGAGAAGAGTAAATTCGATGCCTTGATATCTTGTCTGAAATAAGGAAAATCCAGATAAAAACTTTTAATATTTAATTCTTGAAAATAAATATATCCTTAATTTTCATATTTATTTTCAACAAGTAGATTTCGTAGATTTCGAATTTGACTTCTTTTAAATTAAAAGTTTTTTAAATTTTCCGATAAGAGGTTTTTCAGTCATTGATGTAAAACACTTTTCATATCATATCTAATCGTTATACAAGAACTCTGTAACTTCGCAAGTTTGTTTGAAATATACGCATGTATATATGAACTTATGCACATAGATTTACGCATACTTGTATGTATATGTAACTGTAAAGAATTATTTTTTATTACTATAAAGTGGAATTTATTTTATATATTTTTATATATCATGTATTATAATATATACTATTAATAATTATAATACTAATAATATATACTACTAATAATTATAATTATAATTATATACTACTATATATAATATATTATATATTATATATTATATATAATATATTATATATTATATATTATATATTATATATTAAATATTATATATATATTATATATTATATATTATACATTATATATTATATATTATATATTATATATTATATATTTTTCATTACTATAATGGAACTATTAAAAGCAAGCAAATATTAATAGATTAGTATACATTTTCTCTAAAATATTTCTAAAATTAAAATCAAAGGACACAATTGAAACTGTCGTCATGGACAAAGTAATCGTTCTGTTTTTCTATATCCTCATCATCTGCGATATCACGCTTTAAATGATTGCTTATAGAAAAAAATATCTGCGATGCAAAAAGTAATTAATCATCCAAAAAGTTTTGAAACGTGGAAACGAAAAAATGTGGATGGAACCACAAACCTTCCTATCTTTATGAGATATCGAATCTGCGATCCCTGACGTGATACGATACTTTGTCGAGCACAATCGAGAAGTTTAAATGAAGCAAGTTTGTAAGTACTGCGATGAATTATAATTCCATCGGTTGAAGATAAAATAGGTCGTGGTCGAAACACATGCCGCGGCGTGCCTCTGTAAATGTACCATGCCGTCGTTGCACTATTTATACGCGCGTAGGTGCTACCTGGTGGAAGGGAAGGGACGTAAGCAGGCGAGAGATGACGGGGGTGAACGAAAAGGGGTAGCGAGGGTGAGAGAGCGCAGGGTCGGCAGTAGGCGGAGCGTGCAATTCTTTACGTTCCTTTTACTGTGCGCAATTTCAGCGCAATGCACCACCAACTGGCTGAGATCAGATGAAAGAGAGAGAGAGGGAGAGTAGATTGCCATGCGCACCCTAAATAATTGAAGCATTAGAGACACGGTATCGCACGCTTTAGATGCTCTAGATTTTGCTGCTATCTCCGAAGGGAAAGAAATCGGCGCTTTCTTCGTTCACCCGATATACATTAGTCGAACACTGTCGCTCTCGATGAAACTGTTGTTAGTCTCGTTATTTCCGCGTATCCGGCTCGTTTTCCTGGCGGGAAAATTCCACATGTGTGTATGTGTGTATGCGTGTGTGGATGGTGATTTAAAATTCAAATTACCGACATTTGAGCGTAATCTTCTTTTTCGCGAGAAGTTTATTTGGACCGATTTAATTCTTCGTTTTTCCGAAACTGTTTTTACGCTAGCACTCGAAATTACTTATCCGATGTATAGAGTATGCGTGATATTGGAAATAAGAACCTGGGACTGTAGAGAAGTATATAAAAAGTTGAAAAGTAAAGTTATTGTTTGTCTTCTCGAGAGACAATTTCTAGCGCATATATAATACATATTTTTGAATGCATCTCGTAAACAGAAATAACAAAGATTTGCTTCTCTAACATGTACGAATATATTATTTTTGCACACACTATTATTTTATATTCTCGATGTGCTATGATATATATATTTTTATGTGTATTTATATTTTGAATGCACAACGCGGATAAAATTGTGGAGAATATGTGATATTTACTTTTAATATTCATATTATTATAGCAACATTTTGAGACACATCTTTTTCTCTTTTTCTTACATAACTTGATAAAATATTGATTAAAATGATAAAATATTGATTTAAATATTAACAGAGATACCAGGAATATATTAATAAAAATATATTAATTATATGTTGATAAAAAATTTTAATACAATATATACATACAATATATAATATTAATACAATATATTTTTTATTAGTAATCATTTCGATATATCTTTTGATAAACTATGGAATTCGAATTAATGCGCTCGCGTATTTTATATTCTAATACTGTAAAAATTCTATGATAGGAATTACGATTTTAATGCTAGCGTGTCGAGGCCAATTGATATACCTGCCTTCGAGAAACTTTCGGAAAATGACGTTTAAAGTCAGAAGTCACGCACATTGGTTTCTTCGTTGCTTTTGGTTAAATGTAGACATGAAAATACGCAATAGGCGAGCAACAATAAATTACTCACATGGCTGCTAATAATTATGAAAATAAAATACGCGACTAATATAATATTAATTCAAGCTATAGTTTTTTTTTACGCGGGATACAGATTCTTTTTTTACGAAAATTTTTACTACAATTTTATTCGCAAATTTGCAATCAAATTGTCGTAGCTCGACCTTTGATGGAAATGTTAAAATGCAATCCTCGAAATTCAATTGGGAATTACGGTATCGATGTCGGTATCGTCGTGCAACGCAGACTTTATTGCCACGACGTGCTCTAGATTTCTGCGGGATCTTCATAAAATACACGCGAAATACGGATGAGTCGCAAACTTCGCGAGAAAAACAGGACGATCTCTTTGGTAATAGCTACGCGCTCGAGATCGATTTTCCTACATATTTGTTTATTTCAAAGTCCAAGCGCTCTATTTCCTACGACGTTTGTCCGCAAAAACTTGTTTGCAGCAAGTGAGATAGAGAAAATAAATATGATATGATAAACCCTTCAATATATGAATTATGAAATATGAAATATGAAAAACTGCATTATAAGATGCATATTAAGCATTGAAGAAATCAAACAATCAAATTTGCAACTTAGTTCGTTATTTTGAAGGGTTTAACATTCAGCAATAATATTTTATCGATTATTTCTATAAAATAAATTCTCTTAAATGAGAAAAAGTAATTTTGATTAATTTCCCCTTTTTTGAAAAAAAAAAAAGAAAAATTTTTTTACAGTTACACCCACGCGCACACACATGTAAAAATGTTTTCATACGCGTATATTTCAAACTGTGCAATTAGAGTTCTTTTTGTAGTGATTAGAGAGAGATATGATATAAAAACTTCATATCAAGCACGTTCCTTTACCAAGTAACGTCACCTGTTTTTACGCTACATCGATCTTAGACATCGTCTGGTTTACTTTTAGTCTCCGACGGTTATTATTAAACGCTTTAATCATCCTTGTAATCGCGTAACTTCCCTATGTGAAGTGTCAAGTATATATATATTCCTCTTGCTATCAAATCAATTACAACCCCATAAGGCTTGAAATAATTATTTATTACTGACGTACTCTTTAATTTTAACTTTCTTCACATATCTCAAGGCTATACAAGAACTAGTCGACATCTCTGCGCGATACATTATTCTCGACACGTCTTACATATTTATTAAAGCATTTAATTCAATTTAATCTTTGAAAAAATCATAAAGAGACGATGTAAAATAATATTGCAGAAACTAACGTACACTTTCGCATTATATTTCATCAGTCGTAAATCATCACAGCGGATACGTGTTTGTACGTGCGAGTAGTTGCCATTTATTCACTATACTTGAAGTACGAGCGGTTCGATACCAACGACTGTTGAGGAAAAAAACTTAAGCTCCAGTAAAGCTCGTTAGATTCTCTATGCAGGGAAGCAATGAATCTTTCTTGAACGACTAGCGAGTTGTTATTGCTCTCCTCGCACGCTCGCCTTTTCGAATGAAAAGACCGAGGGAAGCGCGCCGTCATATTTCTTTCGTGTTATTCTCCTGTCGCGGGCAGGTTAAAAAAACTATCGGTCCACCGGTCGAGTTAATGTGTCTTTAATATATTGCGCGGTTCGGGAGAATGAACGTCGCACCCGCACGACAATGGAAAAGCATTATTTATCGGATTATGCAACGCTTGGCTGCCCCGTTAACGAATTATCGCGCGCGTTTCGGAAGAAACTTCCACCGTTTTTTGGATCAGCTGGCATCATCGTTAACGTTATTAGATTCTATCTCGCGTAGCCGCCTCTTTCGTCCTGTAAGCAAACTACTTTACGGTAATTACGTTAATACTCCTGCGTGCGCGTTTTCCGCTATGTAATATATAATGAACCGCAAAAATATACCCTAAAAATTTGCATAATGATGGAGAAGACTGAGACAATTTCAAATTTGGAATGTATTTTTTATAAGAGATATTTTTATTGTTAATTGTATATATTTGCAGTAAACAATAGCAGATTTTCCTAAATAAATATAAAATTTTAGATAAATGCACTAATATTCTCTAGATTGTGATTTAATTAAAAATATTCATAAAGTTTGATTAAAAGAGAAAAAGATTGCAGATTGCTCTAAGAGTAGATTATTTGAAGAATGAATAATTATTCTTCTTTTAAAATGACAGAAAAGTAATTTGAAGTGATATAAATTGAGCGAGAAATGACCTGCTTTCTGAAACGTCTACAATTATTCCATTTTATATGTGTCAAAGGAAGATAAAAATTTTTACAGTTGAGTGCGAATGAGGATATTACGAATATAATTGTCGCGAATTTTTTGTCGAGCACAAAACAATTTTTTATAAAACCCAAGCTTTCAATATTGCATATTTCTTCCGAGTTTCCTAGGCGGATCACGTATGCGAAACACGATCGAGACGACGTTTTCTTCGTCTGTCTACTACTAGTATATACGCAAATTGACAATTCGGCAAAAAAGATATACGGGAAGAGAATATTGCTTCGCTATCGTTTGTCGTGTGTGAAATCCAAGAACTCTACATTTCAATACTACTTACATCGTTTCACGTTCTCTTTTTATTACGAAAAAGAGAGAATTGTTTGCGATATTTATATATATTTATTTTAATATTTGATAAATTTTATTTTAATATTGGACAGATTTTTAATAAATTTTCAAATATAATACAAGAGATAAGATTTCTTATTTTACTTATTAAAAAATGACATTATCAATGTAGAAAAAATTAATTATAACTTTTTTTCGATTAATTTTAAATCTCTATTTTTATAAAGTTTTACGATGATACTTATTATACTGACCGAGATATTTAACATCGTGCGAATTAAAAATTTTAAATGCATGTTTTTCATCAAAGATAAAAATTATTTCGAAACTCGGAAGAGAATCTATAGTCTGCTGTTAGTACGTGATTTCTAGCTGACATGGAATAACAATTGTCGAATGATACGATTTATAAGACCTCGTGTAACTTTCTTTATTATTGAAAATCTTAAAATCATCTTGACCCACTTTTAGGTATTGATGAATTATATCAGAAAATTAAAAAACGCTTAATCTGTGTCATTTCGAATTTAAACGTCTTCGATATTCGATATTTACAATATAATTTTCACGAACTCTAATTTATTAGCATTGGCATTCTAACTGTTTTCAATTATTCACCGCACAAAATGAATAATTCTACCTTAGAGCAGAACTCACCAGCTGAATCCGATAATTATACGCTCTTAAAATTTTTAAGCGAAAAATCTATTATATATACGCATAAAAATAAAGACAGTTTTTCTTGAATTTGATTTCCTCAAATTTATTCGACTTTTTATCGACAGAATTTACTTGGTTTTTTACGTTAAACAGTTTAAAATTATCAAAAAAGTTTTTAAAGGTAAATTCTCAAAAGTGAACGAGTTTTTCTTGATAAAAATATGTACAGCGACGAATTCACTTGTCGAAATTTCTCAAATGCTAAATTACTTGACACGAATAAACCTCGTACAAAATTTCTGTCCAAGTAAAGTCGCGCTAAAATACATTAAAAAGCAAAGTTTTGTAACTGCTTATAGATTTACTCTAATTTAAAGTTTTTTAATCAGACGTTGCCTCTTTTTCTCTCGTAAAATTTGAACAAATAGATCTACATAATTTCAGGAGATTGAAAATTATAAAAAATTTTTTGATAATATTCTATAAAAGAAAATTTATACTTATTGATTTTAGTATTATTAAGAACATCTATAGATCGGAGAGTCGAATTAACATCAAATATTATACATCTCACAGCGTAGAGTCACGTAAAATATCAATGATAAATAAAACATCAAGGTTATTCAAACGTAGAAAAATTACGATACCCGCTGCCGCTTGCTCCTACATTTGCCACACGAGACATTTAATTTCCATGAGTCACGTGATCACGCGAGTCCTTTGACGCAATCTCACCCCAAGCAGCAGCAAAATTCGTATAGATCCTACGAATGACGACGTATTTTTACGACAAGGTACTTCGATCATTTTACTCGTTCCTTCTATCTTAAGAACGTCGCGCATGAAAGAGAAACATGCAAATCTTAGCGAACGATAACAAAAAGTCGTTCGTTGTCTGAAGCATTCAGATAAAGAGACTAAAAAAAACTTTGCATATTAAATGCCAAAGAAAATCTCTAAAATTCTTTTTGACACATTCCTGTATACATAATTATCTTATTTACGATTTATCTCGTGCATTAATAATTTATAGTGATTTACGTAAATTAATAATGTATTCTCTTTTGTGTTCTTTACGAACAAAATTTTTTTTAATAACTGTTTGAAATTCTGGCATTCACATTGTAATGTATTTTTAAATTTTTTAATGATTATGCACCGAAATTACTGAGAATATCAATTAAATAATTTGAAATGAATACAATAAAAAATAAAATAAATTGGACACATAATTATAATTTGTTCGGTCAATTTTCAATCGATAAGTTAATACAAGAATCGTAAAGTTAATTATAGTTAAAAAATTTGACGTTTATACTGAAGATAAATTACATTTCGTAAGTAAGATAATCCTTTTAAAGTGAACATGATACATTCGATTTCCGACTATTCACATTTTCTGTTACATTTGCATTCGATCTACAAGTCGGTTCATTTGCTACAAACCGCCTCTTTGCACAGTAGTAATGACCTCTTATCATTCAGCCATTAGGCTGTCGGCATGTCAGAAGCATTATCGCAAAGTATGAAGAAAACTAACGAAGGTCGTAATCTCTTCATCTTTGATTATTATTCTTATTATTCCTTTGTAAATTGTAAAAGGAGTCTTATCTTAAGTCTTAATTTAAAAATAAAATTATTTGAATGGTATTCAGATACTATATAGCATACGACCTCGATATCTAATTTTCTACTTGGACATTACAATAATGAATGCATTCTTGTGAAATTTTCGTATTTTCTGTACAACGATACAAATCGGTAAATGATGGTGGAAATGAGTTTTATTCCGTCACTTTAACATTTTTGTCTTTATTCTGGATGCCTTGCTTTACAATCTAATGAAATCATTTCTCGGAAGGAAATTTTCTACAAATAGTGATTAAAATGTCTTAATAAGATGTATTATGAAAGATTAAAATAAACGAATAAATGAAATAAATCCGATATAGCTTTCATTTCGTTTAAAAAAAAAATAAAAATCTCTATAAATCATTTTTTTCAACCATCTCGTAGCACGAGGATTATACAGAAAGAGGAAATAATGGATAGCCCGAACGATCGAATGATTCGATTTTCAAAGTTTATGGCAGTATTTTAAATGCTATTTTACGCGAGGACTATTTCTCTTACAGCATCTCCTGTTATCACGTCGGCGCGGTGAATTATATGTTCTGAAGAGAGGAAAACAGACAAGAAGAAGAAGAAAAAAAAGGAACGGTAGAAGTTTCTGTTCCTGCCATATTCTTCCTCTTTTTGTTTTTCGAGAAAGTAAGAAGGAAAAGAATTCATACTTTTCCGTATGCTGTTTTCCTTATTCTTTACCTGATGTTTTTTAACTGATCACGAAAGATTTTTTTCCCGTTCATTTTCTTATTCCTCGTTTTTAACTAATAACTGATGCGAGAGCGAGTTAATATCTTAATCGTAATCTTCAAAAATATTTATAATATCGTCGAGAAATAATAATAACGGCAAAATAGGTAATTTTTCGAGTTTACGTGATATAATTTGCATTTTGTGCCAAATTTTTTTCACGCACTTTATTCGGGTAGTATCAGTTCTTACTCTCACTTTCCATTATTTTCTTTTTCCACGTTTCTTCCACGTGAAGCAATATCGCGTACTACATAAATTCCTGACGTAGCCACGTTCGCAGCCGTCGTCTGTTCAATATTTGCATTGTTCCTGATTTTATTTGAGGCCACCATTATGATTGCGACTATGATGATTTTGGTTAGATGTCGTCGAATATCTATCATTTCTTTTCGACTTCTCAATATCCTCCTTAGTATTATTACATCTTTGCAACTTTGTCTAGAAAAATCTTTGGTATTCATTGTACTTAATGCAGGTTGATCTGCAGTTTAAAGGGTCGTCTACAATAGAGTCGTAAAGTCGTAAGTCGTAAGAAATTGACCAATCACAGTTGATTATTCTCCTGAACTTCAACTGGGATTGGTCAATTTCTTACGACTTACGACTTTACGACTCTATTGTAGACGACCCTTTAGTGGTATATACATTATTATTATCATGAATAGACAAATGTTCCCGATCATTAATACCATTATTAGTAGAATAGTTTGTAATATCTACATTATTCTTATGCATATTAGTATTTGCATCTGTGTTATTTAAACTCTCTGCTTGCATTGCATTAGATGCATTAAGGATGTTTTGTATGTACAATCCCAGCAAAAAGTAACTGAAAATCAATATTGACGAATACACCCACTTTTGGTGTATTTTGAATATGAGAAATTGCGCGGAATATTACAATTTGATCTTAGCTACAGTGCAGAGATGTATTTTTTGATATTTATTGCGTTTTTACTGAAATATTCCGAATTTTGTTAATCGAAATGATTAACTTTTGGCAATGACGATACCTCAAATTCAACTTGACAACACGAAATTTCATTTTTGAGAATAAAATAATTTAACGATACTGAGTGGTTTAAAGTGTCAGAATAAATATTAAAACATTTATTAATTGAAAAAATGCATTATTTATAGCAATTTAATTAATAAATTTAATAATTTGTCATGTCTCTGGCGAGCGTGAAATGTGACAACGTTGTAATTTTTCGTAAGTTGGCCGGACTTCGCGCTCTACACACGAAGCCTATACAGCTTATATCAGTCGATGGCTTATACGCATTTGTAGGTTGACAGATTTTCAGAAATTGCTCGAGGTGTAAGGTTAGTTCGTATATATATATTAGTATTTTTTTGTAATTTGCTCTAAGTATACAGCTTCAACATGCTTCGGCACTATTCCCGTCTCTCTCATTCTTCTCAGCCGAGTGCGATGTTGCCAAACTTTCACAGAGAATTTCGCCTTGTGTCAGATACATGGCTAATTTAATTGAATTATATTTAATATCTTTTTAACCAGTTAGTACTTGTATAATATTATTTGACCAAATATTTCCTCTGTATCTAAACTACACTTTTGCAAATTTTAAACAAATTCTGAATATTATTTCCATGTGTTTTTGTCATTTGAATCGACGTGGTTATACGTTTCCCATAAGAACACTGTTAATTCGGTGCAAATTAAAATCCTTATAACTTGTGAACGCTTTAGTGAATCGATTTAAAAATTGTACTGAAGATTCTAAACATATGTAAGAACATTCTGTACAATTTTCATTAAATTCTCAATATTTTGAAAATAGGTACAAAACATCCTTAAGTCGTCGCAATTTTACTTCATTAGATGCAATTGTTTTACTTGTAATTGTTTTATTTAATGTTAATGGTATCTTTGTTTGGTTTTCGTCTTTGTTAATTTGCAATGATATATTCTTAACTGAACATTGGGTCTTTTAGAATGTCTTCTCGACGACCGTGTTACTAATACCGAAGCGCTTTGTACATGCCATATTTAAATAAAGCCATTATCATTGAAGATATGTTTGCAATAAATGACTTAGTTCTCTTCTTTTGGGAAGGAGATTTTTGGAGAACAAGTTGGTAGCGGATTATAATGTTACATATTAGGCTCGATATATGGCATTATTACGTAACATTCAGCTTCTTTTTTCAATTTTGAAAATTTTGTTCGCTTAGACATATATCTTCAATTTAATTTAATAATATAAAAACAGTAAAAAATTTTGTTTCTAAAGATTTTTCATTTATTTCCCTCCATTTCATCCGCATGCGTAAGAAAGAAAAAAAAAGAATAACAATTTCTTCTCGGAAATCGATTACGGTCGTTAATGCGACGTCGCCTGTTACGTTTGCGATGGCCTGGTTACAGACAATGGGGCACTAACGATGCCACGAGATAATAATGCGCCGTCATGAGCTGAATCGCGCCACGTTACTGCATATTAATACTTGACTAGCAATGTCTCGATAAAGTAAACATAGGGAACACTTTTCATTACAAATCACTTTCTGCAAATAGATATATTGTTAGTAAAAAGAATTGTTAGTATAAAGAAATTGTCGCATCCGAGTAAAATTATAGGCAAAAATGTCAAACGCATCAAATCATTGCTGAAAATATGCAAACGAAATTTGTGCGTACAAGTTTCTCCTATAATTTTTACGTAGGATGTTGCGATTCTCATTAACTTTCAATTGTTTATATTCTTGAAATTTAATTTTTAAATTTGCACTAATGTTGAGTAACTTTATATTTGAATAACTATAAGAAATTAGGCTCTGTGTATTAAAACATAAACTTAAATTTAAACAGGCCATAAGAGCTAAACGCGGATGATAGTGCGTAAGTTCAACGAGAAAATAAGTTTTTCGTTGAAACTTATTTGTGTGCACAGGGCACAAATTTTCTTGGTACGATACCAAGCAAATTTAAATAATTCTCAATTCGAGAATTTATTTAATTATTATCCCTCTTTCCCCCCTGTAATGTTGTAGGCGAGAAAACATTACAGGGGGGAAAGAGGGATAATAATTAAATAAATTCTCGAATTGAGAATTATTTAAATTTGCTTGGTATCGTACCAAGAAAATTTGTGCCCTGTGCACACAAATAAGTTTCAACGAAAAACTTATTTTCTCGTTGAACTTACGCACTATCATCCGCGTTTAGCTCTTATGGCCTGTTTAAATTTAAGTTTATATTTGAATATTTTACTCTTTCTTTTATATTACTTATGTACTGCAAATTAAAATGAAAATGTTTTATGTAAGAATATGCATTTGCGAAACTGATTTGTAAATAATTAACGTGATATTAATTTTGTAATTGAATTTTTGTACTTTGAAAAATCTCTCTAGAATAATTGATGTATTTTCGGCATATAAATGATACATATTAATCTTGTTATCCTTAGGATTAATGTTGGAGATATTGAGAAATTATAGGTCACCATAAATCAATCATATCCTCACTACGGCGGATTTGTGAATCGTTACATGTTAATCAAATTATTCAGAATATTCAGGATTGTGTGAATCAAGTTACATGATTAATAGCCTCGTAAATAATAACGTCAGTAAACTTCAATAAGAGGAGAAACGTCGGGTGTTTTTAAATGAAATTAATCATTACTTAGGCAGTTGTACTTGTAGATTCCGCAGATTTATAAATTATAGAAAACGAAAATTATTTGTCAATTACAGGATAAACAATAAATGATATTGAAATCGGATGCACGCTGATATTCGAGTATTCGCGGTTTCCGCGCGATAAAAGAGTCGCCCTTGTGATAAAATAAATCGCGATAACCACAAAACTCGCCTGTCCCATTTCTCCAACGCAGATTCGATGAAAATAAACTTCAATCAACGATCATTGCATGAACAAGTATCGTTAGTTATTTTATAACACGCGGTCGTTTGGAATTTAACGCATCTCACGGCGCAACGATAACATTTGTTGAATGCGGATATTTTATAAAAACTATTTGGATCCATTTTTTCTGTGTGTAAGTTATATTTGCTCTATACTTAATTTCGTAAAATTATCTGTGTGGGTAATTCATAAAATCACCCCCTTATTCTCTCGCAAATTTGCTTGTTGTATTAAATTCAAGTATAAGTATTAATTTCATTATAATTTCTAATATTCATTGTGATTGGAATAGTTGATTAAATGCAGATATTTTATAAAAACTATTCGAGTCCACTGTTGGCAATTTTTTCTGTGTAAGCTATATTTATTGCCCTATACTCTTAATTCCGCAAAATTATCTGTGGGTAATTTATAAGATCACCCCCTTAATCTCTCGCAAATTTGCTTGTTATATTAAATTCAAAAATAAGTATTAATTTCATTATAATTTCTAATATTCATTGCGATTGGAATAGTTGATTAATTGAATGCAGATATTTTATAAAAACTATTCGAGTCCACTGTTGGCAATTTTTTCTGTGTAAGCTATATTTATTGCCCTATATTCTTAATCCGCAAAATTATCTGTGGGTAATTTATAAAATCACCCCCTTAATCTCTCGCAAATTTGCTTGTTATATTAAATTCAAAAATAAGTATTAATTTCATTATAATTTCTAATATTCATTGTGATTGGAGTAATTGGTTAATTTTAAATAAACTCTAATGAAAAGAATACATCATCTCGCGGATTTATTGCTAAAAATGTTTAACATATTAAAAGGGGGGCTGATAAAACGAGAGAATTCCATCAGCTCTATAAATTCATCAACGTGTTACAAAAAGAGCACCTTATATAACTGCACAGAATGACGACAGCAGTAGACGTTCGCATTCCATAATTCACATTAGCACCGCGTTCCGTTTCCCGCAAATCGATAAATGCACTCCCAAAGACGTTTTAAGCGCTCTTAGCGCAGCGAAATCGCTGTAAAGGGAAATTCGTCGTTTTCGCCGCACATAATGTGCGTCATACCTAAGCAATGATGCACAGAATTAGTAGCAGAATTTATCAGTAGCACGGCATCTGCACGCGATACAAAACTATCGATAACTTATCCGCATGCCACGGCAAAGTGTGTCATAGGAATATGCCGTCAACGTGATAAAGCGAGGTTGTAATTTTCTAGAATTTTATAAAGACGCGATCATCTCTCGCACGAGAATGGTACCAGTTCCGCAATAATTTTTATCAATATTAATCTATATATATATAAAATTCCAATTTACTTGTTTTTATTAATAATCTAATTCACTTCTCTTCATTAAACATAATTGTCATTTAAAAAACTAAAACTATCACTAATAAACTAAAAAAAATTATATTTCTTTATTTCCTTTTATAGGCGTTTGAATTAGATTGTAAAAAGATGGATAAAAAAGATTTTCCATTCACAAAACTATATTTTTAAATTTATTCTTATAATACATAAAATGCTCACCAAAAATTTTACACCATATGTATCTAGGTGATTATTTATCCAGTGCAAATAATTTTTTTTTTAAATTTCAGTATTTAATAAATTTTAATTTTTTTATATAATTATAAATATAATTATATAAATTGTATAAAGTATTATTACAATTATATACATTATATTTATAATTATATACAATATAATTATAAATAAAATCATAAATATAAATTTTTTTATATAATTATAAATGTCACTGCAATATTGAATTTTAATATTTGTTATGATAGAATCCATTTAAAAATTAAAAAAAAAATAAAATTTGGTTATATTTCTAAATGCTGTGAATTCTTTCTTCGGAATTGCAATTGTTTTCTTTCATGCTGTAATAGTGATACTCTTGAGAGCATTATTACGAGTGTAGGCGAGATATTTTTTATCGAATCGTCCATTTTGCATGTATGATGAAGCAATAGTAATTTTGTCCTTTCGTAAAATACTGCAAGTTTGTCATTTTTCATGTAAAACGAATTTCCACCATCCGTATTTTACGTGATATAAAGAAGCGAAAATTTTTTCTATTCGCCCATGTTAATTTCATGAATAAAACGAATATATCTCCTCATCTGTTAAGTTTTTTTCACTTGACATCTGTGAAGGGACGTAAAATAAAATAAACCATCTCATAGCTACCTGTAATATAATTTATATGATTCATATAGTCCACATATTTCACATGGTAATAGTTGCAGTAAAGTTCGTCGAAAATTGTATAAAGAAGAAACTTTTGTTTTTTATATTTTAAAAATTTAACTCTTAAGACATCTTTAAATCTTTAATGGTTTATAGTCCAATTAAAAATTACAATAAAATGATTAGACAAAAATATAATTAATCTAAATAAATAGAAATCAAGGAAAACATTTTATTTTTAAATAATAAGCACAAAAATTATAGTTATATTTAAATATATTTTAAATATATTTTAAATTTTAGAAATGTAAATAGCACTTTTTCGCGCATAATTGCTATATATAAATATTTTTACAATTCATAAAAAAATACAGGAAATGGGAGTCAAACTAAACAAAGCGTTTAAATATTTAAATGAAATCTTCTCAAAAGTGAAAATTGACAATTTCTTTTATTCGATTTCGAGTATACATCAAAAGAGAATTTGCATGTTTGTAGAGAAATTTCTGAAAGTATATTCATAGGTGCGATTTTGAGATCACATACACGCAATCAGTGAATTACATTGGAAAGTTCCGAGTTTCGTTTCGAGTTTGCGACAAGCGTAGATATAAGCGGATCGTACGCCTGCCAGGTATACGAAGCAAAATCACATCAGTAGAGGAGAGAACGCGAAGGTTAGACCTGTTATCGTCTTCCCTGTGGTATCGTGGAATATATCTGACAGGCGTGCGCAAGCAACTTTGATTGCGGCTTATTTGAATTGATGAATGGCGCGATTCGCACACACCGCGTCTGATTAAATTGCGTCAACTGCGGGGGGAGTACTTTACGACGCTAGTTACAATTGATAATATAATGCGACATTCAATAAATAGGGCGCGCAATTTAGACCGGACAATTCAATTGAAATGGATTACGCGGGGTGTGTTGTAATAATTTTCTCTCTCCCCCATCGCGGAAATAATTAAACTTTTAAGCACATTGACATTGTTAAAGTTTAAGATCTATGAAAAAAAGTACACATTTCAACTATATAAAGTGTCCTCAAACTGATATTAAATGTCTCCGAGCTTTCTTTCCAAGAAAAATGACTTTAAGAATTATTAACGTTTTATTGCACTTATTTGAGTTTGAATAATTTTATTCCTCATTATATTATCATTTTATATTATAAAGAAAATAATTATCCAAGAATATAAATTATTAGGTATTAAATTACATGGATCATGAAATAAAAAATATTAGATACATTTAATCTTTATATCTGCGGCGAGAAAATATTTTTGAGATATTTCTTCCATTCGGATCCTTCGAAAGTTTTTCCATCTCGTGGCACTAATATAAAATGGACAACCACCGGAATCGATCGACTAGGCGGCTTATATCTGCCGACGATCTTGCAAGCGTGTTCTAAATACGGATCAACCTATATATACATTTTCTCCTTTCGTAAGATTCGAAGATTATTTTCAATCAGGCCATAGCGATAAGAGGGTTTCTTTTTATCCAGCATTTATCGATCGTTTAACGTTTAACCTTATACTTGTATGCAATCGAAAAACGATATTGCAAAGAAATATTTTATTCTATCGCAGTGAAACACATCTTTATCGCGCGACGAGAGAAAATAAAAGTTTCTTTCTGCTTGATATCTATACTATCCCGTTTACAAGACGTTTATACAAGTTTGAACATAATCGCTAAAGAATCGCTTTTAAGCGATAAAAATCGAAAGATTTATCATAACATGACATATGCTTGTATATGTATTCACTTTAATTCGAGAAAATTATATATTCTTGAAAAAGGCGCCTCCGAGTTTTATCTCCTCTTCCTATTTTTTTTTTTTTTTGTTTCACACCCTGTATTTCAAATGCAAATCTCGTCCGGCAAGGGAGAAACTATAGTCTTCAATGTAAACTAGATCGCATGTTACGATCACCGTATGTCGTAATAGAGATAAGTTTTTGTTTTATAATAGAAGTCTCTATCCCCTGAAAACCCGAAAATAAATCTTTCGCAATGTTTGTCAGGGCGAAAGTAGGGTTGCACTCATTTTTTCCCCTGCTTATCCAGACCCTTATTTCATCGATCGTTACTCGGAGGTCTGTCCAACCCACATTCCCTTCTAAAGATTTTTATAAAAAGCCAAATCCATCTATAATACATCTCGTGACGATTTCACCGGTATTCTACAGACATACAAGTCGCGCGATATCGTTTTAATAATCTTCTTCTTCTTCTTAGTCCTTTTGTTCGTGTCCGAACATAGTGATCTCTCTCTTTCATATACCTGTGTTGCGCACCAGATTATCACACGTATATGGGACCTACAGTTTAATGCCGATTCCGAACGGCTGAAAAATAGAGAGATTCTCTTGGCAAGATTTCTCGGTGGTTTGCCAGTGCCTTTCGAGAGAGGAGCGAGCGTATACAATTTTTCGGTTCTTCAGTGATAATACACTCATTCGCTTTTAGAGAGTACGCGATTTATAATTAAATATGTTTAATAATCTTAACGATTATTAAACATATTTAATTATAAATCGCGTACTCTCTAAAAGTGAATGAGTGTATTATCACTGAAAAACAGTAAATAGTCACTGATTACAGCAGTTATAAGTACAGCACTGTAAATCAGTGATATTTTATTGAAAGAATCAGTTAATAATTTTGACTGTTTCAATCAGTAATATTTCTCAATATCAGTAATATTTCTTTCGTTATTGTCAGTAATATTAAACTACAATTCATCTCTCTATCTATTTCATATAAAATTAAAAATTTTATTTATATTTACTAAATATTTATTATATTAAAAATTTTATTTTATTTATATTACATGCATATTGAACTTATTATTTTAAATAGATAACGAACGAATAATTTTCATTAAGTCGCCAGACATTTATTTGTCCGACTCATAAGATCGATTTAATATCTGAAATTAAATCGAAGTAATATTTTTAATTTTATCTGTCGCTCTTTGCAAACTTTATATAATTCTTATGACTAAAATTAAATACGAGAGAGAGAGAACGATCGTAACGGTAAACGAACGAACTAGCGATTACTGGTTTTACAGTAAAATTTACTGGTTTTACAGTGAATTTTATTTTAACTGACCATAATCAGTGAGATATAAGATAAAATAACAAAAAAATAAGCGTTTCCACTGAAGATCAGTCAAATACTCACTGATTCTCAGTGAAATCTTATTTTACTGTTTAAATTAGTGATATTTTCACTGATTCAGTTTTAGAGAGTACCTTTTGCATCTGACGCGGTCGCGATAACATAACGAGCTCCGGGTATACATCGAACATCCGGTTATCGGCAGCGCGAGTTTAACGCAATCGAAGGCCGTGGCAACGATCAACGATGGTAGTGCCTTGATTTAATGAAATCATATTATTTATAGTGTGCCGAATAGACGTGCACATATTCCACGGAATTTCTATTGCGACTCCACGACACGTAAGCTTCGGCGCGATACGATTCCACGGTGTGCATAAACGCAGTCTCACGTCAGATAGGTATTATATATACATACGTACATAGATATATTGTAGCTTTATACACGCCACACACGGTCGAATGCAAACAGCCGTTGTGAAGTCTGGTGTGAAAGGGACGTTGACGAGGTCTATTGGAAATCTTCTCACAATGGGATAACGGGGGATCCATGTCGCGCGTAGACGACGAAGCTGTAACGATATATCCGCGTTAGGACAACCCGGTAAAAGAGCGACCAAGAGACAGCAAAACATGCTGAAAAGCCCCTATTTTCGTCACAAAAAGTTGCCCTCAAACTGTAGAAATCGACATGTAACATTTGAACCCGGGAAACAGAAACATTTCAGAATAGATTTTCGGAAAGATTTTCTTTTCTGCGAAAAAATCGACGCGATGTTTTGAAATCTTTCCAATGTTCTCTTTTTCAAACATAGATATAATGTGTAAAAATATTGCTCAATTGAATTCTTAATTTTCATTTATAATAATTTATATTTAAATAAAAATGAATAAAATTTAAATAATTGTAACGAGAAGTTTACGAAGAAAATTGATAAAATTCGAAAAGAGAAAAGTCTAAAGGCGATTGAAAATAATAGAACTGAAAGCGTAAAGCTAGTTGACTAATAACTTGTAAACGTTACATTTCTATCAAAATCGTAGGGATTTAGTTTATAACAACTATTTACATTCGATTATGCAGCGAGAGACTCATTTTAAATAACGATAAATAAACAGTCGAATTTATTTGATTCGAACAATATTTCGAGTAAAATTTTAAACATATCGTGTGTTAATTTATATCTAATATTACTAAGTGCGTTATTAATTATATATTATATTATATTAATGCATAGTATATGTGTGTGTCTTAATAAAAGAACATACAGAGACTGGCACTTTTTGCATATTTTTTACATATGTTGAAGATGATCCAAATCGGGAGTCGAAATGTTCGATTAAATTTTTTATTTAATAAATTATATAATGCTCTTGTCATACTACTGGTTCTCTCTTTTCGCCGTTTTTATATTAAAAACATATAAATTTTTAAATAATGTTCGCATAATATTTTTGAATCGCATCGCTGTCATCAAGAATTGTACCACATTTTGAGTTATTTATTTTTAATTGGGTTTGGTTACCTTATTTAAGAAATTTACTCAGGAGATTGGATTTTGTTTGTACGTTAAATTTTATCGCTTCAGTCGGGGATTTTATAAATTGTTTAGCGAAAATCGGTAGACATATTTAATCAATTTATAATTTAAAAATTTTAATTCGAATTTTATTGATATTATTTGATGAAATATGATATATTTTTGGAATAAAATGCGATATACATTTATTATATATTTATCAAACATTAACTGTCATCACTAGCTTGAGTGTATTCGTCGAACATTTCCACGCTGCAGATTCGTTCTATTTGGAATCACGAGCTTTTATTCATCCCGAAGTTTCTTGCAACGATTGTACTTTCGCCTTGCAACTCCTCCCTTAATGGATTTTTCGGAATAAGAAAGGCAAGATCTCATTGTACCTCGATCTCATTTTCTCATTCCTAAAAACATGAGTGAGAAACTGTATTTATATTGTTGAAACTCGCAGTGCAACTTTATCGTTATCTCTCACAAAATGATTTTAAAGATTTGTAATTAACCGATATCGACTTCAACAAATGATTTTAACTTTTTGTTCAGCGGTTTATGGCTTCGAAAATTCAATCAATTGAAACGTTCCGCTTTCCGAGTTGTCTGTTCATTGTTAGTTCGAATGCATCGAGCAATTTAACGATGGGACGAATTTCAATCCTGTAAGCTGTCATTTGTTATTCTCTAATGATCTGTGATTCTTGCTGACACAGCTAGAACTCGGGGACTTTATCCTACAAAACCTATAATTTCTAGATTCTACGAGAGTTATAGAGAAATGCACGACGTAGATATCGATAATATCTCAAATTATACAAGTTAATCTGTACACTGAGAACAAATCTGGTTACATTAATTAGAAATCTGGTAGATTCAACCAGTATATCTGGAAAATGGACGAATCAATCAATCAATTCCTTTAGGAATTACCAGATGAGCATGATTAATTTATTCCTGTTAAATTTCCCAAATTTTCTGGGTAATAATATTATATTTACAAAGAAAATGACATCACTATGTCCATGTTTAATTAATATAACAAGAAGTTTTATAGATCCAACTAGAAAATACTAACCAAATGCTTGTAGTAAATTGTATTAAACATTCTAGTTATAAAAAATCGAGTTTTATCGTGACTAGAAATTTTGATTGGTTTAACCAAAATGGCTTCTATCAGATACGTCTTGTTGATACAATCAAACGATTTTTCTCAGTGTAGAAGCTAATTAACGCAGATATTTAAAACTCATTCACTGAGACTTATCGTAAATGAGTTATGCGACAAATTACGAAATTATTGGATTTGTTTTCTCTCTCTCTTCATTAAAATTCGACGCAGTTCGTTTTTTTTTCAAGAAAAAGATGTATTCTTTCGAATAACTTATTTTGCTCGAATATATTGTATATTTGTACTTGTACTCCTGGACAAAATTATGCGTTAATTTTGTCCAGGAGTATAGATTATTCTTGATTCAGAAACTCGTTTTATTCTCGTCTTCGGAATTTGCCTCTCACATATGCACGCTCGTTTCGAAATATATTATCTGTCATTGTTAAATCGGAAAATTACAAAAGATTGCAAATGTTTTGCGGATAAAGAGACGTGCAGTAGCAATCGTAATAGCGACATCAAGGCATTATCACTCGCATATCTAGGACAATCACATGTTATTTTTGAATCAACCGTACGCTGCATTGTGCGACACATTCATATGCATCGCTCAAATGCATCACGTGCGACCGCAAACATGTGCATTGTATGTATACGTATTTAGTATAAACTTCTATGAAATTTGCATACAAATCGATAAAGTCATTACTTTATGATTGAAATCGATTTTGCTTGATTTCATCGCTTCAAACTTCATCGATGTTTCGAGTCTGGACGCACATGAAGCTCTAAATAAATTTGCGTAAATAAAAAATTATTAAATCAAGAATCGAAGTTTATCGATTCAAAATTTCCGATGGAGAAAATCGCAAAAATATGATCGTTATCGATTGCTTATTTGTTTGAACGGTCGATCGTTTTAATCGAAATTTCCTGCTAGTTTACACGTTGTACTAAGACGGATAAAAAGAGGGGCTGATAAACCTCCTTGACTGAATTAACGAAGATTAATTAATCAAGGAAGGAAATATTACGCTTGAGATACACAATCTGCGTTTAATAAAATTGATCAAAGCATGGATAAACTCTCTAAAGAAGAAAATGCACAAGCACATTATGCACGTTAATCCTCCTTCTGTGAGATAATAACGAATATATTATCCTCGCTTCACTATTTCATTCTTGGGTAACATTTATTTGATACTGTTATATATTAATTTCATATATGTGCTTTTGCTGTGCGACATATTTTCTACTTAAATGATGAACAACAAGATCACCGTATCGCATAGCCTATTCGTGGCATACATACAACGTGTAGGTACCAACCATTCAGCCTCACTCGATGTAAAGTGGTATATCCTACCGAGCGGAACAAATTGCCACATTGTACGTGCGTTTCACTGTCATTTGTTAGAAAGCTACATTGCCCAGATGCAATCTTTTCTCTTTGATAAAAAGCGTGCATGAACCTCAAGTATATTCAAAGAATCTTCGATTAATTTCAGTTTAAGTCATTAACATTTATTTTAAATTTAATTTATCAAATTTATTCTAATTTAACGCGCAAATTTACTTTAACTTTGATAGAAAAAAGTCTAAAATTAACAGTTAAAATAAATTTTATTTTTTACATTTATATGTGTGATTTTTATTTATAGATTTTTAAGAGTCAAGAGGCACAAACCAAGTAAATATATTGTTTTCTATTCAAAGTTTGACATTGTCAAAATTATAAGTTACTATTGGTAGTTTTACTTTTTTGAAATTTAAAATTTAGAGCTATCCACAAAAATTTTGAGTCCTCGAGAACAGGATCATAAATTCGTCTTTAGACCATAGGATGAGGATGAGATAGTGTCGTTTCGACAACGAAGCGATAAACGTGGGAGCTCGTTTTCGACGATAACGACGATGTTTTGCATTTTCCATACACGAAGATAGTGAGTTCTTTTTTTCTTGTCCCTTTAATCTTGTAATGCACGGCCGAGATTGCAAAAAGTTCGGGAAGGACGAATGGAGCTGATAACGGTAATTGTTCCGCCGGATCTGTGAACAGGTCGCGGTGATAGTTTTACTAGTAGTTCGCTCTGAATCGAGTCCATTTATATCGAAGAGGATAAGTGCTCGTCTCATTCTCTTTGCATTTTCAAGCGAGAGCAATTTAGACGATTTAATATTATATAAAAAAATTCAGCTTCATAAATTAATCTGTCGTCGGAATTAAAGAATCATGGATTTCGATTATATTGATTTCTTTTTTTTTTTCTTTTTTTTTAGCGACAGAATCGTCTCTTCGAAATTCTTTATTTAAAATGATATTAATCGTCTCTTCGAAATTCTTTATTTAAAATGATATTGATCGTCTCTTTGAAATTCTTTATTTAAAATGATATTAATCGTCTATTCGAAATTCTTTATTTAAAATGATATTAATTCTCAACTGAGTTTGACACATTTTAAAAATATATAAAATCGCACTACCAAAAATAATTTATTTAGAGTTGATACATATCGTACAAATTTGAAATACTGAAAAAGTTTAAAGCAGTGAAATCCAACTAGAATTGATTGATTATAAAATAATTACTTTATTATGATTGACATATATATTTATACCGACGTAATCGATACGTAATCGATTGTTTGCGAGCTTAACACATTCTCCAAATAATTTTGAAAATTTGAAACTATATTTGAAAGAGTACGTAATTATTAATAAATGATCGAAAAATATTGAACAAATAAATTAAAAGTGAAATTGTTTATTTTGCTAATTAATAATTATAACTAAAAATTAAATCTAAAAATTATAACTAAAAATTTAATCTAAAAATTAAATTAAAAACTAAATCTAAAAATTATACATCTCTCATTTTTTTCGCTTTTCAGATATTTCTATAGGCATCATATTCTACGGTATAATTAGTATTAATAATTAGGAATTTGGCACAAATAAATAAATCAAAATTAAATGAAAATTGGCATAAGCCACAGCGCGATAGTTGAGGCGTAGAGGAAGGACCAACACTTCCTTCTTATTGATTGTTGTTATAACTAGTAGATTGTTGATATAATTAGTGTTTCTGGATCGTAATTATGTATATAGATACCGTCATATACGACGAAAAGGGTCAGTTTGTTGAGCATAAAGGATAATGTCTGTTGATTGCTTGGTTTAGCGCCTTTAACCCTTGATCGCTTGACTTTGCATTAACCGAGGTCTCGGTGTAATCAGCCGTTAAGCTATCTCTACCATATTAGACTCTATATCCGTGTTAAGATTACATCTAAATAGGCATCATGCGGCTCTTTCCCACCTTCCTGAAAATTGCCTGAGAAACAGATTGCTACTTAAATAGTAGTTAAACACTGACATTGAATTCTAATCACTCCCAGGTCCGCGTGATGTAGTCGAATTCGAGATGATTTCCGGAAGGGGCTACCTTTCCCTTTTTTTTAATCTCTTTTTAATGGCCAAGCGTATGATTGGCAAACTGGCAACATGAGACTGGGCGACAATCATCATCAACCATTACCGGAAACTGGCGCTTTCCGTCGGGTGGCCGCTGCTCCGACTAAATATCGATCCTTGAATGTTCCGCACGAGCAACACGTGTACCAGCCAGTCGACCAACGGCCGACCAAGCTAACCAACCAGGTCAACGTCGAGCACCAAGTATCGTTTGGCACTCGCACACACGTTTCTCTCTCTCTCTCTCTCCCCCCCCCTTTCTCTCTCTCTCTCTTTCTCTCTGCTCCAGATAAATAATACATGCGTCTCCGCCGGAAACGCGCGGTCAAGTCGCTTTCGATGTCTTCGCGGTCAGGTGACATCGATGACTTCCTTCGGGAACTGAAAAGCTAACGAGTGCAGTGGCGCGGAAATTAGATTACTACATGTGCGCCACAGAATGGCTTCTAATCTCACATACATTGTTATATTTCACAATATTATACCTTGTTTTTAATAACATATTCGCTGGAGAAAGAGTTAGCGATTAATAATTAGCTAGATTGTATGTCTTGATGACTGATTACGAAGTAATGATTGAACAAGCTCTGACATAATCGATCGGTCCGCATATTTGGAAGACGTCAAAATTCTTTTTGATGTTATTAATAAAGATAAAATTCTATTCTTTTTGATGTTATTAATAAAGATAAAATTCTACTCTGTTTCTATTCACCAATCTTTCTCGTATCATGCGAAGAAAGGAATGTTCGAGACGATTAGAGACGGGAGTAAAACCATTCCGAGTAATCAAGATAAGTGCATCCTATGCACCGCTACAGATATGTAAATCGTATACGAGCCTTTAAAGCGTTTGTCGCCGGTCTGATTACAGTTCACGACATGCTTGCCGCAGTAGTGAATCCAGACATTTTAAAGCCCAAGATGAAATCTTCGTGTTTGCGAGGAATTGTATCAATCTTTTCGAGATGTAAGACGTGCCGAATTTTAAGGAACGTTTGTCACACTAAAAGATTGCTGCTAATAATCCGCGAAATAGGAAAATATATTTTTCATTCCTGAAAACGTCATGTCGATATCATATGCATTTATCGCGCGGCTGACTATTCGCAGACCATAACTACTCGCGCAGCCAGAAATCATTTACTGGTACTATATTAGTGCAGTTTTTTTCTACGAAAGTCAATGAAAAAAGTAGAAATAAGTAAAAAATGTTAATTAAACATCACATATCGTAAATATCGTTCGTTACACAGAAAAAAAGGACATTCTTATTTTGAAAATATCTTTAGCTTTGATATGAAAATCTTGAAATGAGATTAATTTTATTGCGTTAATTAAAGAAAAATATAATTGCTTGAATAATTGTTTGCTTGACTGAAGCCATTTTATATAGTTCAATCAAGAAAAATATATTCTTATGATTTAATTTTTTTGAATAGAAAAGAAACAATGTTAGATAGAAAATAACATTTTTAAATCAAAGATTATAATTTTCTTAAAGTAGAATTAAATAATTATAAATATTCTCGAGATGACAATTACAATATTAAAATAAGATGTAATATTGTTAGACTATAAGATATATTAAAATAAGATATAATATTGATAGACTATAATATTGTTAAAATTTAAAATTATTAAATTCTTCTACGAATATTATAAATTATTGCGTACATACGAAACAATGAACGCATTAATTTAAGTATATAAGTTTTGATTTGACACTTAATTTTTTCTGTGTAAAATTTAAATTTTATATACTTTATTAGAGAGAATGAGAGAAATTTTTAATTGTAAATCGAGATTAAGGTGACGAGTATAGAAACAGTATAGTATAGAGACACGTGCTATTGGCATGCTCCTATCATAATCTTGTCCATGGATCGCACGGTATCAACGCCGGTATTCGTTTCCGTTTGGCGCGTGTTTACGAGCATCCCTATCGAGGTTTCCGGACGCGATGCCAAACGGGCCGCGCGGTTAGGAAGTTATCCGTCGACGCGAATCTCGTTGTCCGCGTTTTCTAATACGATAGCATCGATCCGCATCCACTTGGAACGCGCGTCCCACCGGAACACGATGCGTGACGTGACGTGACGCGCACCTCGGGGAGACACATGGAATGTGCCTTTTATGCGATGCATCGCATTAAAGCATCCCGACTCTAAGGCACTCGAAAAGCTGCTTTTTTCCACGATAGTCAAGTATGCAGGATGATTTATACGAGGATGAGATGCGCATCTCGAGATGGGAGGAGGAATGGAAGCTGGATTGCGTAACATAAAAGACAGGAATATCACGTTATTTATGAACTCGATTCTCTCTGTGAAAAGATTTTTTGCTACGATACACTGTACCTTTTTTGTTCGTCGTTACATCATTTCGAGTAATTAATTCAATAAAGAATAACTTGATCAATCAAAATGCATGTTAGCATCGGAATTGGATTAATTAGCAATATACAAGCAATTGGATTAATTAAGCATGAAACGCGAGTTCTTTTTAATTCAGATTATTGTAGTTTATTCCAATTTCTTTCTTTTATTGAAATTCCATCGTTGGATTTTTTTTCAGTCAAAACGATACAAATTTATCATCTTTTCGCCGACAAAATTCGCATTTTTTTTTTTTAATAAAACTCGAATTATCTGAAACGCTTTGAAAACATTTGGATCTAAAATTTTTTATTCTAATGAAAAGAAAAAATACATCTTCGAACGTTTCAACCTCGGAGGAAGTGGTTAACAAATTAACGCTCTGAGCAGAAAGTAATCAGATCGCGTGCTAACTTTAAAATTATCCCGCGAACCATCGCTTAAATTCGCAGATATTCCACCGACGTGCGCTATTATCTACGAATGCTGAAACGATTCATTAATAATTACTGGTTGACCCACTGCCGCTTTTGGAGACTGCGCTGTTTTAGCGTGTTGCTTAAGCGCTATATCCAATGAAGCGCCGTTGTTGGGTCTTTCTGCGATTCACTATAAGCGTTAATAAAACGATATAAAATTCCTCCTTTATAATTTAATTTTATAATTTAATTTTATTGACATAATCATTGATTTACGCAAATTTAAATTGTTCAAAGATAACTCACTTATATACTTGTCCTTTCTCTTTCTCTCCTTCCTTTAAATCACTATAATGTCAGTCACACAAATGTATAAATAGAGTAAAATATGTATGAAAATAGAGTGAAAGAGCTAAACTAGATGGTAAAATCTTTTCTGTATGAATGTGTGAATTCTAGTTGGAATCTAATTATAGAATTACTAAAGACTAGAGATAAGAAAGAGAGAGAACTTTAAGTGAACAAAAAACTGTAGAAATATATTTTTATCATTTTAAGTATATTTTACAATTTTACAACTATTCGAGATATGATCGGAAATTTAAATCGAATTTGAACGATGTAAAAATGAGGGTACATTATCGAAAATATTTTAAGAAATGTATTTCAGAAAGTATCTCTGTCCAAATATACTGACTATTAGTTTCACTTAATATAAACTCGATTATTTACTTATTTTCACAAAAATATCTGGTTTGCAACAATATTAATAAAATGGTCAATATCGAAAATAATTACACAAACGCAACAAGTTTATTAGCTTTATTGTATTTATTTAATAGGAATTATGTTTCTTGTCATGTGTCTGTAAAACTGCACGAGTCATTAATTTAAAATAAATGATGTGCAATATATGGTCTGTTTGATAGATACATAGAGTTTTAGTAACGGGCGCTGATCTTCTCACTAAATTGACCTAAATTTATTATAGTCCCCGAGCGGAGCAAGCCTTTAGGGTTCATGCCTATAATTCTCTATATTCTAAATTTTATCAAAGAAACCTTTTATACATATTTTATACACGTATAGGATATTTAAACATATCAATTATGAAGATATGGTAAGAAAATTTCCGTTAATTTCGATTAACACAAGAGAGAATTTAGATTTAAAAAATTCCAGATTCAAGTCACATTATTAAACATTTATATTTGTGTTTCAGACATTTTGCGTGGTGTCCAAGAGGTTTCGCAAGAACTATATCCATAGGTTTACAGCGACCAATAGTTGGTTCATCTTCTCTCCGTGGAATTGTGTGCGACGGTTCTGTATCTTCCTAAGTACGAATCAGTACTTTGATTACGTGGTCATGACTACTATACTTCTTAATTGCGTCTTCCTGGCCATGACCGAAACCATCGAGGAAGCAGAGTGAGTATAAATTAGTATCTCATGATTATGCAACAGCAGCGATTAGTCGATTAGCGATAAACTATTACTGAATGAATCTGTGTTTGTTTATAATTTCAACGTAAAATCACATAATTGCATTTCTTTGAAAATGGAAACGGGTATTTTTTCAATAAGCTTGAAATTAATTTTTTTTTGCAACAACTTGATTAAAATTCATTTTTTGTTTTTAACTTTTTGATTTTCAATATTTAAATTTAATTTTTTAATATTTAATTTAAATATTTTAGTAACTACATAACAATGATATGTTACCATAGAATACCGTTATTAACATATATAAAATAATGTATAAAATAATATATAAAATATTGCAATGCATTATATATTTAAAAGATCATTCTTCATTTTTTCTCTTATTTTTTTCCGTGTAATATTTTTTTAACATTATATTTTTCTAATACTTTTTAAATATCTCGACAATTATCAATCAATTTGTATAATAAATAACTTTTTATTGAAAATATAATATTGATAACAAATTTCAACATTGTCATTGTGCTTGTCACTCTTAAATGTAAACTTGAATTGGACTTTAATCAAATTTTTATCAGTTAATCGGAATCCCTGCATTCGAAGAGTTAATGGCGAGGTTTGACGAGTTCTCTTTAAACATGCATAACTCTGGCCTTCATTTCACATATGTTCACTTAGCATGTAATCCTCTTAAGCTAAGTATTCTCTAGCGAGTAACTCGCGACAGTTCTCGTCGTCGACTGCGGATAGCAATTCGTTTAACGTCGGCTTCCGCCGAATATGTCCCGCGGTAATTTTCCGCAACTGCAGCCTCAACCGCGAAAGCGTGTCAAATTAACGAGCTTTTAGGGTGGTGATTAAATGATCTGTTCAAAGTTCACCTCGGCAAGTTAATTGACCTTACTAGATTAAAGATGAAATTTTTATATATGCATATTTTATACAAGCAGATAATTTATAATTTATACACTGAGAAAAATCGTTTGATTACCAACAAGATGTATCTGATAGAAGGCATTTTGATTAAACTAAGAATTTCTAATTATCACGATAAAACTTGATTTTTTATAACTAGAACATTTAATAGACTTTACTATGAGAATTTGGTTCATATTTTCTAGTTGGATCTATAAAACTTCTTGTTATATTAACTAAACATGAACACAGTGATGCCATTTTCTTTGTAAATTTAATATTATTATCAAGAAAATTTGGTAAATTTAACAGGAAGTAATTAATCATATTCGTCTGGTAATTCCTAAAAGAATTCTGATTCATCCATTTTCCAACAGACATACTAGTTGAATCTATCAGGTTTTTAATTAATGCAACCAGATTTTTTTCTTGCAGTCATTTTTTTATTAATATTCCGAAGAAAGAGAAAAAATGTTAAATTTAAAATTTATTTCAAACAATAAAGTTACGATCAAAGTAGCATCGTTTAATAATGCCATTGCATTATTTTGATCATTCCTGAGTGAGACAATAATACGGGAAACATATCGAAATCGATAAACTTGATGAGCATGCATGCGAAATGTTCATTAAAGTCGTTCGAGTCGCGCAAACTACGCGAGAGGAGAGCACCTCATCTCGCGTCGCACAAAAGCGAAAATAAAGGCGGACCGCATCGCGGTTATTCCATGCCCTCGGAGCCGGAATGCAGGCTGCGAGATGCACGGCGGTGCATCCGTGTAGATATGGAATGCCGCAGGGCGCAACGTCCGAGATACGCGGATGGAGATTTAAAGATTTGCTCTCTTTCTCTCTCCTTTTCTCCTTTTATGCTATGCACATCTCCGCATCTCGATCTTTCGAATTGGACTAAAATTCTTTGCCGGCACGAACGAAGATCGAGAAGAAGCGGAGAAGAAAAATTAGCAAGGGAAATTTTCATCCTTGACGCCAATCACAATTAATTGCAAACTAGTCAGAATTATTAAATTAATAAATTGAATTTTCCTTTATAAGCAGATAGCATTTTTAGTATCCAGTAGATTCCAAAAATGCAACTAGAATTTCTCTTGTGTGATAGCCTATGCATAATGTTTTAACATATGTAACAGCATGATTCATGGGTTTTTTTATGAAATTATTATTCCATTTATAAACATGATGTTTTGTATTATTTTGAGAAAGTTAAATTAATTACTAGCAATCTATGTTTGTAACACCCTTGACATGATTGATACATGTGGTTACACGAGACGAGATGATTTATGTTGGCCTGGGCCTGTAATTTAAAATATATTGTTTAATCACATAAAACATTGTCTTATGCGTATCTGTTATAATTAATAGATATAATTAATGCTTATTTTTATTTTTATAAATATACATCCTTTCTTCAAGATTAAAAAAAGAAAATCAACATAATTTGTTGCTCATACGTTGCTATTGCTCGAATATCAGAATAAAAGATGACGCGTAATTATATATATGTATATTAAAACAGCAGCTTTTTTATATCGAAAACATTGCTTATAAAAATTAAATAAATTTCTGAAAAATAATAAAATTCTAAAGAAGCATAATATGATAGACTAAATCCAAGGAAATTAATAACAATAAAATTTGACAGTTTGCATAACATTTCTGTATAACATTCTGTATAACATTCTGTATAACATTTTGACCTTTTGATAACAATATTGGTGTCGGTAACAAACGCTAACGTTGATCCGATGTTTGCAATAATACACGCGTTCGTGATGTTTCTCATGTTCCAGATATATCTTCCTAGCCATATACACGGTGGAAATGGTGGTAAAATCAATAGCGAAGGGATTTATACTGAACAAGTACACTTATCTGCGGAATCCATGGAATTGGTTGGACTTCGTGGTGATTACCAGCGGATACGCGACTATTGGGATGGAAGTCGGGAATCTGGCCGGTCTCAGGACGTTCAGGGTGTTGAGAGCACTTAAGACTGTATCCATTATGCCAGGTAATGTAGCGAATCAGAAGCATATAATTTCCGACTTACTCTGATTGCTTTCATTTCACTTGGGAAAAAATTCAGCATGAAAAAAATTTAATCATTGTTCTTTCGAAAAGAAAAAATCCTCTTGAGAAAATTAATCTCTTTAAGCTAAAAAAAAGTCATTATCGTATCTTTAGATCAATATACACAATTTATATAATTAGTTTACATAATTAAACATAAAAGTAACAGAGAAACAATCAGCTTCTCTTCCTGAAATAAAATATGTATCGAATATTGCATATCTGTCGGGTGTACATCGATTATACAAATGACGTATAATATTAGATATCATTGCGTTGCGTTAAATGAACGCGTTTGATATATCAGACACATATTAATCAACTGTAAAATAAACCGAATCGCTTCGTATTAATTCGAGCTTTAAATCAAACCCGCATTTACGTACGTTTCGCTGAAATAAGCATAAATGATAGCTTTAGAACTAAAAATCGTTCAATTTCATGCGGTACATTGTGATTTATCCTGTTAATCCATTTGCGTGACAGCAACTAAATGACAGCAACGGAATTCATAATATTCCTTGCAACGCAATTTATTATCTAGATATTTACATTTTCTTTGGACATTATTATCTTTATAAAATTGTACCGTATTAATAGAATCCATTCAATCTCCTTTGATCGAAATTATAATATTTGGCAACAAAAAATTCACACATCGCTCTTAATAACGTGTTAATAATTAAACGCGTTATAATTAAAATAATTTATTTTGTCATCGTGGAATTGCGTATTAATATTTGCGTGAAAATATTCACATCGATTTCTCGGATAACGAATCGTTTTTACCGCTCAATTATTCATCCCTTGCAATATTCAGACGCATTTTAATCTCGCGGTCGCATTTATCATGCATAAAACACATACATTGTAAATTTGCAATGGTATTACATTAAAAGGAATTGCAAAGCGCGCTAGAAGCTCGTAAGCCCTCACGCTCGTCATTTGCAGCTGTTAGAAACTTACAATCCTCGATCAATTGCATAATCCGCGATCAAGTAACAAGCCACAGTGACCGATGGTACGATGTATTTGACTCGCAGAAGATTGAAAAATACTCTTTGATTGACAGCTTGCGCTTAAAATAAAACATATGTATGTATATGTATGTATGCATGTTGTGTGAATATTTTAAATGGCTCCATTTTTATCTTTGATTTACTGATCAGACAAACCTCGAATTTACAGAGCGTATATCGGAGAGAAATTTTTATCTTTACATTCGTTTTTTGACATTTTTGCAGAATGAAAAATTACTTCGAAATGAAGACGCGTAGCGATTTTAAATCGAGCGAAACTTCATTGTTTCGAAATAACAAAACATGTTAGAAAACAGGAAAATGCTACAAAGTGAGCTCAGCCGAATTAAAGAGATGAAAAAGTGTAATGAGAAGCTATGAGCTGTAGAAAAATAAGTTTGTAGTTGACCACTCGACCGGATGAAATACAAAGTAGTTAAGATAGCATGTTACAAGCGGATTTAAGTTTCCACAAAAGGGACGGATGACATACACAACATCGGTCGACTGTTTACGGAGACCGACAAACTTTGATCAACTGACAAACTCGAACAGAGAATGTGTCTCTCAGTAGGTCTAAGGATAGCCACGGATTATTCTAGATATCATCAAGATTAGTTTGCATCTATCATATGTTATTAATGGCGATTTAGCTTGATAGTTCGTTTTCTGCCGCTTTCGAAAAAAAAGTATCGCAAAAATGCACAAATATATACGATATCCGATTAGCATCAAATGTATAGGTTGACGAAACGAAAGGTTTTTTTTTTTTTTTTCACGGATATCGGTTTTTACTAACTCATCGCACGATTTATTGATTTGACTGCGGAAAGCTTTTCCCTCGTATATTTTAAAATATTATATATTTAGAAAACACAAAAACAGATAACAATAATTCTTTCTGAATATATTTATTTTTAAAAAATACGCTAAAAAAATTTATCTTATTGATTAAGTATGTATTTCTCTATTTTATTATTATATACAAAATTATATATCAAAATTTACGATTGAAATTATCGCTTGAGAAAAGATTTAACAAATGCAAATTAAGATTTATAGGCGATAGATATTCTATATAATACTCGCATTATTATCTAAATCTTTTACCCAAATTTTCAATTTTCTCTCTTATATAAATCGCATTCTTCTTAGTTTTTGACTGTATGAGAACATGATTGATTATTCCGTGCAGATTGCATTCATATGAACTGTCAAAGAATTTTTAATGAAGACATTCTCTACTGATTTAATCTCAAGAATTTTTATTCGTATTTAACAGAATATATCGTCAATTAAAAGTAATCTTTGCTTTGTGCAAGACACAAACCGACAACAATAGAGGCCGCAGAGCAATACGCTTGTACTTACCCAAGAGAAAAAGTCTCTTAAAGACCAATGAATGAATGCCCCGCTAACGATACATTGGAGCGAAACCGATGAATGCTGCAGCTGAGTCAATAGGTCAATGGGAGAATTTCTTAAGCAAAATCGCCGACTGTGCAATCTTCGGTTAACCATGATTTACTTTCAATGAGCTGATATTAATAATCGCGCTTGTTTTCTTTAATTTTCAATTAAATATTAATAGTTACGTCAAACGTGCAATCACTACTATTCACATGGATTTTTTAATGAATTTAAAAGTTCGATAAAAAGATCATCACTTTTGTCGCGAATTTTTAATCATTATATTAAAAAATGTTTTATACTGATTTATAATTAAATAAATTATAATTAAATAAAAGGCAAGGTCTTCTTAATTAAATAGAGAACATGAATTATAATTTGTGTTGTTATTATATGTTACAGGTCTAAAGACTATCATCAACGCACTGTTACACAGCTTCAAGCAACTTGCCGAAGTAATGACACTGACGATTTTCTGCCTGATGGTTTTTGCACTGTTCGCTTTGCAGGTTTATATGGGGGAACTTAGAAATAAATGCGTGAGGCAGCAAGAGCCAAACACCACGCAAATCGATTGGATTGAGTAAGTTATTTTCATTTATCGCTTGCATAAAATTTATATCCAGTTAATTACGAATTTATTTTAATCTAAGAATATATATATTTTAAAACCCTGAAAAACATTTTTAATTCGTTCTTTCTCTCTGTCGACCAATGACGCGAAATATCTCGTGCCTAAAAGTGTGATTTTAATATAAAAAAAACCTTTAAATAAAAAAAAAATACGTTTATACGTTTATATTTTCATGCTTTATAAAAGATATTATTTAGTTAATTTAATTTTTGTTTGTCTCATAATTTTTATTTGTATCGAACAGTGATTGAAGAGAAGATAATTGATTTGATAAATTGATTGCCTCTTCCCACAAAAATGCACAGAAACGCGGAGAAAGGTGATGGAAATGTGTGTTAGTTCTCTCGTTTTAAATCTCCGGAGATCGCGGGCTTGCAAGAACGCTAACGGAATTTTCGTGTCGCCAACAGGTGGACTTGGAACTCATCCAATTGGGCGGTCAATGAGGACGAGGAGCCAATCATCTGCGGCAATGTAACCGGCGCCAGGTTAGTGTTCCTCTATTTAATTTCACTTCAGGTAAGCTAATTTGAGACGCTATCTCGTATCGAGACAAGTGCTACACATCAAGACAAGAACTAGTCGGGGTTTCACCCTTGCGAAAAGACTGCAGAGAAGGAGAGAGCGAGAAAAATTAAGTATTTGCCCGATACTTTCTCGAGTCGATGTGTCTATCCTGTAGCGAAATTTGCCAAACTTTTCAATGTCACGTCCGGTTTTCGATATTTGAAAAATCTATGGTTCGTCGGCGAAAATTTTCTACCATGCTACATAAAATTTTATTTGAAGTGAAATAAAATATCCGTGAAGAGAGAGCTAACTTTAATTTAAACTTTTAAAATTTTGAATTGTTTTAGAAAGAAAATGAGAATATGTATGAAAATAGAACGAGGACAAAATAGTATAATTTTTAAAACTTTTTATATCTTTTGATCCTAAAATCTTAGAATAAAAAATTGCAATTTCTCGATCAATTTTCTAATAGCAAAATATCTTTTTTTTTATTTATAAACTTTGTAACAAAAACCATAATACTTGTTTTTGCGTTTCGCTGAAACATAAATCATTTATCAAGTGTCGACAATTATATAGAATCTTCGACAAACTGTGACGGATAATTGCTAACGATTTGTGTTATTAATCACTTGTCACGTTTGCCATGTAATCACGTAGACATATTTCCATCATGGCATCCGATTATTATACCTGATTGCCTTCGCGGTATTGCAGTTTGTTCGAAGTTTATCTCGCACACTTTGACGAAGCGTACGAGCGTGCTCCTCCATATTTATCGATTTGCGGCAGCATCCATTCCCCAAATGATTACACCAGCCGCACGTATGCGCGACGGAATTCGGCTCGTATAAATAAGTTTGCAAAAGCTTTACTACTTTACGTGGCGCACGAGCTTTACGACGTACTTTTGGTGCGCTGTATTCCGCGGGAGGGAAAGTAGGCTTTTTATTGGATCGATATGTTCGAAGCTGAAGGTTTCTTTGCACTTTCAACAAGACATTCCTATAAGAAATTCAGCGAAGCGTATGAAGATATTACACTTACAACAATCTCGCTACGCGAATATTGTATTTAACAGATTTTGTAGAAAATATCGATTCTTTTTTTTATTGTAACGCAGACAATCGTTTGACACTTAAGATAGTATCTTAAATATTTAGATTTTATAGCAACATGAAGAAATGTCTTTTTCGCGAAAAGGACATATTTTTCTTCAGCCGAAAAACTTTGAAAAAATACAATAACGCAAAATATATAGTTACAGAATTTTATGTTTTAATTTGCAAAAAATAATTAAGACTTTTAAATTATTTTCAACGAGTGTGGAGTAGTCGATAGTCGCGCAGACTATAACGTGAAAAAGCTCGACGTAAAGCTCTTAGTAAAGGCTGCGGCAAAGTAATATTTCCGCACTTGATAATGATAGTGCAGCAGACTCGAAACGTTCTCACGGATATTGCGATGTCGGCGATGTAGGTCTTTACCTATTTTCCAGGCACTGTAACGAAAGCTACACTTGTCTCTGCGTTGGCCCTAATCCAAACCACGGTTACACCAACTTCGATAATTTCCTCTGGTCAATGCTCACCACCTTCCAACTGATTACTTTGGATTACTGGGAGGATGTCTACAACAAGGTCATCTCATCTAAGAGATTTTGTCTAGCCTACGAATATAAATGCAAACTGCAGTAAAATTCGGTTTCGTATTTTTTAATTTTTTTAACTCATCTTTTTGTTGAGAGATCTAAATCTAGATAAATAACATTGAAAAATTTTTTAAAGATCTTTCTTTTTTTTGGATTAGCAATTATACTTAGAAAATTAAAAGAGAGAAGAATTTTTAATAAAAACAACTATCAAATTTCATGAGAATGTGAAAACAAAATGGAAATTTGAAACTTTTAAATTTAAATAAATTCTCTGGAAAAATATCAATATAAATAAATTCCCTGGAAAAATAATCACATTATATTTGTTACATTCTGTATAGCTATGAATGCGTTGTCGGGATGATAAATAACGTGTTTTGCGGCACAGGTGTTGTCGGCGTGCGGACCTATTAGCGTCTCGTTCTTCACGGTGGTTGTATTCTTTGGATCATTTTATCTGCTAAACTTAATGCTGGCCGTCGTGGCGTTGAGTTATGAAGAGGAAGCCGAGATTACAAACGAGGTGTGCACTCTATTTCAAATCTTGATGAATATACACATTATTTTTTTTTCTTCTCTTTTTAAAGCTATAAGTTAAACGACACGTTATTTCAAAAAATATATAAAATATATGTCTCATTTTTACGATAATCAATAATTAAAAATAATTATAAAAAATTGCGAAATCTAATTTGTTGATAGTATTTTATATTTTTGCAACTTTATCAAAATTGTTTTTGTGCGACAGGAACGAAGGAAAGACTTGACGGATCATCGTGAGGATTCGACGTTTAGTTTCGACCCGTCAAAGATCAACATTAAGACTTTAACGAAAGATAAACAGAAGAGGATAGACGCCCGTAAAGGCGTATTGCTCAGCAGTTACACGAGAAAAAAGACGCGTAGAAGAAAACGTGGAAGGAGCAGCGCCGGTCAGGAGAAAAACGGTGGTGCTCGCAGCAGGTTTTTATATCTATATTTATGACTGACTCTTTTCCGCAGCTTGATTTGTTCATCGTTACGAGATATTCGCAACGAGTTAGAGTCGACGATTAAGAGTCATGAATGAAATGGAATTTTTAATCTTATTTAAATCATATGTAATTGTATATAATCGGGAAAAATAAGATAATATGACTAGATATATTTTTAATGCTTATTTTTATGTTTAAAATTGCAGCATTTATTTTTCTCTTTCTCTATTTCTAAGAAAACATGAGTTATATTAGGTAACAATTATATAAAATAAATGTTTTTAATATGTTATTTAAAAGTTTGGAAAAGTACAATTTTTTATCTCTGAAGTTTTGCATTAATGAGAAAGTTGAGAAACATAGATTTTGCATGATATAAATTTGCCTCGTTTTAATTTAAAAAAATAATTAAAATATTAGAATATTCGTTTTCATACACGTATATAAGAGTATAGTTGGAAATAAAAAGTTACAGCAGGTACAACGAAACTTAATCTTATTTCTGTCAGCATCTACCCGCTAAAAGTATTAGATCCTTTTATGCGTTAATCTCATACACAGAAAAGTAATTTCTATCCCTGGTACATGTAGCTCGCTATGAAGTCGTTAAACTGTAGGGAGTTTGTTCCAAAAAGATAGAAAAAAAGAAACATCATAAACACCCTCATTTTCAAGGAACTGTAATAAAAGTGAGGAAGGAAAACGAGCTTGCCTGCAATCTTAGGACAGTAAGCCATATCGTATGGAAGGCACATTTCGACAAATTTTGTACAATGTATATTAAAATTTTCACTATTCATCTGTGAACTTTTTTATTAACTTGCAGTTCTTTTTTTTTTATTTAACAAAAATTTTATCAAATTATTAAAAATGTCATTTTTCTTTTGATAAAATTATTTAATTATTTCAAAGCAAAATATAATTTTAATAACAATCTTGTTAGATTTAAATTGCCTTGGAAAACGAGATATAAAGAACAAAACTTTATCATTTATTTGCGCCTGTAAATATTAATTCACCAATTGCATTTGTTTGTCATAAAATTGTCGATTTAAATTATTCGTTTGATATTTTTGTTGGAGAAAACTTCCGAATTGATTAAAGAAACTAGATAAAAAGAATAATTAATGCGCATTCAGTTTTTTAATAATTTTATTCTAATATCACAACGAAAAACTTATATCATAAGAGAATCAAAACAAGGCAAATTATTTAGATTCATATAAAAAATTACTTGTGTGATATGAATAGTGCAATATTTTTTAACTTATATATAGTTAATATCTTATAATAAAATTTATCTTGTTTAACATTTGCCCTTTATAATTCATTGCATATTTTTCCTAATCTTTTAATATATCCATCAATAAGTTAATAGCAATAAATTTTATATTTTCCTTCGAACAAGCTGTATATATATGTATGATTTTGGTAATGTCTTCTACGAATTGAAATGACCTGACGTAGATAGTGCCTGATATTCCCATGGTTAATGTCGCTCATTACTAAAAGCATCGATTTCACTGCTTGAACTTGGCTGTACCTCTCTGCAATCCCGAGACTAATTAGTTTAATGTTTCGAATAATCGTTAATTTGTGCAGCAAGATACGAGCTCTTTAAAAATTAGAATCTATTCGATCGTACTTTATCAGTTCGGAATTTGTACATTCTTTTTATAAATATGGAAACTTAAAATAATTAATTACAATACATCACAACATAAAGATTAAGGAAATATTATAATTTTAGTTTTTAATTCCTGGAACGCATACGTACTTGCGTAGCAAACCAACTATTTGCATTTTCATAAAATTTCAATTTCTCTCGTCTAGACTTCGCTCTGTGGGATTGCACGTTCTCCCTCGACGACGAATTGCTGAATTCATCCTGAAGTATGACGGGAACTACGTTGCAGGTCTGTGACACCCAGCCCGAGTCCGAGTCCTAGGCACTCCAATGTACGACCCTCCCACTTGCCGCTCCAGAATGTCAGTCCTAGACCACCGGAGCCTAATACGGTGCACCGGCTGGCGCCGAACCGGGGCATGCTGCACTCCAGACAGGCCAGCAATAATAGTAACCAGCAATCGTCGCTAGACGACTCGGGGGTGGTGGACGACCACGATGGCGACGATGTCACATCGGCCGAGGAGCAGCACGACAAACGTGAATCACGGGAGCATCGCGCCGAGAGATCGCAGGAGAAGTCTCCGAGGGAGCACGGCAGGACTCAACAGGCCCAATCTCAACCGCATCTGGAATGCCCACCAGCGCCGGTTACCGTATCGGTGAGGACTGGTAACCGGGAGATTCGGGTGCTCAAGTGCAACGGAGTCAAAACCAAGAAACATATGTACGCGCTGCCGCCAGAGTACCTGTCGCACATTGTAGTTTTAGGTGAGCAGAAACTAACTATGTTGACTGCAGTTGTTTATTGAAACAATACACATTTGTGTAACTGAATTAACATGTTAAAATGATTTTCCCTTAATTGAAATAATACGGAGGAAATATCTTATTGATCTTATTTGTTCAGTATTGTAAAAAATTGTGATTTAATTAATTAAAATTTTTTTTTTTTTTTCCTTCAGTATTGAATATTCAAAAGTTGTAATATATAATACTCGCTGCATATATGTTTATTGAAATTACATTCGTCATTATTATATTAGTAAAATTCTAATTAATTTGCCGTCAAAACTTTTTTACCTAACTATATATTTGTTCAAAATCACATGAAACTTGCTTTGTTAAAATTGCACAACTTATGGTTTAATTAATTAAAATGTTGAATATTTAAGCTTGCAATAGATAATATTGGCCGCATGTACTGCATTATTTATTCAAACAATATTGGTTATAACACACTGTGAATTAATAAAATTTTCAAATATATATTCTGCAAAAGAAAAAGAAGAGAAAAACATTATAGTTTTATCCATTGTAATATTTTTCAATTTAGAATATCGGAACTTTTTTAACATGTATATATTAATAAAGTTGTAAATAAACTAACATGGATATACGATATATGATTTACAGATGATCTTCCAGATAGAAACTGCGATAAATGTATTCAATGCTGCGTAGATTACGAAGGATGGCTACGATTTCAAAACTGCCTATATAAGGTAAATTACCACTATTAACTATAATATCCTTTTTTTTTAATCTTAAGCAAAGAAAAGAAGATTCTCAAGGGATTTTGCATTTGTTAATAAATGACTATCAATTACCGCCGTATTTAAGTAAAACATATTTAACTAGTTTTGCATTTTTATAAAATAGTTTTCCATGCCACGTAATCGTATTGACATTTGTCGCATTAATATTTGAAGAAACGCATACAATAATGATCTCCCTTTAATTTTTTTTTAACTTTAATTTTAAATTTAAGTTTATATTTTTAACTTTAATTATACAAAAAAGGAAATCATATATACGAATTTAAATAATATTATATGGAGGCATTAAAATGAATCATTTCAAGGTGGTGAGAGATCCCTTGTTCGAGCTAATGATCACCCTCTGCATCGTCCTAAACACCGGTTTCCTGGCACTGGAGCATCATGGTATGAGCGAGTCAATACGGCAAGCGCTTAACATCGGCAACAAAGTGTTCACCAGCATTTTCACATTCGAATGCTTCCTGAAACTCTTAGCGCTAAGCAAGGACTTTTTCAACAACGGCTGGAATAACTTCGATTTGATCATCGTTTCCGCATCGCTTATCGATTTAACATTCGAGCTGGTAGACGGTTTATCAGTGATACGTGGTCTCAGGCTACTTCGCGTTCTGAAGCTTGCGCAGTCTTGGACGACTATGAAGGTTCTCCTGAGCATCATTATTTCAACGATCGGCGCGCTCGGTAATCTAACCTTCGTGCTGGTGATTGTAATTTACATATTTGCTGTGATCGGCATGCAGTTGTTTAGTAAGGATTATACACTAGACAAGTTTTACCCGGATCCAGTGCCACGTTGGAACTTCAACGATTTCTTCCATTCGTTCATGATGATATTCCGTATTCTATGCGGCGAATGGATCGAGCCGCTATGGGATTGTATGCGCGCAGAGAGAGACGAAGGGGCAAGCACATGCTTCGCCATCTTCCTACCGGCTTTAGTGATGGGCAACTTCATGGTCCTCAACCTCTTCTTGGCGTTGCTGCTCAATAGTTTTAATTCCGAGGAGCTAAAGCAGAAAAAGGAGGAAGTCGGCGAAGAATCGAAGCTCGCGCGATCGTTTGATCGTATACGGTCAATCGTACGCAAGCAGAAACATCGCAAGGAGAATTCCGAGAATGAAAAGAACATTCGGCTGGAGCAGATTGTCCGCGAGGTGATGGACAAGTCGGATAAGGAGAAATACGCGATCCAAGAGACCGTGCTGAGCCTTCCCAAAGACAATATTTACAATAGGTCGTATCAGGAGAGTCTTAATCAGCCGATCTTCACGTACGATCCGATTTATCGTCAGGCCACTCTCACCACCTACAGCCAGAGCAGCCAGGAGATAGTTAAGGAAAATAAGAAGTTGACTGAGAAGGGCAACAATAACGAGACCAATCCTGAGGAAAGTATAGAGTTGGAAGTGCTCAAAGACACTAACAAGACAGATGAAGAGGTGGCCATGTTGCCAGAACAGAACCCTCCTGCGCGGAAAGATGGCATAGAGAAACGTCCATGGCACGCTCTCGTAAGTTACGTAGACGAACTCACAGTCGGAGGTAGAAGAGACAGTAAAGGAAGATACATCGACGGGATGGGCTCGTTTCCGGGATTCGGCAGGAATAGGGAACACAAGGAGCCGCTCGATTGCTTTCCCCAGCACTTTTATCAAAAGTAAGGAAGATATTTTTCTATTTTCTTCTTTATTCATATCGAGTTCAAATTTTTTTAATAAAATATATACGCTAAAATTAATTATTTATGATAAACTTTAAAAATCACATCGAGATTAATATTTTAATACCTATGAAGAGACGAATTTAGAATTTATTAATTTGCTAATTTACTTGCGTATATGCGATCTTTCTAAATATTTCAATTACAATTAGATAATATTCAATATATATACGATTGTGTTTAGGTGTAGCTGTATTAATCGTTGCCTCGCCACGGATATCGGCAAAAAGTGGATAAGAATTCGTACGGCCGTCCTGTCGGTGGTGGATACACCGTCGTTCGAATGGATGATATTAATTCTAATTTTCGCATCTTCCATAACGCTGTGCTTCGAGGATATCTACTTGGATGACAATCCTTCTTTAAAATATATTCTCTACTGGACCAATCTTGTCTTCTGCGTAATTTTCAGCGTCGAGATGCTCTTGAAATGGCTAGCCCTAGGCTTCTGTAAATACTTCACCAGTTTCTGGACAATCTTGGATTTTATAATTGTTTTCGTAAGTATGATCCTTGCATTCGATCCATAAAGTAAAATACAAAAACATTGCGTGCAAGCGCGCGTGTGTATCATTGTAGCATGAGTTGTATTTGTCAATTTCCTTGCTTGTCTTACGTCAGACGTATTTGTATTCAGAGTGAGCCACTTAATTTTATTGAATAAATAGCTTACAGTTTTAATTGCTAACAAATTTGTTCATTATATACATATACTATTGGATGACGCATAGAATAATTAATATAGGTATCCTTTTTTCTTAAAGACTTATAACGATGATTTAAGAGCTTTATAAATTTTTTTAATTCAACAGTACCTTGAGAGCTATTGTTTGCACTGAAAATTATAATAATTATTTTATGTATTTTTATATACTGAAATGGTTCACCCTGTATACATATGATAAGATGAAAATAATTGAGAGCATTGAATGAAATATGCGTGATAATTGTTTTGTTGTGAACATTGTTTCCGTATTCCTTGTCTTTACATGTTTTATGTGTGGCCCCGTGGATCCAGGTACGTTGAAAATTAATGTTTTAGTATCCATTTGTACTGTGTCGATTAGAAATATGATATTAGCATAAATGCATGTTTCATGTATATTGTTTTTAATCGTATACGGATTAGTAGGTGGGTTAACAATTCAAGTCGTTCATGCACGAAAGAGATCTAATAAATTGGTAAAAAAGAAAAGGAAAAAAATATTCTGCTAAAAAAATAATGATATTTTCTGGTTTCTGATAAGTCGCATTATTTTTATTTCCCTAAATCCTTAAACTTTGATTTTTACGTCTATTCAAAATTTAAATGATACACGTATTTCTTTCAAAAATTATACATGATACCTTATATAAAAAGTATGTAACTAATTTCTATCTAAAAATCGAATGTGCGAAAAATGTTCGATGTCATATAAGTTTTAACTTTATAACTAAGAAATAATTCAATTTTTTAATTTTGGACACACCAGAAAATATATTGAAATTATTCGTATATATCTCCATAGAAGGAACTGAAAATAGATAACAGCTTATTTTTTCATGCATATGTAATGTCAATCTTGCTTAATCAACGTGCTTCAAATTTGATTTTCTGCACAGCTTATTATTTATAATTCTTTGCATAAAATTTCCAATATTTAACTATATTTATCCGTAATCTAGTTATACACAATATTGAAATTAAAATCTATTGATTACATATTATATAGATAAAAGAATTAATTTTTTATACATGTATTTTTACACATAATCAATAGACTTTTTAGAACGCTTACATTTATGGCGATTATTAAATTATTATTAGAAATATGCGATATTTTTCTGGTCTCACTTTTTGTCACTTTTTTCAAATAAATTATTATAAAAATTGTTTCATGCACAAATGTGTAAAATATAAGAATCTATTTTAAAATTTAATTACCCTAAATAATTTTATTATATTAGCTTTTATTTTAGGTCAGAAAAATCGAGATATATTTCTGTGCATGAATCTTTCTATAGGAAAATTAGATGAGCAATATTGAAATGAAATTGTATTTTTTCCCTCAGGTATCCGTGTTTAGTCTTTTGATAGAGGAAAATGAGAATCTCAAAGTATTACGATCTCTGAGAACACTACGCGCCTTGAGACCGCTGCGGGCGATTTCGAGATGGCAAGGCATGAGGGTAAATATCAAGAACAGGCTATAAAAAGTCGTTTGAAATCACGTACGACACACACAGTATATGAATTATACTTGCGCATATCACTGAGAAGATCTTTTCTTTCCCATTCGTAGATCGTAGTGAACGCGTTGATGTATGCAATACCCAGTATATTCAACGTGCTCCTCGTCTGTCTCGTGTTCTGGCTTATATTCTCGATAATGGGCGTTCAATTTTTTGGTGGCAAGTTTTTCAAATGCGTCGATGAGTATGGGGAAATGCTGGACATCTCGGTAAGTGGATCATTCAATCTAATTTGAATATCGAATGATAAGAAGACAATATGATAAAATTATTATTTTTATTTAATATTTATATAATATTAATGAAAAATATTTTGTAAACGACAACAATTTAATATTAATTTTAAAACTGGTAATTGCATAATTATTGACGATACAATCGTTTCATTTTTAGATAGTGAATACCAAAGAGGAGTGTTTCAACAAAAACTATTCTTGGGAAAACAGCAAGATCACTTTCGATCATGTTGGCATCGCTTACCTGGCTTTGTTTCAAGTAGCGACTTTCGAGGGATGGATGGAGGTGATGGAGGATGCCGTAGATGCAAGAGGGGTGGATTTGCAACCGCAGCGAGAGGCGAATCTATACGCCTATCTTTACTTCGTTATATTCATCGTCTGCGGTTCATTCTTCACGCTTAATCTTTTTATTGGAGTGATCATAGATAATTTTAATATGCTGAAGAAAAAGGTGAGCGATACTGACACAGTCCAAAGTTTGAAAGTTTAATCCTTAAAGTATTAATCTACTTTTTATTGGGGAGAATATTTTGCATATCAATATATAAAACAAGAATGATCTATTATCTATAATTATGAAAACTTTGATAATTTTAAAAGTAAAAGAGCATTTGTAAATAGACAGGATGCAAAAAATTCAATTGCATGTAAAGATGACTTAACAACTTGAAAAACGCATTATTTTTTATTGAGAATTAAATTTTTTCAGTGTATCTAAAAACGTTTAAGTATAATAATTTTGAATATTGATTGCAAGCTTTGTTTTCAAGTGAACGTGCTGACGTAAAACTCCCATGATTCTGTTATAGAATAATATAGTGACAATTTTTCTTTCAGTATGAAGGTGGGGTGTTAGAAATGTTTTTGACCGAGAGTCAAAAACACTACTACACTGCCATGAAAAAGCTCGGCCGTAAAAAGCCGCAAAAAGTTATAAAACGTCCGATGAACCAATTCCTCGCAATGTTCTACGACCTCTCCAATTCTCGCAGGTAATTATATGTTGCTTTGTGGCCAAAAAGAGCACATTAGCACTTTGTGTAAAAAATTGTGTTGCTTATAATTGTTTGATTATTCTGTAAATTGATGTGATTTATAACACTTTGGCACCGACTTCATTCTTTATCACGATAATTATAAAACTGTCAAACAAATTTCTTTTTATACAAAACACATATTTTCCATTTTAAACTATAATCAATCTTTTCCATTCTAAACTCATCAATTATCAATTATTAACTTCAATTCATTATTAACTTAACATTTTTCTATAACATTTCTTTATGAAACTTTCTCTTTATTAATGCAACTATCATCACAATTGAACTGTTGTAATAAATTCTTTTTTTTTCAATAAAAAGATTTATTCTCATCGCTAATAAAAATTGATTTATAAAATTATCATGTTGTATATATTATCTCAATATGTAGTCTAACTATTTTATGTGAAACATTGTTTTTAATCTCTTGTATCAAGTCTTTTCATCATATATCAAGCCTAATTCGAATTGAAACACTTTCTCGGTGCCAAAGTGTTAATCTGATTTTTTTTTCTTAACGCAATATCAGTGTATGTATATTAATTATTTATATGTGAAATGAAACACATAATGAATGTGTAGAAATGGTGCGGTCAAAGTGACGTAAACGATATCATGCGATGAATTTGATGTGGCGATCGGACTGTGGGGCATGTATTCGATTGCAGTGTATGCGCGAGCAACGCGGCAGATGCATATTTTTATGTACAAATCATAGACATCTTACGCTAAATCGTTAACAGCGTAAACATAAGCTCAATCGACGAATACAAAACAGTCGGCGTATATATCCAATGTACGATATGTTCCAAATATTGTATGTACTGTTTTCTTTTGTAGATTCTCTGACATCTTGAAAATTAATTCATAGAAATCGCTAAATTTACAATTCTCTTTATATTTGTTCTAGCGCGCTTTTATGATATCTTTTAATATATATTTTATTTAATATATTTTTTTTATTTAATATTTTTTATCGTCTCTTGACATTTGACAGCTTGCTAATTTGCAAAATAAGTCTACTCCTTTACATGATAATATACGTGGATGTAACGGTTTAGCACAAAGTACAGATGTCTGTGTCGCAAATTGTTGTTAACAAAGTAGTTTAAGAGCTGCACGATTGCATCTCCTCATTGCTCACGCCATTGCACTTGGATACGTGTTTCACAGGATTCGCATCGCAATGTACTTTAAGATTTTCGATTAGACTCATATAGGTAGATTCTAAGAGCTCGCAGATTGCTCGAGTTACAATATTATTATTCATCAATGGTCAACAATGCATAAATTAAAAATGTAAAGACCGAAATGGAACATTGTGACTTTCAGTACCAAATTTTTGAGTATATTGAAAGCTATAAAACTATTTTCAACATCAGTTCTTCATTCATCAATGATAACAAGATAATTTGGATCAAAGGTAAGAAGGAATATACTTTACATATTTCATTTCAAAACAATTTTTTTATTTCATTCTATTTTAAAAATCAAAGTAGCTATATATATTTTGCACAATTTTCTTATAAAGTAAAACTTGAATGATGTCAATTTATTAAGAGTTTTGCACTAATCTAATTATATCGTACTAGTTGAATTAAGATCATTATTAAGTAATGCATGAAAATTAATGCCTAATTCTTTTAAATTAATACTAGAGAAATAAAAGATTTTCTTTCTAGCTGGTTGCTCTCTTTATTGTCTCATATTTAACGCCGCGAGATTTACAGAACGTTAGATAGTTTACATAAATTTCTTAATACGCACGTGAAGTATTCGTTTTTTTGTGCGATAACATTTTTCTCCCTGTGTAAGCATTGCAGTATGTATACAAATCACCATAACACAATGCGTGAATTCTCTTTTCAGCACTTCTGGCAAAAGGCAAAAGACTACGGAAGATAAATGTTGCGACTTAGCATTCTGTTACTCGAAGTAATGGAAAATCGATATCCGAAGGACATTTACGCTCGCCGTCTCTAAATTGTAGATTCATTGTCGGTATATAGTGATATACAATAGTACATAATAGACGAGATAAGCTGCAGTCTGAGAGCTTGCGCAAATATCATGACTCTATAATTCTGCTTACTGGTTATTAGATGTGAACTCTGTGTCCTCCTTTGTTTTATCATAAATGAAATCCACGCGAATGTAAAATTAACTGCACAAATAGGGAATTGTATATACTAGAATTATTATAGCAATATGTGTGACTTGTAAATGAGAAAATTCCATCCTTTTAACAAGCTTAGAATCGTATATTTGTACAGTATATGATGCATATTTTTGCAAACCAGAGCAATTGCAGAAATTATTAATAATAACAGATTATTGGATTACTGATATCACCGTATAATTTCTGTTTTTCCCATCAGTATATACTATATTTTTTTTTAAGAAGCAGAAAGCACAAATGAGAATTAAATATAAAGTTTGCCCGTGTATGTACCGATGACGGATACTATTTACGCCATTTTTACCGCACGAATGTTAAACGTGCATGCATCATGTGTTAGCATCATAAGAAGATTAATAATTAATCGATAAAGGAGATTTCGGCGAATGTATTGCAAAAGAATATGATAAAATCTAACTACCACTCTTTTCAGATTCGAAATAGCTATCTTCGTTTTGATATTTCTCAACATGCTGACAATGGGAATCGAGCACTATAACCAACCGCATCCCATTTTCTTCGTCCTCGAAGTATCGAATGCGTTTTTTACGACCGTCTTCGGTCTGGAGGCGATCGTCAAGATAGTAGGTCTGCGTTACCATTACTTCACGGTACCGTGGAATCTCTTCGACTTCTTACTGGTGTTGGCGTCCATCCTGGGTATACTGATGGAGGACATTATGATAGACTTCCCTGTGTCCCCGACGCTCTTGCGAGTCGTGAGGGTGTTCAGAATCGGCAGAATCTTGAGGCTCATCAAGGCCGCGAAAGGTATCCGCAAGCTGCTCTTCGCCCTTGTCGTCAGTCTTCCAGCGCTCTTCAACATTGGGGCTCTGCTGGCCTTAATCACGTTCATCTACGCCATTATCGGCATGTCTGTTTTCGGACATGTTAGGAAACAGGGCGCATTGGACGATATGGTGAGTACAGATGCTCAAACAATTATATTGTAAAATATATTTTTATTTATAGACTAGATTTATTTATTATATTAAATCGACACAATTTTTATTAGCGTTTATACTTTAATTAAAATTATATCCTTGCATCTTAATGTATGAAGTAAAAAAAATGAGATTTATTGAGTTTATATATTCGTAAAGATAAAAATGTAGAAGTAGAAAATATTTTAAAGTAAAAAATATTTTTTTAAATTTATTTTACATGAAATAATCTATTAAAATCGCTTTGTATCTTAGGTGAACTTTGAAACCTTTGGTAGAAGTATGCAGCTACTGTTCCGCTTGATGACTTCGGCCGGGTGGAATGACGTATTAGAATCGCTGATGGTGCAACCACCCGAATGCGATCCCACCTCAAACAGTCGACAAATGAACGGAGATTGTGGATATCCTTTGCTAGCGATTACGTACTTCACATCATTTATTATCATTAGCTACATGATAGTCATTAATATGTATATTGCCATCATCTTAGAGAATTTCAATCAAGCTCATCAAGAGGAGGAGATTGGTATCGTTGAGGATGACTTAGAGATGTTTTATATTCGATGGTCGAAGTAAGTATTTTTTTTTCGCCATTTTGTGTTCTCCGAATATTTTAATTATTTTTTTGTGTTTTAAAAATTATTTATTTTTATACATCTTTAAAAATATCAGTAATCTTTTTGGAAAATAGAATAATAATTATAATAAGGACTAATAAAATAGTAGTTTCATCATGATTTTGAATTTAAAATTTCCGTTTTTCCAGGTACGATCCACATGCAACTCAATTTATCAGCTTCTCGCAGTTGAGTGATTTTATAGCAAGCCTAGACCCACCACTGGGGATATCAAAGCCCAACATCGTAGCGTTGGTCAGCTTTAATCTTCCCATCGCAAAAGGTCACAAGATTCATTGTCTGGACATCCTGCACGCACTCGTCAAGCACGTTCTCGGGCACGTCGAGGAGTCGGATGATTTTAGGAAGCTGCAAGAACAGATGGATGTTAAGTTCAAAAAGCAGTTTCCAACAAGGAAAGAATTAGAGATAGTGTCTTCCACAAGAATCTGGAAGCGACAAGACAAAGCTGCCAGATTGATTCAACGTTGCATAAGGGAGTTCATTGCGTGAGTAGAAACAGTTGTTTTCACTCGAAAAGATGACATTTTTTATACAACTTTCCCAAACATTAAGAGAAATAATTGTTATTTATAGATATCAACATATTAATCCACATATATTGAAAAATTCAAAATAGTTCAAAATAACTACAATCAATATCTATAAATAAGAAATAAATACTACAATAAATATCTATAAATAAGAATATAATAATATAAGAAAATGATCTTGCTCACAGAATGAAAAAGGAACGCGAGAGGATTGCCCAAGAGGTAGACTCGCAGACGCAAACGTCAAGCCCAGGTGGAACGGATGGTAGGGGCGGAAGTGGATGGAGCGGCAAGCTGTCAGCTCTGCTGCATGTGCACCGGGGTAGCCGGGCTAGTAGTCGCAAGTCCTCCAGGGCCAGCGACGCCAGCGATCTCAGCGAACTTGGCTCCGCTTCGGCGTGGCTGTTCCCCAATCTTCCTCTGCTGTTGCTCTCCGGCGCCACCGGAACCCACGAGGACCTGCAACCTCCGGCACTGACCGTGTCCCGTCCCTCACCGACCACTGAGCAACCTTCCGCCGCTTCCAGTTCCGGCTCAGACTCCCACGTCACTGTCAGGTTGATTTTTTTTATTCGTACATCTCGTAATAACGATGAGATTATTTTTGGAATCATTCGAATTATTTCGAAGAGATCACTCAAGATCGCCTGTTGGACGGGATCGCATATTGGACGAAATTCGTCTGTCAGTAAATGTAATTCATATAAGATCACTTTATTCTGACTTATTTTTCGAGTTTATGATTGATTGATACGAATTCAAGTTTATTGCATCTCTCGTATATTACTTTGGTTAAATTGATTAATGATGACCCACTATTTATCTACGCTTAAGATCCAATTGTATTAAATATCCATTCTATCCCAAGTCTAATTAAATTATTTTCAAATTCAAATAAATCAACAGAATATATAACAATTGTATAAATTAATATATTTGCATATTTTGTCATTTTATAAAATATTAAATACAAGAGCAAATTTACTATTGTGAAAATATTTAGTTTAAATTTAATTTTAACTATACAATTACAGAGGATAAAATATTCATAATAATATTGGCCTGAGGAGTTTGTATTAACAATTATATTAACGCGATTTATATATGGTATATATCGTACAATTAATTTAGCACATCATACATGCTATGTCACATACGATCCATATAAAAGAATTAATCTATTTTTTTCTTTTTCAAAACTCCTCAGGCAAGAAAATGAGCAGGTAAACCTGAATATATACATATAGAATTTTTCAAATTTTATTGTTTGATTTGTGTATGATGCCACATGAAATAAAAATTAAAGTATTGTTTAGCAGTTGAAGTATTATATAGTATTGTATTTTATCGCCAGAAAATATATAGCATTTATTTGTCTCATTTCATAGTTCATGAATTTAGTACATTATAAAATATATCAAACTCTGTATAAACGCAGATTTCAAAAACATAATTTAAAAAACATTATTTTAGCGGATTAGCAGTAAGCAAATACATTAGTAAATTAGAAGAAGACAGCTCGTTGCGCATAATTTAATCTTCATTCAATAATTCATTAACTCATTATCGGTTTGTGATGAACGTAGTTAAGTGAAACAGTTGTTGAGTTATCGCTACATCGATTATTATACGGCATTAATAGACATTTCGTATGACATTTAGGTATATCATTAGAGTAACTGTCAGCATCGTGTCATGCTTCGGTTTAGTCAGCTTTAAGTAAAACATTTCTTCCAATTGAGATATATGATTTCGAATTTTGCATGCTAAATATATCTGTAATAATTTTATATAGCGTGCATCAGGGAGAAAAGTATAATTAAGAGATGCAAAACATTTTATTCGTATTATTGTAAGAAGTATATCGTTGCTCCTGTTTTATATATCGCTTTACATAGATAAAAATTACGTAAAGCATAAGAAAGTATTAATAACATTTTTTCTAGGATACATTCAATTGTATCTTTATAATTATTGTATCACATTTCCCAAATTCTTTTAAACATATTTACTGAGATTTAAATTGTAAATAAATCAAACTCGAACGTATATCTTATTAAGTATATCAACTTATATAGCACGAAAGTGCAAAAACTCGCTTGTAACGAGTGGATCTCTGTCCACAGATCGTTGGGTCCCACACTGGGCCGACAGGATGCAGTGGAGAAATATCTGGAGGAGGATGTAACTAGCCCGCCGATCTCGAAGCGCGGCTCAACCCTGAGGCCTAGCGGCACCGCTCTCTCGCTCAACGCGCTGCAGCGAGATATCAAAGAAGCGTTTAATCGACGTTGCGGCAGCCTGAGACGACGGGCGCCACAGCCAGAGCCAGTACGGCTGCCGATCGAGGGTAGCGATAGAGTAAGTATCCTAGTGACAGAACCGAGTCCGGAAAACACGGCGCCTCCTACGAGACCACCGCTGCTGCGACAACAATCAGAGGCGACGGTGGTACATGTGCTGGTACACAGGGAGAGCGAGGAGTATCAGGATACACCGGACGACAGCTGATCCTAGTCGACAGTAAGCGATCACGACGGATAGCGACGAACAGCAGCGATGCGATACAGTGATAATATATACGTAGACGTATATGTATATACATATGTAAACTTTTCACACACAGCGCGCAGTTCTAACTAGGTAGGGCGATGATTCGCGTGGCTTCCTTTGAGAGGTAAATCCTCTCGAGACGAAGTTGCGTATATCATGTATGCATGTGTTATGTATGCGTGTGTCGTCGAATGAGACTGTAGTAGCGATGGTTCTCGGCCGAAGAAACTAATGGCGATAGTAATACTTCTTTTTTGAATTGATAAATATTTTTTCGAATATCCATTCTTACAAAAGCACATTTTCTATCGAATCTGTGATGTCTTCAACTTTAGAAATATTATCAAAATTGGCCGATTGCGCTTGTAATTACTATAAAAATGCTTCCTAATCTTAACGGTCGTTATAAATCAATATGATTATTAGAATTGTATTAAACGACAAGGAGTGCTAATCTTGTGATCTAGCGCAATCTTGTTATATCTAACATTTATAATGAGCTGGCATGACATTTTATTTTTAACCAAGGTAAATTTTTTTATTTACGATGCTTTTATTAGCTCAAGAATTATGCCTTGTAAAATAGTATAACTATAAGAAAATTTAGTGCACAATTTCTCAAACGTCTGCCTAATCAAGAGATTTAATTCTCTCGAGATAATAAATATTTGCTCCATTATAAAGAAAGATAGGTTGAGAGCCATTGCACCAGAAGACGAAGAAAGGGACAAGGATGAAGTTGAAGGGAAATTTTCGACAATTTTTCCATTAAAATCACAAGTGGAATGCGTCGTTCGGGGAACTTGGATATCATTACTATTGACGTCAACTTATTTTTTGACGAAACTACGTACAATATACTGGGTTCCCCATAATGACGAACGCGAATTAATTAAAGAATTGCCAGCGTAGCGGAAATACCAGATGTAGCCGTTTTCGAAAAACGAGAGTACAGTTTGTTACAAGAATGCATCAGTTCTGGAAGTGGATCAAAATTTAATAAGATTCAAACTTGAAAATTAAAAAAATAAAATTAATGCGAGTTTAGATAGAATTTGCAATGATTTCGATGATTGCTTCGATCAATGAGAATTATTATTATGAGAATATTATTATATCAACAGAAAATTAATCCGCAGTATTAGATCAGTGTACATAGTATAAATAACGAACACTTTATTAATTTTTGCTACGTAAAAAGATCCACATGATGCGATTGACGAATCATTACTAATACTAATACTATCGTAAATTCTAAGAGCAATTCTAACGCTTTCCAAGAACGTTTTGAAGTATAAATGTTCATAAATTTTAATCGCGCACACTTTGTGTGTGTGTGTGTGTGTCTGTGTCTGTGTCTGTGTCTGTGTCTGTGTGTGTGGCTGTGTGTAATCATATTTATATCAAATTGTTCGCAGCATTACTTTAGCAGCATTTGGCTACGCCATAATTAATATTAAATAGAAGTCATAGAAAAGAAAATCTTTATCGATCAGAAAGAACAATATTACATTAATCGCGATGAATGCATTGAGCTATAAGTTACTAATACAAAATAATCAGCGTTAGTCGGCGCTCTTATGACTATATTCTTTATTGCATAATCTCAATTACGAGTAACTATTTTGAAATAAAGATTCAATTGTCAAAACAACGGACTTTCGTCCAAGATAGCGACTATTTCTAGTAAGTTACGCTACCCTGGTAAAAGTGCGCTTTTAGTTTAATTAATTGAAATCGCTTCTTCGAATAAATTTTGAAAAAATTGAATCTCTCCGTCTCTCTTCTTCAACATATCTAAATGACAATTGTGTATAGACATAATATCTAAATTATCACTTTATCGTTAATCAAATTATATAAATAACAAGATAAATCGTTGTTTTATTACATATTTATTTTATTATCTGTCAGGAAAAAGAGAGAAAGAGAGAAAAATAATTTAGGCATTCTACATGTGAGTCATGTACATGTGTCTAACACCAAAACTTTAAATCGAGAATTTTTAAAATATTGAAACTTTTCAATATATTAAAATTACAAATTGGATTTTTTTTCTATAGAGGTAATTGGAATTTTTAACAATAAAATTTTAAACTAATTATTCAAAAGCGCTTGTGCATGATTTGTAAATCACGTACAAGTGTGATTATACTCATTATCTCATCAATGATAATTAATGAGATAATGAGTACAATTATTTCATTAACTACAAAGTCGATCTCAATCAGTCGCTTACTATTTCGAATAACGCGCATTACAATTTAATTCCATTAAATTCTTGTAGGCATCATCCTAAAAAGTAGTTTTTTAATACTGATTTAACATGGCTTCAGAGATATCGAGAGAATAATATTTGCACTCGCGCGTACACACACATAGAAGCGCTTCTCTCTCGATAAGAATAATAAAAAACTAAGTCTTTTTACTAACTCTATACATTTATATACGTCGTGTGTGATCCTTGTCTCTTACATCGTAATTAAGGGTCGGACCAAATTTAGGCACACATTCGACTCCGTTGAACGATTTTTCCTCGGAAAAAGAAAAAGACAGAAAATCTAGATTGTTAGCACATAGATAATGCAGACCGCCCGGAGTTTGCTACACGAAGAACGAATTTTATCGGTATACAAAAAGAGTACTGCCTCAAATCTTAGGGTAAATTACTCGCTAATGACGAGAAAGATCGAAAAAATGAGTAAAACAGACGGAAATAATGTGGCTTCCTTCGGTGATCATAATTATTATCGTATTCTGTTTCGTTCTCCATGATAGTGCAGGGTTTCCAACAATTGATGAACAACATAGATATGCATAGCGTTAAATTTAAATTAATTTTTCGTGCAAAAATGTCGAAGTATGAATCGAAGTTTTCCAATCGTAAACTGTAAATACAAGACTTTTCAAGAATTAAGCTTCAGAAATGTAAAGTGGCGCAAATTACCAGTCCATTTAATTTAAAATGAGTCTTATTCTATTTTAATTTAAAATACTAAAGCATCAAATGCTTTTTGAGAATAAATCCTTCCTGATATTCTCGCTGAGAAAATAATTTCAAATTTTTCATTAGAAAAGAAAGTGTTAATTATTTTTCTTCAATTCTTGGATACCTTGTATGCATTTTTGACATCGCACTATCATAGTTGTTCGATTGATTATGCGCGTTTTTATTCATACAAATGTAGAAATCATCGAATGAATACTAAAAACAATGTTCCACTTACTCATCATTATTTATTAGCGGCGCTTTCAGCTTATATCTTTCTCGACTCTCTCGATTGTCCGCATTATAGAAAATTAAAATTTCGATAGCGAGTTATTACAATTTTTTTAAATATGAGAAATGTCTCAATATATAATCTTCTCTAATCTTAATCATTGTATTACGTTATATATTTTAATCATTTTATGAATCTTTGAATTTTTGCTCGTATCTCGCATTACAAATGTAAATTATGTAAATCAGCGAACGCATAATTCATGAGGGATCTTGTATCAGAAGTTGCGTTGAAGATTGAGATTACATCGAAATCGCATTAAGGTCAATTAAAACAATTAAAGCGGCAAAAATTTCTTTGCCCTAACTGATTGAATCCTATGCAATATCGATTCGTTATCTCAATTTTCAACGTGATCTAATATAAATGTAAGAGTTTTGAATTCGATTATCAATGATAATATTAATCGCATAATCAGTAGATCCACTTTTTAATCGTACAGAAAAATCATTTAAAACTCGCCGCGATATCGTAATATTCACATAGCAGGACGCTTTTTAATTTTCTCAAGTTTACATCATATCGTTCATAATTTTATCATAAATTTTTCAAAATCCTTTCTTTCGTACTATAATTTATTATATTTATATTTTATATAAGTTTCAACTTATTTCTACAGAGAATTTTACGAAATTAAATTAAGTTTCAATTAAATTAAGATAAATTTTTATCTTGTAAACTATTTTTTTAAAACAGAAAGCGATGATTGAAATATCAGTCTTGAAAATATCATTATTATCTTTATTGATTGAGCCTAGAGTTGCACCTGTGTTTCATTGTTATTATTAAAAAATATTATGTTTTGCAAAAAGGAAAAGCACGTGAGGTTGGCTTCTCGCTAGATTTCATTAGAGTTCTAAACTGTTTTAAAACTAAAGAATACATGCGAGTGTACATTTGGATTTTTATGTGTACAACGAATTATTTTAAGGGACATCTCGTAATCGTATTTTTTATCCTAAATAAGTGTTATGTTTCGCGCGCACGATATGAATCTTCCGAGAAATTTCCAACATCGTCATTTCAGAGAGGAAGAGATATCAATTTCTTCCCCATAGTTCTTTCTCTTCTTCATAGACGAAACGTTGCCGTTAAAATGCCACAATCTCACGCGTTGACCTATAGTGCCTATTATCAATTAGAAGACACACCGAATGATTAGGTATTATTATTGAAAACCATTTTACAAGCATCCCAGTTTGCGTAGTGCAAATATCTGATTGGTATCCTCGAATATTTAATGTTCCGCAATATTTAATAACATATCTACGTAAAACATCGTATATATAACGATAAGGATAATTTTTTAGGCATTGCAGATATTTAAATATTATGTATAAATAATAAAGAAAAATGAAGATACATTTATTTTAATGAAAATTTTCTTAAATAAAAATAAATCACAACTTTATGATTTAAAGATTATTATTGAGATATCTCTTTAAAATTTTATTTGCATCAAAAATAAAGACGCTTTCGATATTCAGGATATCCAGAATATAAATACGTTCATCAGATATTAACGCTACACGAGATAACAACGTTGATACGTTATGCATAGAGTATATTAGGTCCGTGTAACATTACATTACGATATATTACTATGTCGAAGACGTTAATAATCAGATTGTAGTGTACTTTTGTGCTTGACAAGCTTGACAATTCAGTTTGCGCGTGCATGTGCGAAGAAACAAGGACGCAAAAAAAAAAGAAAGCGGAAGAATGTTTTCTCGATAGGCAATCTGGGGGTGAATCGGCGAACGGGTCTGGGATCCTCGGGAGCTGGTTTTCACGAGGCATATATATGATAAAATATTATATGTCAATTAAAATTAATATATATAAATATACTATATACATACATATACGAGAGCGCGAAACACATGCACACAAAAAGAAAAGAGTTTGACATAAAATCTTGTCATACGATTGCGTGCACGCACATCTGTATTTTGCGTATACGCACGTATATATTTGTACATATATACATATATGTATGTATGTATGTAAATGTATATGTACGTATGTACATATATAAAGTGAAATATTACAATACTCCTGTTATCATAAAACAGAACGGAAGAGACTGGATGCGCATATGATATATATATAGAGTTGCACTCTTACGAGGTTGCATCTTGTTCGACAATTATTGTACAATCATGCGAGGGTGGATCGCCCTGTTGTAAAAGAAATTACTTTATATATTAGAGCACTATAATTTAGCCTTTCTAATCGCGCGTCTGCGTATGTGTGCGAATGAAATAATAAAATCGCGTATGCTCAAGCCTACACATACTCATACTCTTGCTGATATATACATATAACATATACACACGTGCGGTAAAATATTATACATATAAATATACGTATATATAATTAGAGATACATATATAAAGTCGAGATAACGAGACGATGATTTATATCACTGTTTTCTTGGAGTTGCAATATCGCTCTAGATTTAGAACCAGTCCAGGTGCGAAAAAGAAAGAGAGAAAGAGAGAGTTTGTAATAGAAGTAAAGGCGAAAGCGATTTATATATTGCTGTGAGCTTTTTTAAACCAACTCTCCTGCTCTTTTCTCTCCCTCTTTCTCGCTCTCGCTTGAGATCGGGAGCTCAAGTTATGTTTTACCAAGAGCCCCTCCGCGTGCTATCGAGTTCTAAAACCATGAGATAAGGGATGATCTATCGCAGATTACATATAGATGAATTGTATATTCAGATAATATAATGCACAGGGCAAATTACATAGAAAATATATATATATAAATATATATATAAGCCGTTAGTGTCTTTAAAATATCCGATTGAGATGTGTACGCGATCTCTGTAAATGCGAAAAAATCTGCTCTGGTTAAAGGCAATACGATGCGGCTGCTTCTTTGAAATGTGTAAGGAGTTACACATTAAATACACCTGTTAGAGTCCATTGCTTTCAATCGCAAATCCCCAATGTCGTCAGAGATGCGTTTTTGAGCCTCTGCGGAAAATAGGCGAATTTTAAGAAAAGGTTTAAGGAAATTTACATGTGAGAAAATTTCAAGTTTTAATTTCCAATATTAGAAATTAATTTTTCCAATTGTTGGCTCTTTTTTTATGTTTTTATATTTTCTCTGCTTCTACACAATATATCAATGCTCGCGAAGAGCAATCGGGGAGTGAGATAAACTATAATGCCTTAATCTTAGAAGTTAGAAGAATTTCTTTCATAATCATTCAAACTTTCGCCAATCTTTCGTGTTTCTTTCAATTTATCAATATGTATTAATCTTTACACACATGTACACAATATATAAAATTGGAAATTAAAAAAGAATTTCATTCTTCTTAATAAAAATAACATTTAAAAATCAAAAGCAAATAGTAGCTAAATAAAAATAATGAAGCCCAACAATTTTAAAGCTGTAATTTCATATCATAATTACACGAATTATAATTATGATTTCGAAACTATATATTTAAAATTCTATATGATTATAAAATAGAAAAATATACTTATACAATTCTATTCAAAATTATTACAGAAAATTAAATTAATAATTTTAAAGTGACAGAAATCATTTTCGACGATCATAATTTGCGAATATCCAAAATCTAGACATTAGCAAATTTAAAAATATCAATACGTTTTCAATTTGCGTATCTTTCTGGAAAAAACTTGGTAAGAAACATGAAAGAAAAAGTGAAATCTGCATGAGGCGAATGTTGGATTTATACCGAGCTTAAAATATTTTATGGTTTAGCAAATATAAAAATATCGACGACGATTTCATATTAAAATAATAATTCTCACTCGCAGTTTGTAAAAAGATGCGGAATGTCCTGCATTAGTCCATTGCTCCCCTTCGCAAAAGGAAAGAAAGGTCAAATTAGAGGAAATCCAGCAGCGAGATTGGTCTAAATTGGACATGTAAAATTGAATTTCCCAAAATGCCAAATCTCTCTCTTTCTTTCTCTTTTTCTCTCTAATGATTTCCTCTGATTTGTTCGCTCCTTTTTTTTGCAGAGCAAATATCTAGGAAATTAATAGATACCATAAAATGTTTTACACACGATTTAGCGGTATATTACGCCTCTCTCGGGGATTCTCTCTGCGATTTAAGAGCGCAACTTGTATATATTTTTCTCTTACTTTTATATAATTTCTTCTTTCATCCTATTATACTTTTTATAACGTCGTATTTCTCATATTCCGCTCTTGTGAGATTGCGCACGTCTTTTTTCTTCGCTTTACCCTCTTAATTAATAAATATGTAATTACATAAGGGTCCGTTGCAACGATCTCATTTAATTAATTCTAACGAGCAATTTCCTGTTTCTTTCCAAATCATAACTAGTTGTTACAGAAAGCGACCCGTGTTGTCTTTTTCATTAATAATAAAAAAGAATTTTTAAGAAGAAGTAACATACAGTGATTATCTCGATTTGTTTATATCCTTCAAAGGAAAGAGAAAGGAAGAGTTTAACGCACCAAGATTTCTCAACTTTTAATGTTGCATAATTGTTGATGCTCGTTGCAATACAATGGAAAACACATCTTTACATTTTTTTAAGTCTAAATCCAATGAAAATGATTGGAGAAATTTTGAACATTTGTGAAACAATCCTTACAAATAAGAAAATTTTTAGTTAATTATAGTGAGCAAAATATAAAAATGAAGCGCATTGGTGCAACGGGCCCGAAGAAATTCGCATTGTTTAATGCGACATTAAGTCTACCGAGACATTGTAACACACGATCTTCGATAATTTTAGATTAGTCTTGAATTCGAATGCGTATTGTATAATATTCCTCATTTTATTCTCCGCCTAAGTCGAAGGCGCGCAAACTCGTCAATACACAACGTTGTTAATAACATTGTAGCATATAATTATAAATAATAAAACAAAACGAAATAATAATATTAGAAATGTTATAATGTTATTCAATTCGTTGTTTCACTGGGACGTCCTTTCTTCCACCCATAATCTTCCAAATATTTAAAATATATTAATTTTGCCATTACCAGTTGCATTTGATAATATAGATTTAAATAAATATATATACATATTATATAAACTTTTTCTTTACTTATCTAATAGAATTAAATAAATTTTAAATTTTCTATAAGATTTAGCACTTATGAATGACATTGAATCAGTCCGTTTTTTTTTCGTTATTACATTTCTCAGTCAATTCTATAATTTTAAATAAACAATCTTTGTATTCAATATTTTATTTATCAAATTTTCTGCGTTCTTTATTTAATTGTATTGTCTCATTACTTTGTAAGGAATAATTGTCTATATATAATTAGAAATTATATTAAAAAATATATTGTTTTAAATATATATAATTATTTGCATTATGATACATATTTGTTACAAGACTTCTTATATTAAATGACTACAATTAATAATATGCTCATCATTGCTATCACAAAAGTTATGAATAATTAGCTCGATGAAGCCTATTATTTAGTTGAAACTCTGGTACGTTTATTCCAAGAGAAATTTATTCCATAACTGCGAGGTTTTGGCTGATTGAGATTTGGCTTCTGCACATAATACTCCCAACCCATCTTCTTGCAATGTGCGATTGCCTCCTCCTTGGTAGCAAAGTTAACGTGGATGTTTGACATGGGATCTCCACTGAATTAAAAAATTTGTAAAATAAGTATATAAAATAATTATGCAGCAGAATATTAATGCATATGCTAAGTATCTTAATTAAAATATATTCTAATATTTATATATAATATTAATATTTGCCTAGAAGTCCATCCCATCAGTGGATTCTCCCAGCGTTCACGTGTATCAAAGTCCATCTGCCAAAAGTGAGTGTTATTTGTTCCAGATTGCATGGCACTTTTGGCAGGCTGATAAATCCGCACTCTGCGAGTTTTGATATGTTCCTCGGGAACACCAGATACATATCCTACATTTTCATCAGTTACAGTAATTGGGCTTTTCAAAGCTTCTAGATATTCGGTTTCTTCTTTCGACAGTACAGCCTCTTGAAAATTCTTACGCACTACTGGTTTCTTTTCCACTTCTATACTTTTATTTGAAAATAATCTGCTCCATCTATGTACAAGAAAGATCTTTAGAATTTTATAAATTTTAACCTTATCTTTTAGATACTATAAGCCAAAGTATACTTAATATTAATTTTATATATTTATATATGTTATATATTTAATATTATATATATTTATGTGTCAATTTTAATTTGCACAATTACAATTTACCTATATATTCTTATCAATTAAGAGCTCAAAAAATAAACTGTTATTGGTGTATGGTTTTCCCAACAGTATAAAAATGTATAGTTTCTGACTAGCTTTGTTACAAACTTGTTCACATAAATGTATATCACCAGATAAAATTTTGAATTTTAATAAGTTACATTTCATGATAATATTTAATCAATCTTATTAGGTACTGCAACTGTTATGTAAAGTTGTAAGGTTATGTCTTGTTTATCTTTCTGTCATATGGAAAAGACACTTGAAAAATATTACAGCAAGCTCACCCAAGATTGTTCTCGTTAATTCCAATCGCACATTGTCGCAGTAACGCACGGGATGCCATTCTTTCGTTCGGAAAACGTAAATAATAAGTCGGATGCAAAGACCATGAGACAACTTGCAGCAAAACCAGTTAAAGATGTCAGATCGCAAGACAACAGCTGACTGAACTGACGCCTGGCGCTGGCTTGCAATCGATGCGCGGCGCGATCATATTTTAATATACTTGATTTTCACATAACGTGAAACATTTTCTTCCTGTTCTTTTTTAAAAAACTAGGATATTACACGTGAGTCCTTTATTTCTCCATGTCATGTATTATTTAATAAATTACAATTTAAAACATCGGGAATTAAAAAAAATTACAATTTAAAAAATCGAGAATTAAAAAAATGCCTTTATCAATACTTATTAAAATATAATTACACACTGATAAATATATAAACATATATGTTATTTAATCGGGATTTATCATGTAAAATTGTGCATTGTTCCTGAACATACTTCGTAGAGATATGCTAGTAATAATACAGGTTACTAACAATAATATATCTTTGATATCCTCGAAAATTCATGTCTGAATTATCAGGAGAATATGTTTTGCGAGGAGGTCGATAATGCAATTCACGATAGCGCATCTTAATATGCTCGAAAATTTATTTTTGAGTTATTAGGAGAATATATTTCGCAAAGAGGTATTCCTGATCAAAGAGGGGCGAGAAGTATACTTTAGTCCTCCCTCTTGCGAAGTAACGTATACTTCTTCGCTTAATATATTCTCCTAATAACTCGGAAATAAATTTTCGAGCGTAAGATACATTTAGTGCTCATGAACTGCATCACTAACTTCTTCGCAAATTATATTCTCCTGATAACTCGGACGCTAATTTTCGCGGATATTAAAAGACATTATTGTTAGTAACCTGCATTATTAGAATATCTCTTTACGAAATATATTCTCCTAATAATTCAGAAATGAATTTTCAGATACATTATCGCCTGTGAACTTACTTATCTTTTCGCAAAATAATTCTCCTATTAATTTATATGAATTTTCGGGCGTATTGTAAGACACATATTATTACTTTTGTGAATTACATTTCTTTATAAAACATATTCTTTTATTAACTCAAGTCAGAACTTTTGAACATATTAAAAAACATCTCTCATCAACTGCATCATCGACATTATTTATTAACGAATTAATGGAGTTTTTTCTCGTGGAATCAGTGAACATTCTTCAATTGAAATTGTAAATTTGAAGCAATAGATGAATAAGATGAACCGAATCAATGATTAGAATTGTAATAATTATATATCCATTATATATTATTAATATAATTAATATATTATAATTATTTATTTTTAATATATTATAATTAATATAAGCTATTCACACGTTTATCTTTTTAATTTAACTTATAAAAAAAGATATTAAAAAAGACAAACTGCTTCTTGCATAAAGAAATTAGTATTTTTAAAATTTTTTAACCAACTGTTAAAAACAAAACCTTTCTATGCTTATTTGCTTAGAAAATTTTAGTCTTATCGAAATTCATAAATATTGTTGTTCTTTCGTATTAAGTAACTAAATAATTATCTTATGAAAAAAAAATCTGTTCTTTTTTTTTATAATCTTTATTAAACTTATCTGCTTACTTTTTTTATAATCTTTATTAAATTTATACTTTTGTATACCGATTTGCGATTTGCTTTTCGTTGTCGGAAGATCGTGCAATTCGTACATCATGAAAGCTCGCGAATGACGATCGATCATCACATAAGCGAGACTAACCTACCCTTAACGATACCAGCATAGGATACGTCCCCCAAGAAGATGTACGCATGCTCGACGTAATTCGCTCCTTCCCTTCAGGGCTGCGTTCGGAAACATCACCCGAGTGTCCCCGGGTATCATTTTATCCTTGTTTAACATTCGGTAAACAACAAGGAAAATGATACCCGGGGGCACTCGGGTGATGTTTCCGAACGCAGCCAGGAACTGCACCGTATAGGGATAATGCCTTACGAGCGACACAGCGACGAACAAATGCAGCTGGCGTGGGCTCGCCATCCTTTCCTTGCTTTTTGCACGTAATCTGGAATCGTGGAAAAAGGAATTTACATGTTTTACGCAGAAATGAGGGAAAATGTAAGTAAATATATTTAATTTATAAAGCACACATAGAGATATATCAAATGTTTATCAAATTCTCGATATCATCATGAGAGATGTTGCACGGTGAATACGGAAGCGTTCGAGTTGTGGAAAATTCGAAAGGAGATTTTAATTGAGAAAGAGATAAAGAGAGATTTTTTTAATATTTCTTCACAAATATATTATATTCCCAGATTATGAGTTAAAAATTCCTTATGAAAAATTTAACAGGTTCAAAAAGTTTTAAATAAATTGATTTAAATAAATTGATTAATGGGAATCAACAGACATTTGTGAAAATTAAATTCTCACTTTTAAAATAAGGGATATTCAATTTTGTATATAAACGATTGTAAACGTAATTAATTTTTTTTTTTGCAGGATAAGATTGCATTGTGTTTCTTATTAATACTTGCACTATGTACAAGAGTATATTCGGCAAACGCCAGACACATAATTACCAAAAGAAATTATAGCGATCAAAGTGTAAGAGGCTATCTGGCAGAGGTAAGACGATTATAAAAGGAAGAATTTCACAATTTAATATATCATGACAAAATTATTTAACTCTTGTAACTCTATGTATGATTTTATTAATTTTATTGTGAGAGACATATAAATATATGATGTAATATTTTTGTCATTAAATCAACAATTTTATATAATTTACAAATTATATTAATCAAAAGAAAGAAAATAAACTGATTAAAAGTTATACTTATTAACTATCATATTAATTTAAGAAATTTTGTAATTTTTATTACTAGTACAAGTTTAGGTTTAAATTGAAAGAGATTAAATCTTTTTCTTATACATAACGAGCTCTGACGTTTCAGAGAACCTGTTGGTGGAACGAGGTGTGCAAGGAAGAGTTTCATAGTAAGTTCCGGTGCCGTTGTCCGAGATGGTCCTATTGTCGCGCACCAGGGAGATATTACGACGCTCACTGCAGTATGACACGCACAGGCTACATATGGACCCAACCGGAAACATCATTGAGCCTTGAAATCGATAAGTAAATGAGACGCTATGGAAAGTCAATCCTGCAAAAAACAGGTGAACTAAAAATCTTTACAAAAATTTATTTTACAACGTTATTAACATAAAATTTTCTTATAATTAAAATTAAGATTTTTACGATTGTCAAATTGATTTTTATGGTCCCTTTCTTCCTATATATTTTTTATTCTCACTAAAAATAATCCGAAAACAATTCAATTTTTAATTATGTGTATTTTATGTACTTTTTAAAATTAATTTTAAAAATAAAGTAAATAAAATGTAATTATTTTTTCATCAGAACATTATGTGTTCGATTTTGTACCAATAAACTCTCATTAATATTTTATCGGCAGTCTTTTGTTTTTATTTATATAGAGATTGCGCGGTTACGAATAACTTGATAACAAATAATTAAATCTTTACAATTTTTTAATTCTCTTTTTAATTATCGTTTCTGTTATTTTCTATCTTTTTAAATTAAATGTTTAATATTTAATTATGTAGAAATAGGAAAAGAGATCGAAATATTTTTAAATCAGTCTTTTATTTCTAATTAATTAATTTAATCAGTGTTTTATAAAAATAAATTACCTTCAATTAACTTCATTAATCATTGCAGGTGTGGTAATACAAAGGAAATCAAATTTCTCTCGTTTAAAATCAAAATCAGCGATTGTTAGAGTTTCTGCAGATTGTTTAATCATCGGTTAAGATGTGATATGATTGTTGAAAATGTAATTTTCTATTAGTAACTTTATTTATATAAGAGGATATGGAAACATTGAATAATGTTCCGAAAATAACGAAAGACTCGAGAACAATATAATTTACATTAGCACATCGATAAACACACGCTGCCAACAATTTATATTTATTGTGTTACATATAAACACGTTGTGATTAATAAAGTTCATTATTAATAAAGTTTTTTGATGAAGTAATTTGTGGCTTTTCTTATTCATCATGTTGCACAGATATAATTCTCACAAATATAATATAAATATTTATTTGACGTTTTAATTTTTTTTATAATATATAGATTTATAGCTGTCATTCAACATGCCGTTATTTAATATCTAAAAATTTATAAATATGCATCTCTAAAAGTTTCAAAAATGTGGCAAATCTTTATCTTATCGTTGAAAAAATATCAAAATTGATTATTATTCATTTAATTTGCGCTCAGCGGATAGCATCGACGCATGTGCGTGTCTGTATTAAAATATTGCCATATATATATTACCATATTTATATATTGCCATATATATTAATCAAGAGTTATTGATTACTCTGCGAACAGAGAAAAACTCTGACGTCAATGGTTTCCAGGATACGTTATCTAGTGTTCCTTTCCACTTCCCCGGGGACAGTGACCAGGACACCTGCGCGTAACTATCGATTGGCGCCCACCTGTCTGATTGTACCGGCAAGTCCTTTTTCAAATCCTGGAGTAGATACAGTCTGTTTCGAACGATATTAAACGTAACGATTGTGTTTCGTCAGTTACTGGCTGGTATGTAAAATCTTTCTCTTCTGTTTTATCTTTCTTTTCTGTCTTATCAATGAAATTAAAACTATGTTCGTGCTCAAATCATATTATCGGAAGAAAATACGATTATTAAAGCGTTACTATTCACTGGGAAGTGCGTCACGTTATCCCGTTTATCCAGAAATCCAAGAATCTTAATTATTTTCCCTCTTTAATATGTCCTTGTACATCTTCAGATAAAATCCCATCATGTTACGCGTTATGTTATCAGTTTTTAATATTTTTTAATAATTGCTTTTATCTTAACAATTTTATATTGATTGTGAGTTGCATAGTAAAATAGCTATTCTGAGATTCAACATCATTGATATAATCATCATTGAATTCTCCGACATTCTTGTGTAGTTTAAACGTAAGGAATTTAAGGAATTTCTTGTCGTTTATTCATATTATATCGAGCGATTAATCGATTTTCTCTGATTGTACTTGTTGCTTTCAAAGCTATATTTTAAAATCACGATAATGTAAACTCGACGAGCGCCTGCGCGTATTATCGATTTAACTTCCCGGCCTGGACCTCATCAGGTGCGAAGCTTATGAGAGAGAAAAATAACAAGATGGCGAGTGAACACAATCAGTTGCCCCGATTTCTCTTGGTGCTTGCGATAGTATTATTTAGATACGTTACATCCGATATCAACGATGGGAATTTCGCGGGAAATAATTTCAACAGACTCGACACCGAAGCTCTTTATCATCTTTCTCAGGTATGCATACATAGATAATATAAATTAATAAATAAATAAATAAATATATATATATATATATATATATATATATAATTAAAATATTATCTCAGTAAATTTTTATATTATATTTTAAATAATGTTCACGTGGATAAATAAACTTGTAAGATTAATATAAACGACGTATGTTCCATCTTTATTTTATAATTTAAATCAAACGAAAATATTTAAATAAATATATTTTTTTTAAATATTACGTTCTTTTTAAATTGCAATTATTTTTATAAAAATAATTATACATGAATTATTAAATTTACGTATTATTTAATTTAATTACGCGCATTTAATTTATCTTATTTAAAAGATTTATTGATTGTAAATGTTTTTTTGTTATGATATATATTATATCTCTAAATTAGTCTCTTTTATAAAAAACCTGAAGTATAATGTTTGAATTATGGTTGTGTGTGTGATTTGTAATGACATAATAATTCCATCATATCAGGATCATAATTATTTTCACTATCAGGATCAATTTCCGGAAACTTACAATTATGCACCACTACATCCCGTTGAAAATCATTTGTGGCAAAGTCCCGAAAATCTTGGCGAGATTTCTGGAGTCGCGGTGGATCCATCGGGTAATCCTGTGATTTTTCATCGCGGAGATCGAACTTGGAATTATGAGTAAGAATCATAGACTAAATTAACAAGTGATAATCAAAAGCGTAACAATAAAAATAGCAGAAAACAATTATGCTTTAAACTTTAAAACATTAAGAAATAAAACAATGATTATTAGTTTTTAAAACACTCATGTCGTGTAATATTTTTTTATATAACAAGAAGCAATTCTTTTTATAGAAAGAATTATCTACTCTTTTTAATTTTTAATATGTGATACAAAATAATTATTTATAGTTTCTTTATAGTTTTGAAAAGTATATAAAATATTCTGGTGTTCTTATTATAGTGTATTGATGTGAATTTTCAGAACATTTAACGATAATGCAGAATATCAAGAAAAGTACAAAGGTCCCATTCGTAATGATACAGTGTTAACATTGGACCCTAAAACTGGCGATATTATTCGCGGTTGGGGAAATCATACATTTTATTTACCGCATGGGATTCACATAGATAATCTTGGAAACATATGGCTGACTGATATTGCCCTCCATCAGGTTTTCAAGGTATATAGAGAAATTTATAGCAGAGCCCATTTTAAGATACAGTATTAATAATTGTTATAATAACAAATAAAAATGTAATATAAATCACAAATAAAATAATGCATTATAATTATAAGGTGGAAAGTAAGGAAAAAAATGTTTTAATTAAATATGTTATAAATATAATTATGCATAAGTTATATTATAATCGGTCTTTTTGTTAATTGTTGTTATAAAAAATATTGTTGACTGATTATATTCGTCATAAATTATAGTATTCGGCTTCCGGAATTCCTCGACTGATCCTCGGTCAACGATTCGAGCCTGGAAACGATATGGAACATTTCTGCCAGCCAACATCGGTCGCAGTTTTACCGAATGGCGAGATTGTTGTCGCTGATGGATATTGCAATAATAGGATAATGTTGTTTGACAAAAGAGGCAATCCCAAATACAGTATTGGCGAACGTACGTTTAATATTATTAATGTTAAAATTAATATTAGAACCTATCTTAAATTTTTATTTATACTGATTTTTAAAAGTAGAATTTCACGATCACAATTGATGATAATTGCAAGTAACATTAATACTACAGATAAATATATAACTGTAGTAAAGCGCGCAAGTGTTCACGAGTAGAAATCAGTGTTCTTTGATTTTAGTTTTTTATAAATTTAATATCTTTTTTATAAATATTATAGCTTTTAATAATATAATTAGAATAAATAATAATTTTTTTTATCTTTTGCTTGTAAAAATATATATATCTATTTTATTAATAAATTTTACATACGCTTTTATAGATTGGATTTCTTTAAGGATTCCTCATGCTTTGACGATCTTGCCAAACAGACAAGTATGTATCGCTGATCGTGAGAATTTAAGGATTGTGTGCTTGGATGTCATATCTTCCGGTTTGAATCGAAATCCCGAATCTCCGTATTCCATTCGTCATCGACAATTTGGTCGCATATTCGGTATCGCGTCTTATCGTAAGTAACTCATAAAAAGTGTAATTTATTGTACGATTATTATTGTAAATTAGAGCATTTAATCCTATCTTGAAATTATATGTCATGCATTTCAAATCTAATATATTATTTAATATAAATTTAATATATTAAATCTAATATATTATCAATTCAAATCTGTTAGAAATATTATAATATGTTATATTCTGCGTCAACATATATTTTGACATTCTTTCCAGCCCATTATTATTTACTAATAATATTTAAAAAATTTTTAACAGAGAAAGGCAAAAATAATAAATATAATTTTATCATCAATAATTTCAGGTGGTTTTATTTATGCTGTCAATGGTATGACGTCTAAAAACATACAAATTAAAGGCTTCACTATTGATCCAATAAATCGAAATGTAACACAAATTTGGGGCCCAGAATCTTCAGTAAGTTGTTACATTTTATATTCGAGATCCAATGTAATAAAAAAATTTTTAAATATTCATTTCATTATAAATATCCTGATGGATTTCAAAATAGATTACTCTTTTTAAAAGAAACATATATGTTAATAAGCATATTTGTTTCAGTCTTTCACGATGCCTCATGCTATTGCCGCATGCCCGTATGGCACAGCACTTTACGTATCAGAGATTGGGCCCAATAAAATATGGAAATTCGATTTATTACAAACTTAATGTAAAAATTAAACGAATATTACAAAATATAGCGTCAAAATCTGTCATCTGTAATGTTATATATTATTATCTGGAGTAAAACAAAAATTAAATTCGCAAAAGCAGCGAAATTTAATTCATTTTTGCTCACACACACCCGCACCCACACTCACACACATTATTTTCTTATACATAATACAAGCAGATGTTATAAATATATATTATGTTAATATAATTTTTTCAATAAAGGAATTCCTTTTTGACTCAAATACAGATTTCTCTTCCATAAGGTTTTTAATTATGATTATTATAATTAAGAATTCCTATTATACTAAAAAAAACAATTGTCACTATCTTATTTGCATTAATACAATTTATATGATATTTACATGTTTTGCTTATGCACATATTTGGTACGTGTAACATAAGTAATACTTGCATAAGTAATACTTTCACGCGGCAAATGTAAAATAAATATGCCGATGATGATATAATTGAAATATATAATACAACAATATTCATATCTCAGGCATTATTTAATGCAATTCTATCATATAATTTTGACATTTTGAAAATAAATTGCGCTATCATCATTATTTTATAGATTGCGTAAAATTTCATTTTACTAAATAAGGTACGTATCACCATCATTGGTTCATAAATCATAATTTTGAACAAGATAATCTCTTTTTATTATCTTTTCTTACAAAGAGAAAATTTCGGTTTATAAAATTAAAGCTAAAGTAACAAAAATAAAACAATTTTTTTTCTTTCTATCTCTGCGCATCATATAAGTCTATAATAATAATGTAAGATATTTTTTATATCATCATATATTATTAGCATAAACAGATATTTCGTATTGCCACCTTTCTATTCAATATAGTACATATATTTATTATAGTCATATTAAATTATGACATTATAAGTGAGAAAGCATAAAAACTTTTTTCTTACAAAATACATAAAAATAAATTTTTCATATGCCATTTGATAGTACGAATTAACAAAATATACAACCAAATTCTCTTTTTTGTTACACTGAATTAGTAAATGCATATATATATATATATATATATATATATATATATATATATATATATATACATATAACTTACTTGTATTCTTACATTTTCAAAAGAAGATGAATGATTAAAATATATAGCTATTTATTAATCCATAAAATAAAGAAAGAGATTTTGGTTTATCTTATTGTTATGTCACTTGACAATATAAATGTCTCTTAATTAATCTGTGCATTGAATTTGAATAAAGTTGCATCCAAAAACTTAATCATTTTTTGACATATATCGCAATAATAAAAATACAATCATAGTGACTATGTAATACTATAATAATAATAACTTGTGTGTTCTCTTATAATAGTATACTACTGTATATCTACACTTATACTATTATATAACAAGCTGTAATAATTTTACTACGCTTCACATTTAGAGCGTGCACTATTTGTTATTACTGGTTTATTTATATAATTGATTATTTTAATATAAATCATCAATTCTCACTCCACTACAATTCATGCTAGTCTTTGTGACAGCAAAACCCACGAGCATTAGATGTGCCTCATGATATTCTCTTCTGCTACATCTGGCGATAATAAGATATACACATACTTTCCACCAAAACTTGTAAGTTTTCCCGCAAAACCATATTCTCTCGCAATTGCGCAAATAATATCAATATTTGGATACGACAATCTCAAGTCATGAAAAATTTTTTGACTTAGTGAAATAAAGACCTGCAAAGCATTAAAAAATCTAAATTAAGAAATGACACAATTACCGACGAATAATAATAAAAGATAATAATAAAATAATAATAAAAGATTTGAGATTGTTGTAATAGCATAGCTATTCAAAATACGTAACAAAGCAATGTCAAAAATAGAAAAAAAAAGAAAAACTTACTTTCAATGTTTTGTACGTATTTTGTAAATGATTTCCTTGAAGAAAATTAAGTGCACTAAGCTCTTTACAAGCCTGCTTTGATATATAGTCGATAACGTTCAAAAGAATATTCAAATACACAGGATAGAAAGATTTTAGATCCGCCATTCTCTTCATTGGTTTGAGTTTATTTTGGCGAATTCTTGAGTCGATCAGCAGAATCTCCATTCTCGGTGCGATTATATTAGAAGTCTTATTATAGCCTGTCCGAATGTCGTATCGGAATTTTATTATACGAGCACACATCGTTGTCAATATTGGCTACATAATTTTCTATAACTTCCTCGCACTCCGAAACATATCCCGAGATATCTTCCAAATCTCCATCATAAAATGCGTCGGTACCTTTCTGCAGACGTGCCCGGTATAAAAAGCTCGCTGCGAGACATACCGCGAATGATGTTGAACTACCCAGACCAGCGCGCATAGGTAATTGCGAAGTCAAGCATACGTGGAAAGATTTTATATCTAATCTCTCGGCACAAACAATAAGAATAAACAAGTAAAAAAATGTGTGTAAGCTAAATCTTTGCTCGTATGTGCTCCACATACCGTTTAATGTGATAAAATATTGCACGTATCTATGTAACAAGATATTTTCCTTCAAGAAACGATTAGCGTCATCAATATTATTAAAAAAAAAGTTTAGGACTTGTTCTAGAGATAAATTCAACCATAAATCGATATCAGGGAGATCTATCTTAATGATATATCTTCTATTATCAGTTATTTCGCAAAATTTGAGCGTGGTTCGAAGATCTATACTGGTCGCTACAACATGTTTACCATACATTGCCAAAGGTTCTCCGTATAAGATGATTCTGCCTGGTGCAGAAACATTGAATTTAATCTTTTTCAATTTTGTATCGTCGTCCATTTTTTCTTACGAATAAAAATCTCTACTGTCTAAAAAGATCAATAAATATTAAATAATAAGTCGTAAGAAATAAATCTGAGTACTACAGTTCTTTTATAGAGATTTATCAAAATTAAATAATATTTATGTAACATGAAAAAAGTCACCGAGACCGTAGAACATAGATATTTCACGCTCTTTCTACGTTAATATAAATTAGAAATGCGTCGGCTATGTGTGACAAAAATGATTTCTTCAATATTGAATTTTTATTCCGTACACAAAAGATACACTTACAATTTAATCAGATTTTCGTTCTTTATTGTTGTTTACCATTGTGTTATTAACAGAAATTATAAATTGCTTCTATTTTTAATGCTTCACTTACAAAATAAGTCTGTATAATACGTTATAATTTAAATATTAAAATTTTATCATTTTTTATGAGCGACGAAAAAAGAATTATGAAAATTATTCGAGAACATTCGTTTCCGCACAAAATACTGTTTATATATTACAAGCATTATATAATATATAATATTATATATTATAATAATATATTATAATAATGTTATTGTATGTTAAAATAATATTATATATTATAGATTATAAATTATGATAATATTAATATTATATATTATAAAAATCATTTTTAAGATATGTTACATGCAATATGACAAATAAATTATCATTATTTATTTGTATTAATTGTATGTGATATTTATATATTGACGCTTTACAGTAAATGTACAAACGCGTGTATATATATATACAATATATTTCCGATGAATATATTTTATGTAGCAGATACAAAAAACAATAAAAAACGAAAAAGAAATTTGATATAGATCAATTATTAATTAATACCTGAAATAAAAACGCAATACTCGCATATCGACTTATATTATTTAATATAATTCGATCAAAATAAAATTACGATGCAAGAGGTAAGCAAAATTTTCCTTGTTATTTTATGGATAAAGCTTAATTCGGTTAGTAATAATAAGAGTACAATATTACTAATTCCGACTGGAAAGTGAATTTCGGAGTAAAATAGCGATACTTGTTCTCTAATAACTTTTTCCACGAATAGATGAAATTTCAACTCATAAAGCTTTTTTTTTTTTTTTTGCGAGAGAGGAGGAAAATGCTTTTACGCACACCGGGAATCCCGTAGTCCCCGGTAGTGTTGGACTCGGCCTATTTAGCGGCCACTACCAACTAAAAACCTCCCCTTTTGGCACCTACCGGTAGCGACTAGACTCCCGAGCGGTACCCGCTCGCGCATTACCCGCTCGGGAGTCCTAACTTATACAGCTAAAGATAAAATGAAAACATAAAATGAATATTTCTTTCTCTTTTGTCATTTCCGCGGATTGCACAAATATCAATAGTGAATTAAAAAGATAATAATATTTCCACTGGCCTCATTATCAAATATTAATGCAGAAAAATATTTCATTGTCATTTTTCCATTCAATTAACGCGATAACTCATATATTTGTTCAATAAACACGCGCTTTATTATATTTCTGTTAAGATTCCTGCTTCTTTCTCGCAATGATAAATAAAAAATGATAAAAATATTATTAATATTAAAAATATGATTAAGCTAGGCAGCATGAATATTTATTATCTCTTATATATTATCTCTTATGTAATAACATGAAATAATATATATATATATATATATATATATATATATATATATATATATATTTATTTATTTATTTAAATTAATAATAATAAAAGTAATTAATATTTATTTAAATAAATATATTAAAGCAATATATTTATAAATAAATTGAAATAAATTCGTTTTTTCGAACGTCATTACTCATTACTGTCCGATCATATGGATTGGAAAAATATATTGAAGAATTTCTTTTTTACCTTGCACAAATAAATGTATAATAACGAAATTGTAATGACATAAGAAAAAAACCAACTTATTTTCGATAAACAAATTTTGCAATAAATATATCGCCCAAAGTGACATCGCTTATAATTTTATGAAATTGAATACGATATTACATCGAAAGAACAGAAATTTTAACACAGAATACATTATATAAAACTGAATATCGTGTGTTCATTTTTTCTTACTTATAATGCCGTAATTCAAATTGATAATTATTTTATTTCTCATATTTATATATGTACCTATATATATATATATATATATATATGTATATATATATATATATATAGCAATACTTGTTATTAGATATCTATATTTTTCGGATGTAATATTTTATGCAAATATTACGTCCGAAGAAGATATACTTTGACTCAAATTATTTTATAATTGAAATAAAATAGTACTCGTACAATGAATTACAGCATTTAATAGAATACGATTATGTAATTTTGATGCAGACGATAAGCAGAGCTGCCCTTATTATTTTTAGATTGCATTGCGTAAAGCTTAATTCGATTAATAATAAGTAACATGCAGCATCTCGATTAAATATCGAGAGTAAAAATCCAGAAAAGGATAATGATGCTTTGTCTATTAATTTTTTTACATGCATATATACATATATATAAAATTTGAGGCTATAAAATTCCTCCAGTCTATAAAATAAAAAAATGAACACTTTTCTCTTTTACTATCTAACAAACTTTACAAACTTTAAATAAAAGAATATTAATTTTAATATTAATTTTGATATTAATATTAATTTTCAATTTTAACTCCTTTACATGCTATGGTGGTTACGATAACCGGGAAACCTTGTGCCTCCATGCGTGCGGGAATGTTACTAATTATTTGTTCCTCAGTATCCCGTCGTATCAAAAAATATACAAACATTTTTGTACCGACTCCTGTAAATTTTCCATAATCACAACCATACGCAAGTTCGGAAATATAATTCAATATACGATTAGACAGATTTAACCTAGACAGCGCACGTTGATTCAATCTAACGTTTTTCTATAAAGATTTGAAAAATATAAATTAAAAAACAATACTGCATTTGATAATTGCATCGGATAATTATATATTTGCATTGCAAATCTTTTAGACGATATTACACAAAATCATTATATAATGAAGTATATTGCTTGTAAAGAAGTGAAAAAGATATACCTGTATTAAATTGAAGTATCGAAATTCCGTGTCGAACATATTCATTATCCGGCTTAAAGCGTATTCTTCTAAACATGCTGAAACATTTTGTGATAATTGATCTATTAAATTTAAATTGCCGTCGATAAACTCCGGATTCATATGTTTCAATCGTGCCAAATGCTCTATCGTTCTGTTCTTATCCGGGCGACACATTGAATCAATTAATAAAATTTTCGAGTCTGTCATTCTTACATCGTATATATTGTTTTCTGGTTGAAATAATTGATATCGTCTGGCTATATGACCGGTACAACATACATAAGTGTCCATTAAACACATGGAGCTGTGTACTGCTTTTCTGCAAAACATAGCAGATGCCGCAATCTGTCCCAATTCATTTTCATTAAATTCATTATGGTCACCTCTCTGTCGACGCGACCAATGTAGAAAGCATGCCGCGAGACATACCGCGAACGATGTCGAGCTGCCAAGATTAGCGTGCAGCGGTATCTCCGTCGTCACGTGTACGCGAAAAGATCTTATATCGAGTTGCTCTTGATGACCGATATAGAAAAGTAAAAAGAAAAACATTTGTAAACTTATTCTTTGCTCGTGCGTACTCCACATTCCGTTTGATGTAATGAAATATTGTACGTATTTGAATAAACGCTCTCTGTTTAGTCCGATGATGTTATGCGCAGAGAGGAAATTCTCCACTTGTTCTATTGATAAATTTAATAATAATCCCACATCGGGAAACTCTAATTTGCAAATTCTTCTTATCATTAAATTATTCGCAATTTCTTCCAATTTAAGCGTTGTACGTTGATTTAACGTGGTTGTCACCACGTTTTTCCCATATATCTCCGCGTAATCTCCGCTTAGGATAATTATCCCCGGTGCGGAAATCTTAAATTCAATCATCCTTATGAATAAGATTATCACTCTGCAACACAAATGCGTATCTCACTGCATTTAAAATAATATTTCATATTGCAATTTTACAATATGCACGAGTTTTACATATATACATATAAATATGTTTAAGTACATGCATGTAATATTTTATACAAAAAAAATAAAAAATATGTATACATACTTGTCTATTGAATTACATCAATTTCATTTTGATTGCGAGAAACATACACGACAAACATATACAACTATACACTGTCTTAATAAATTCAAACGAGAATCGATATATTCCGCGAGCAACGGAGAGCGAAAAAAGGCGCGTCGGAGACTTTTCGCCAAAAGACGCGGCGCTCCTCGATCGCGTCAATTTATACTCAAGCCCTTCTCGAAAGATCCCGATTTTTCTTGAACTCGACGGTTACCGAGACAACGTTTAAATTGAACGATCTAACGTGTTATTTGTTGTTATTAGATCTTTCGAGAAGGGCGAGCGCTGTATTTGGATTTTCGCTGACAAAGCGATATCCCGCTACCGGGGGGCGCCGAATAAACGGTCGGGCCCGCGACTCTCTTTTTAATCGAGTACAATTACTCGAGTCTTAATTTTTGTTCTAAATGCTCGACGAGTTTCCAACACAATTCATTTTATAATTTTAACGCAAAAACTTAACAGTGCTATTTTTATTATTTTATATGGATCACGTTGCATTAAATTAAATTTAATTAAATAAAAGATGTAACATTAACTTCAAGTCTCAAGTCTCAAGAGATTATTCGAAATGGTTTTTTTTTTTTTTTATTAACCCTTCTTATGAAATTTTACTCTATAAAACTCAAAATTTAAACAAGAATGTGCAACAGTCCTTTTCTTTCGAGCTATTCCTATGTATCGCGCAAAAATCCAAAATAAATTTACTAAATTAAAAGTAGAATACATATTTATCACATCATTAGCGCGAAAAAGTATTTCATTGTTATTTTACCATTCAATACAAGGCGATAAATCATTATTATATGTATTTATTTGACGATTATGCTTTTTGTATTTTTTTCACGATCATGCTTTTTACTTTCCCGTCAAAAATTCTTGTTTCTTCATTGCTGTTATATTGAATGATGACATAAACGACAAGACATAATGATTTCTTTCTTACAAGACATATATGGAAATAAATTAGGTTTTTCTTGTGTTTTCAACGTATTTGACTTTAGTGTAAATATGTAAATAGCAAAAGATCCTTTTTTTCGTTATTTTTCTTTGTTATTTTTCTTTGCTAGTAAATGCATATATAACTCATCTATATGTGTACAGTTTCATAAATAAACTATGTATCAATTGATCAAGCCATACAACTATTATAATTAACCTATGAATCGAAAAAAAATCCTAGGTATATTTTTATTAGTTGCGGCTTAATGCAAGGCAAATGTCGCTTGATGAATTTATACCTTCAAAATGTATATAAAGTAAATTCTATTTTACAATAACAATATTATATAACAATATTATATAACAATAACCTATCACATCTAACTTCGTAATTCATAACGTAATTTGTAATTCAAATATGATCTCTACTAAAAAAATCAGAAATCTTAAAAGTGATAAATATGTTTATCATACCAATGCCAAAGGGTCTCCGTATAAGATGACTCTGCCTGGTGCAGAAACTTGGAATCCTTTTCAATTTTTTAACGTCGTCCATTATTTCTTACGAATAAAAATCTCTACTCTCCAAAAAGATCAATAAGTATTAAATAATAAGTCGTAAGAAATAAATCTGAGTACTACAGTTCTTTTATAGAGATTTATCAAAATTAAATAATATTTATGTAACATGAAAAAAGTCACAGAGACCGTAGAACATAGATATTTCACGCTCTTTCTACGTTAATATAAATTAGAAATGCGTCGGCTATGTGTGACAAAAATGATTTCTTCAATATTGAATTTTTATTCCGTACACAAAAGATACACTTACAATTTAATCAGATTTTCGTTCTTTATTGTTGTTTACCATTGTGTTATTAACAGAAATTATAAATTGCTTCTATTTTTAATGCTTCACTTACAAAATAAGTCTGTATAATAAGTTATAATTTTAAATATTAAAATTTTATCATTTTTTATGAGCGACGAAAAAAGAATTATGAAAATTATTCGAGAACATTCGTTTCCGCACAAAATACTGTTTATATATTACAAGCATTATATAATATATAATATTATATATTATAATAATATATTATAATAATGTTATTGTATGTTAAAATAATATTATATATTATAGATTATAAATTATGATAATATTAATATTATATATTATAAAAATCATTTTTAAGATATGTTACATGCAATATGACAAATAAATTATCATTATTTATTTGTATTAATTGTATGTGATAGTTATATATTGACGCTTTACAGTAAATGTACAAACGCGTGTATATATATATATACAATATATTTCCGATGAATATATTTTATGTAGCAGATACAAAAAACAATAAAAAACGAAAAAGAAATTTGATATAGATCAATTATTAATTAATACCTGAAATAAAAACGCAATACTCGCATATCGACTTATATTATTTAATATAATTCGATCAAAATAAAATTACGATGCAAGAGGTAAGCAAAATTTTCCTTGTTATTTTATGGATAAAGCTTAATTCGGTTAGTAATAATAAGAGTACAATATTACTAATTCCGACTGGAAAGTGAATTTCGGAGTAAAATAGCGATACTTGTTCTCTAATAACTTTTTCCACGAATAGATGAAATTTCAATTCATAAAGCTTTTTTTTTTTTTTTTGCGAGAGAGGAGGAAAATGCTTTTACGCACACCGGGAATCCCGTAGTCCCCGGTAGTGTTGGACTCGGCCTATTTAGCGGCCACTACCAACTAAAAACCTCCCCTTTTGGCACCTACCGGTAGCGACTAGACTCCCGAGCGGTACCCGCTCGCGCATTACCCGCTCGGGAGTCCTAACTTATACAGCTAAAGATAAAATGAAAACATAAAATGAATATTTCTTTCTCTTTTGTCATTTCCGCGGATTGCACAAATATCAATAGTGAATTAAAAAGATAATAATATTTCCACTGGCCTCATTATCAAATATTAATGCAGAAAAATATTTCATTGTCATTTTTCCATTCAATTAACGCGATAACTCATATATTTGTTCAATAAACACGCGCTTTATTATATTTCTGTTAAGATTCCTGCTTCTTTCTCGCAATGATAAATAAAAAATGATAAAAATATTATTAATATTAAAAATATGATTAAGCTAGGCAGCATGAATATTTATTATCTCTTATATATTATCTCTTATGTAATAACATGAAATAATATATATATATATATATATATATATATATATATATTTATTTATTTATTTATTTAAATTAATAATAATAAAAGTAATTAATATTTATTTAAATAAATATATTAAAGCAATATATTTATAAATAAATTGAAATAAATTCGTTTTTTCGAACGTCATTACTCATTACTGTCCGATCATATGGATTGGAAAAATATATTGAAGAATTTCTTTTTTACCTTGCACAAATAAATGTATAATAACGAAATTGTAATGACATAAGAAAAAAACCAACTTATTTTCGATAAACAAATTTTGCAATAAATATATCGCCCAAAGTGACATCGCTTATAATTTTATGAAATTGAATACGATATTACATCGAAAGAACAGAAATTTTAACACAGAATACATTATATAAAACTGAATATCGTGTGTTCATTTTTTCTTACTTATAATGCCGTAATTCAAATTGATAATTATTTTATTTCTCACATTTATATATGTACCTATATATATATATATAATGTATAAAATGTTACGCCCGGGGCGGGGACTTCGATAGATATCGAAGTCGCGCGGTAAAGAGATCGGCCGCTCGCGGGACGCGCTAAATAAACAAGCACTTAAGGAAACTAAAGAACTTTAGTGCACTGCACAGTTACAACACAAACGGTAACTCAGAACGTAAATACACAATAATAATAACACGGATCGACTCGTAAGAGAAACGCGTCCACACAGCCTGACAGCTGACTCCAGACTCAAATGACAGCCGCCGCTGTCAACAACCTCTTGACAACGGACTTCTTCTCTTTCCACGACGGACTCGACCGCGACCCGAACCAGGGACGTAACACTATATATATATATATATATATATATATATATATATATATATATATATATATAGCACTACTTGTTATTAGATATCTACATTTTTCGGATGTAATATTTTATGCAAATATTACGTCCGAAGAAAATATACTTTGACTCAAATTATTTTATAATTGAAATAAAATAGTACTCGTACAATGAATTACAGCATTTAATAGAATACGATTATGTAATTTTGATGCAGACGATAAGCAGCGCTGCCCTTGTTATTTTTAGATTGCATTGTGTAAAGCTTAATTCGATTAATAATAAGTAAAATGCATCATCTCGATTACATCTCGAGAATGAAAATCAAGAAAAGGATAATGATGCTTCGTCCGTTAATTTTTTTACATGCATATATACATATGTATAAAAGTTTAGTCTATAAAATTCCTCCAGTCTACAAAATAAAAAAATGAACACGAGAAAGAATAAATGTTTCTTACAAAAAAATATTAGTATAAGTTGGCTTTCTTATATGTCCTACTATTTGCGTTTGTTAAAATATATCAAAAAAATTATCTTTCTCGTTTATCTTGCATTTTTTGGTGCACATCTTTACTTTTTACGTATTCAAATGTAGACTATATAATCAATCGAAATATACACAGCCATTTATTAATAAAATGATAAGAGTCACTATAAAAATGAAATCTATGAAATGAAAAGTCATTAGTCTTCTAATCAATCTACATTATCGAAAACCCAAATGGAATGACATATAAAAAATTAATTGTTTTGACAAAGTTTACAATAAAAATATTTACAGTAACTCCTCGCTTATGACTTCATAATTCAATATGATTGATTTAATTTAATATGGTATCATTGAAAGAAGAGAAATTAGAAAACAAAGAAAATATATAGAATTGTGTGTTGTTTCCCCTTCCTCGATTATAAAAAATATAACTATAATATTATAAAATTCGCAATTTCACTACATTATTTTCGCTTAGTTTAATTAATCATATTATTTAATTATTTATGCGATCTTGATGTACCTGGTCTAGTCGCACTCCCGTGCAAGATATTTTAACAGGGTACGGAAGAAAATTTTTATATAACAAGTCTGATGCAAGACCCAATGCTAAATTATCGTATTCTGTTGATAGCGGTAATAGAATTATTACATGACCAGCTCCATCTCCTGTGAGTTTCCCCGTGAATCCACAAGTTTCTGCAATTGAACAAATAGTATCGAAATTCGAATGCGACAAATCCAAATTCCGTAGCAAATCTTGATTCAAGGAAAATTTATCCTGCAAAGCATTAAGAAATTTAAATAAAAAAAACAACATAATTTCCATTTATGAATAATGATGTATTCGAGATTATTATAAATGCAAAAACAACTGCATCAAACTATACAATGAAATAATTCGCAAAGAAATGAAACAAGACTTACCTGTAGATCTTCATATAATCTTTCTAATGATTGTAAATTCGTGTTTGTTCTCTGAGCCATGATCCCGATTCTACGGAGTATTTGAACAGCCTCTTCCGATATGTTATTGATCCTGTCTAAAAGGTCCTTGACGGCGATGCCATCTCTAGATTTCATGTCGGCCAGTTGTTGCATCTGTTGCCTCTTATCTAGGTGAATATTTGCATCAACCAGGAAAATAAACATTTCTGGCGTATTTATGATTTCACTCTGGGCGTCTAGCGGTTCTCTACATCGATATGCTGTTACACGACCGTGTGTGCACACCATGTGATCCTGATTGAGCACATAATTCTGTATATCTTCCTCAGAGGACATCACGTATGCCGAAATTCGTCCCAATTTTTCCGAAGTCAATTCACTGTGGTCACCTTTCTGCAGACACGACCAATGTAAGAAACATGCCGCGAGACATGTCGCGAATGATGTCGAACTGCCAAGACCAGCGTTCATCTCTAATTCCGTGGTCAAGCTCACGTGAAAAGGTTGTATATCGAGTTCTTCCTTCCAAGCGATAGCCAATAGGAGAAAAAAGAAAATTTGTAAGCTAAATCTCTCCCTATGTGTCTTCCATAAACCATTTAAAGTGATAAAATATCGCACGTTTTCAAGGAATTGGGTATAATTTTTGATCATCAAATCATAATCTTGGCGGGAAGTAAAGTCTACAATCATTTGTAAAGGTATGTCTAATGATATATTAACATCAGGGAATCTTATTTCAATGATTCCTGACTCTACAGGTAGTTGATGAAAATTGAGTGTGGTACGAATATCTAAACTGGCCGCCACAACTTGTTTTCCATACATCACCGTATGCTCTCCGCATAAGATAATCCTACCCGGTGCCGAAATTTGGAATGTAATCATACTTTCTGCGTACCAAAATCGGTTCTCCGTTAAAAGATCGATGTAGCGTTGATTATAAAATTTTAAATCAAGTCCGCTTTTAGAGATAGATATTAGAAAATGTATTTTTATGTATACAATTTGATGTGAAAAGAGGTCATCGAAAAAATATTTGTCGCTGCTTTTCGTTTTATATAAGTTGAAGAAGGCGTAACGTCAGCTATAATATATGACGAAAGTAACGTATCACTAATGTTATCGAATTATATCGATACAAAAGACATCCACTTAGATCCAATCAGACTCTATAAATCTTTTCAATTGTTTTTATTCTATGCGAAGTAAAATCCTCCAAATCCTCTGTCACAATTCTTCGCTTCTTCTATCAAGATTGCACACACAAGTTTGAGAATACAATATATTTACTATTAAACTATTAAAATTATTTATATCATAGAAAAAGAAGAGCCACTAATATTAAAAATTATTTGAGACGGTACCGCTAGGTTTTCATGTTGTACAAGCCGCTTTCGATCATAACTGATTTTGCCTCATGAGATTCTCAAGCAATAACGGCGCTCCGAATATGCGAACCAAAATATTGACTACAAGTTCGAAGTTTTTCAAGAAGAATCATACTAAATGTATTTACTTTTTTTACATAATCTGACATCATATATTATTTGTAATGTTAAAATCAAACTAATTGTCACATATTATATAAATTGCATTGATGCAATTTACCTACTTTTTTATTGTCGCAGTTTTACACACAATATATATGTATATAAGAAAAAAATATGTTTTGACGTTGATTATTATATAATTAAGATGTATTATAAAAGATGGTATTAGTTGTATTTTGAATTATATTGTTTATCTGTTTAATAAAATGGCATTGTGTAAATCGATTAAGTAAAGTGCATCAACTCTGGCTCGAAAGTCAAAATCTGAAGCAGAATGATGATACTTTTTGTTACTAACTTTACTTAAAAATAGATGAAATTTTAAACTATAAAATAAATAAAGACAAAATATAAAAGTTATTATTTTTTTTTCTTTTGAGCTTTATCTTTACGTAATACAAAATACTAGTCTATATATAATTGTAATTTACGTAATAATATATATGTACCTATATTATATGTAATACACAATGTACCACGTAACAATATAAATATTTTTCATATTATTATGACGTATTAATAACAATATTTTTCGCCATCTTTTGTGATAATTCGACAAACATGCATTTTGTTACTTTTACTACTATTAAATTTCTACTTTTTATGACAGCCATATTTAATAATGAGCTTAAGACTACAAAAAAACATTTTAATATTTTTTTGCAAAACATGAAAAAAATTTTTTTTAAATTAGATTTTTCCTATATCATTATGCTTGTTTTCTGTAATATAGGTTGATAAAAAATATACCAAATAAATTTATGAAATTTTAATTTTCCCTTCTTTTTATTATCCCTATTAGTAAATTATAATTAATAAAATAATTAATAAATACATAAAATAATCTACGTATACATTACACTACCGAAAGTAAACTATATGCATGTTCATTTAGACATATAATTAACATTCAGATTAACAATTTATTGATCGAAAGAAGATCTTCGGTATATTTTTTTTGCGTATAACTTGACAAGATACGACCGTTTTTTGATCAATCTATCTTTTCCATCGCGAGTGAGATAATATATGAAAAATTAATTTTTTAAATTTATTTTACAATAAAAATATTAACAGTGTAATTCCAACCTTCCAATTTTATAATTCAATACGGCATCAAGTAGATCAAAAGAGACCAAAAATTTCTAATACAATAGAATATATTGTATATTATTTATTCTTTCGCATTTATAATATCACAGCTCATTTAAATTGAAATCTTATATTATTCATACTTAATGTTAATTATTCATTTTAATTAAACTTATCGTTAATTATTCGTACTATTCATACATTTGACGATTTTTCTATATCTCAAGTTTCGTCAAGTTTCATATCACTACAACTCACGCTAGTCATTCTAACAGTAAAACCTTCCATTATTAAATGTGTCGAAAGATGTTTCCTCTTGGAGCTAGTATTAGGTGTCAACAGGATATCTTCAAAACCTGTAATTTTTCCCACGAATCCATTATTTCTCGCAATTAAACATATAGTATCCAATTTGGTATGCGATAAAACTGATTTATAAAATATAGTTTGATACGACAAAATGGATATCTGAAAATCGTTAAGAAATTTAAGTTAAAAAACAATATTGTCTATATCAGATTATTATGTATTTGCAAATCTTTTAAATCTTTTGGCATTGCACGAAAATATATAACAAAGTAAAATAAAATAAAATATTATCAAAAAATTCTCAAAAAATATACTTAATCCTAACAATCTGTACGAGTCGTATAATTGTTGCAAATTGTTATTATTCTGGCTATTATTAATTGCAACGAGTCTGATGCAAGTCCTCTTCGATATTTCGTCGATTGTACCCAAACAATCTCTCACGTCGGGATTGGAATATTTCATTTGTGCCATTCGCATCATCTGCTATTGCATTTATTCTGACGAATTCTCGAGTCAATCAATAAAATTTTAATTCTCGGCACTTGCAATAATTTAACATTACAATCTAATGGATTTAATTTTGATACTGAGCTCTCAATACTTGGCCATATATGCGCAGGTTATGATCAATCCCAAACATATAGTTCGGTACAACTTTTTCACAGATCGAAACATAAAGGAAATTCCTTTTTGACTCAAATACAGATTTCCCTTCCATAAGGTTTTTAATTATGATTATTATAATTAAGAATTCCTATTATACTAAAAAAACAATTGTCACTATCTTATTTGCATTAATACAATTTATATGATATTTACATATTTTGCTTATGCACATATTTGGTACGTGTAACATAAGTAATAATGGCATAAGTAATACTTTCATGCAGCAAATGTAAAATAAATATGCCGATGATGATATAATTGAAATATATAATACAACAATATTCATATTTCAGGCATTATTTAATGCAATTCTATCATATAATTTTGACATTTTGAAAATAAATTGCGCTATCATTATTATTTTATAGATTGCGTAAAATTTCATTTTACTAAATAAGGTACGTATCACCATCATTGGTTCATAAATCATAATTTTGAACAAGATAATCTCTTTTTATTATCTTTTCTTACAAAGAGAAAATTTCGGTTTATAAAATTAAAGCTAAAGTAACAAAAATAAAACAATTTTTTTTCTTTCTATCTCTGCGCATCATATAAGTCTATAATAATAATGTAAGATATTTTTTATATCATCATATATTATTAGCATAAACAAATATTTCGTATTGTCATCTTTCTATTCAATAAAGTACATACATTTATTATAATCATATTAAATTATGACATTATAAGTGAGAAAGCATAAAAACTTTTTTCTTACAAAATACATAAAAATAAATTTTTCATATGCCATTTGATAGTACGAATTAACAAAATATACAACCAAATTCTCTTTTTTGTTACACTGAATTAGTAAATGCATATATATATATATATATATCTAAGTTATATATATATATATATATATATATATATATATATATATATCTAAGTTATATATAGTAAGTTATATATATATATATATATATATATATATATATATATATAACTTACTTGCATTCTTACATTTTCGAAAGAAGATGAATGATTAAAATATATAGCTATTTATTAATCCATAAAATGAAGAAAGAGATTTTGATATATCTTATTGTTATGTCACTTGACAATATAAATGTCTCTTAATTAATCTGTGCATTGAATCTGAATAAAGTTGCATCCAAAAACTTAATCATTTTTTGGCATATATCGTAATAATAAAAATATAATCATAGTGACATACTTTGATCATAATTTCATAATTTAATATGATATCGATAAGGGATAAAAAGTCTTAAGTAAAAAAAATATAAAACTACGTAATACTATAATAATAATAACTTATGTGTTCTCTTATAATAGTATACTACTGTATATCTACACTTATACTATTATATAACAAGCTGTAATAATTTTACTACGCTTCACATTTAGAGCGTGCACTATTTGTTATTACTTGTTTATTTATATAATTGATTATTTTAATATAAATCATCAATTCTCACTCCACTACAATTCACGCTAGTCTTTGTGACAGCAAAACCCACGAGCATTAGATGTGCCGAGAGCCTCATGATATTCTCTTCTGCTACATCTGGCGATAATAAGATATACACATACTTTCCACCAAAACTTGTAAGTTTTCCCGCAAAACCATATTCTCTCGCAATTGCGCAAATAATATCAATATTTGGATGCGACAATCCCAAGTCATGAAAAATTTTTTGACTTAGTGAAATAAAGACCTGCAAAGCATTAAAAAATCTAAATTAAGAAATGACACAATTACCGACGAATAATAATAAAAGATAATAATAAAATAATAATAAAAGATTTGAGATTGTTGTAATAGCATAGCTATTCAAAATACGTAACAAAGCAATGTCAAAAATAGAAAAAAAAAAGAAAAACTTACTTTCAATGTTTTGTACGTATTTTGTAAATGATTTCCTTGAAGAAAATTAAGTGCACTAAGCTCTTTACAAGCCTGCTTTGATATATAGTCGATAACGTTCAAAAGAATATTCAAATACACAGGATAGAAAGATTTTAGATCCGCCATTCTCTTCATTGGTTTGAGTTTATTTTGGCGAATTCTTGAGTCGATCAGCAGAATCTCCATTCTCGGTGCGATTATATTAGAAGTCTTATTATAGCCTGTCCGAATGTCGTATCGGAATTTTATTATTCGGCCATACGAGCACACATCGTTGTCAATATTGGCTACATAATTTTCTATAACTTCCTCGCACTCCGAAACATATCCCGAGATATCTTCCAAATCTCCATCATAAAATGCGTCGGTACCTTTCTGCAGACGTGCCCGGTATAAAAAGCTCGCTGCGAGACATACCGCGAATGATGTTGAACTGCCCAGACCAGCGCGCATAGGTAATTGCGAAGTCAAGCATACGTGGAAAGATTTTATATCTAGTCTCTCGGCACAAACAATAAGAATAAACAAGTAAAAAAATGTGTGTAAGCTAAATCTTTGCTCGTATGTGCTCCACATACCATTTAATGTGATAAAATATTGCACGTATCTATGTAACAAGATATTTTCCTTCAAGAAACGATTAGCGTCATCAATATTATTAAAAAAAAAGTTTAGGACTTGTTCTAGAGATAAATTCAACCATAAATCGATATCAGGGAGATCTATCTTAATGATATATCTTCTATTATCAGTTATTTCGCAAAATTTGAGCGTGGTTCGAAGATCTATACTGGTCGCTACAACATGTTTACTATACATTGCCAAAGGTTCTCCGTATAAGATGATTCTGCCTGGTGCAGAAACTTTGAATTTAATCTTTTTCAATTTTGTATCGTCGTCCATTTTTTCTTACGAATAAAAATCTCTACTGTCTAAAAAGATCAATAAGTATTAAATAATAAGTCGTAAGAAATAAATCTGAGTACTACAGTTCTTTTATAGAGATTTATCAAAATTAAATAATATTTATGTAACATGAAAAAAGTCACCGAGACCGTAGAACATAGATATTTCACGCTTTTTCTACGTTAATATAAATTAGAAATGCGTCGGCTATGTGTGACAAAAATGATTTCTTCAATATTGAATTTTTATTCCGTACACAAAAGATACACTTACAATTTAATCAGATTTTCGTTCTTTATTGTTGTTTACCATTGTGTTATTAACAGAAATTATAAATTGCTTCTATTTTTAATGCTTCACTTACAAAATAAGTCTGTATAATACGTTATAATTTTAAATATTAAAATTTTATCATTTTTTATGAGCGACGAAAAAAGAATTATGAAAATTATTCGAGAACATTCGTTTCCGCACAAAATACTGTTTATATATTACAAGCATTATATAATATATAATATTATATATTATAATAATATATTATAATAATGTTATTTTAATGTTATTGTATGTTAAAATAATATTATAGATTATAAATTATGATAATATTAATATTATATATTATAAAAATCATTTTTAAAGATATGTTACATGCAATATGACAAATAAATTATCATTATTTATTTGTATTAATTGTATGTGATATTTATATATTGACGCTTTACAGTAAATGTACAAACGCGTGTATAAATATATACAATATATTTCCGATGAATATATTTTATGTAGCAGATACAAAAAATAATAAAAAACGAAAAAGAAATTTGATATAGATCAATTATTAATTAATACCTGAAATAAAAACGCAATACTCGCATATCGACTTATATTATTTAATATAATTCGATCAAAATAAAATTACGATGCAAGAGGTAAGCAAAATTTTCCTTGTTATTTTATGGATAAAGTTTAATTCGGTTAGTAATAATAAGAGTACAATATTACTAATTCCGACTGGAAAGTGAATTTCGGAGTAAAATAGCGATACTTGTTCTTTAATAACTTTTTCCACGAATAGATGAAATTTCAACTCATAAAGCTTTTTTTTTTTTTTTTTTTGCGAGAGAGGAGGAAAGTGCTTTTACGCACACCGGGAACCCCGTAGTCCCCGGTAGTGTTGAACTCGGCCTATTTAGCGGCCACTACCAACTAAAAACCTCCCCTCTTGGCACCTACCGGTAGCGACTAGACTCCCGAGCGGTACCCGCTCGCGCATTACCCGCTCGGGAGTCCTAACTTATACAGCTAAAGATAAAATGAAAACATAAAATGAATATTTCTTTCTCTTTTGTCATTTCCGCGGATTGCACAAATTTCAATAGTAAATTAAAAAGATAATAATATTTCCACTGGCCATATTATCAAATATTAATGCAGAAAAATATTTCATTGTCATTTTTCCATTCAATTAACGCGATAACTCATATTGTTCAATAAACACGCGCTTTATTATATTTCTGTTAAGATTCCTGCTTCTTTCTCGCAATGATAAATAAAAAATGATAAAAATATTATTAATATTAAAAATATCATTAAGCTAGGCAGCATGAATATTTATTATCTCTTATATATTATCTCTTATGTAATAACATGAAATAATATATATATATATATATATATTTATTTATTTATTTATTTAAATTAATAATAATAAAAGTAATTAATATTTATTTAAATAAATATATTAAAGCAATATATTTATAAATAAATTGAAATAAATTCGTTTTTTCGAACGTCATTACTCATTACTGTCCGATCATATGGATTGGAAAAATATATTGAAGAATTTCTTTTTTACCTTGCACAAATAAATGTACAATAACGAAATTGTAATGACATAAGAAAAAAACCAACTTATTTTCGATAAACAAATTTTGCAATAAATATATCGCCCAAAGTGACATCGCTTATAATTTTATGAAATTGAATACGATATTACATCGAAAGAACAGAAATTTTAACACAGAATACATTATATAAAACTGAATATCGTGTGTTCATTTTTTCTTACTTATAATGCCGTAATTCAAATTGATAATTATTTTATTTCTCACATTTATATATGTACCTATATATATATATATATGTATATATATATATAGCACTACTTGTTATTAGATATCTACATTTTTCGGATGTAATATTTTATGCAAATATTACGTCCGAAGAAGATATACTTTGACTCAAATTATTTTATAATTGAAATAAAATAGTACTCGTACAATGAATTACAGCATTTAATAGAATACGATTATGTAATTTTGATGCAGACGATAAGCAGCGCTGCCCTTATTATTTTTAGATTGCATTGCGTAAAGCTTAATTCGATTAATAATAAGTAATATGCAGCATTTCGGTTAAATATCGAGAGTAAAAATCCAGAAAAGGATAATGATGCTTTGTCTATTAATTTTTTTACATGCATATATGCATATATATTAAATTTGAGTCTATAAAATTCCTCCAGTCTATAAAATAAAAAAATGAACACTTTTCTCTTTTACTATCTAACAAACTTTACAAACTTTAAATAAAAGAATATTAATTTTAATATTAATTTTAATATTAATATTAATTTTCAATTTTAACTCCTTTACATGCTATGGTGGTTACGATAACCGGGAAACCTTGTGCCTCCATGCGTGCGGGAATGTTACTAATTATTTGTTCTGCAGTATCCCGTCGAATCAAAATATATACAAACATTTTTGTACCGACTCCTGTAAATTTTCCATAATCACAACCATACGCAAGTTCGGAAATATTGTTCAATATACGATTAGACAGATTTAACCTAGACAGCGCACGTTGATTCAATCTAACGTTTTTCTATAAAGATTTGAAAAATATAAATTAAAAAACAATACTGCATTTGATAATTGCATCGGATAATTATATATTTGCATTGCAAATCTTTTAGACGATATTACACAAAATCATTATATAATGAAGTATATTGCTTGTAAAGAAGTGAAAAAGATATACCTGTATTAAATTGAAGTATCGAACTTCCCTGTCGAACATATTCATTATCCGGGTTAAAGCGTAACCTACTAAACATGCTGAAACATTTTGTGATAATTGATCTATTAAATTTAAATTGCGGTCGGTAAACTCCGGATTCATATGTTTCAATCGTGCCAAATGCTCTATCGTTCTGTTCTTATCCGGGCGACACATTGAATCAATTAATAAAATTTTCAAGTCTTTCATTCTTACATCGTATATATTGTTTTCTGGTTGAAATAATTGATATCGTCTGGCTATATGACCGGTACAACATACATAAGTGTCCATTAAACACATGGAGCTGTGTACTGCTTTTCTGCAAAACATAGCAGATGCCGCAATCTGTTCCAATTCATTTTCATTAAATTCATTATGGTCACCTCTCTGTCGACGCGACCAATGTAGAAAGCATGCCGCGAGACATACCGCGAACGATGTCGAGCTGCCAAGATTAGCGTGCAGCGGTATCTCCGTCGTCACGTGTACGCGAAAAGATCTTATATCGAGTTGCTCTTGATGACCGATATAGAAAAGTAAAAAGAAAAACATTTGTAAACTTATTCTTTGCTCGTGCGTACTCCACATTCCGTTTGATGTAATGAAATATTGTACGTATTTGAATAAACGCTCTCTGTTTAGTCCGATGATGTTATGCGCAGAGAGGAAATTCTCCACTTGTTCTATTGATAAATTTAATAATAATCCCACATCGGGAAACTCTAATTTGCAAATTCTTCTTATCATTAAATTATTCGCAATTTCTTCCAATTTAAGCGTTGTACGTTGATTTAACGTGGTTGTCACCACGTTTTTCCCATATATCTCCGCGTAATCTCCGCTTAGGATAATTATCCCCGGTGCGGAAATCTTAAATTCAATCATCCTTATGAATAAGATTATCACTCTGCAACACAAATGCGTATCTCACTGCATTTAAAATAATATTTCATATTGCAATTTTACAATATGCACGAGTTTTACATATATACATATAAATATGTTTAAGTACATGCATGTAATATTTTATACAAAAAAAATAAAAAATATGTATACATACTTGTCTATTGAATTACATCAATTTCATTTTGATTGCGAGAAACATACACGACAAACATATACAACTATACACTGTCTTAATAAATTCAAACGAGAATCGATATATTCCGCGAGAAACGGAGAGCGAAAAAAGGCGCGTCGGAGACTTTTCGCCAAAAGACGCGGCGCTCCTCGATCGCGTCAATTTATACTCAAGCCCTTCTCGAAAGATCCCGATTTTTCTTGAACTCGACGGTTACCGAGACAACGTTTAAATTGAACGATCTAACGTGTTATTTGTTGTTATTAGATCTTTCGAGAAGGGCGAGCGCTGTATTTGGATTTTCGCTGACAAAGCGATATCCCGCTACCGGGGGGCGCCGAATAAACGGTCGGGCCCGCGACTCTCTTTTTAATCGAGTACAATTACTCGAGTCTTAATTTTTGTTCTAAATGCTCGACGAGTTTCGAACACAATTCATTTTATAATTTTAACGCAAAAACTTAACAGTGCTATTTTTATTATTTTATATGGATCACGTTGCATTAAATTAAATTTAATTAAATAAAAGATGTAACATTAACTTCAAGTCTCAAGTCTCAAGAGATTATTCGAAATGGTTTTTTTTTTTTTTTTATTAACCCTTCTTATGAAATTTTACTCTATAAAACTCAAAATTAAAACAAGAATGTGCAACAGTCCTTTTCTTTCGAGCTATTCCTATGTATCGCGCAAAAATCCAAAATAAATTTACTAAATTAAAAGTAGAATACATATTTATCACATCATTAGCGCGAAAAAGTATTTCATTGTTATTTTACCATTCAATACAAGGCGATAAATCATTATTATATGTATTTATTTGACGATTATGCTTTTTGTATTTTTTTCACGATCATGCTTTTTACTTTCCCGTCAAAAATTCTTGTTTCTTTTATATTGCTTGTTGCTGTTATATTGAATGATGACATAAACGACAAGACATAATGATTCTTTCTTACATGATTTCTTTCTTACAAGACATATATGGAAATAAATTAGGTTTTTCTTGTGTTTTCAACGTATTTGACTTTAGTGTAAATATGTAAATAGCAAAAGATCCTCTTTTTCGTTATTTTTCTTTGTTATTTTTCTTTGCTAGTAAATGCATATATAACTCATCTATATGTGTACAGTTTCATAAATAAACTATGTATCAATTGATCAAGCCATACAACTATTATAATTAACCTATGAATCGAAAAAAAATCCTAGGTATATTTTTATTAGTTGCGGCTTAATGCAAGGCAAATGTTGCTTGATGAATTTATACCTTCAAAATGTATATAAAGTAAATCCTTTTTTACAATAACAATATTATATAACAATATTATATAACAATAACCTATCACATCTAACTTCGTAATTCATAACGTAATTTGTAATTCAAATATGATCTCTACTAAAAAAATCAGAAATCTTAAAAGTGATAAATATGTTTATCATACCAATGCCAAAGGTTCTCCGTATAAGATGACTCTGCCTGGTGCAGAAACATGGAATCTTTTTCAATTTTTTAACGTCGTCTATTATTTCTTACGAATAAAAATCTCTACTCTCCAAAAAGATCAATAAGTATTAAATAATAAGTCGTAAGAAATAAATCTGAGTACTACAGTTCTTTTATAGAGATTTATCAAAATTAAATAATATTTATGTAACATGAAAAAAGTCACCGAGACCGTAGAACATAGATATTTCACGCTCTTTCTACGTTAATATAAATTAGAAATGCGTCGGCTATGTGTGACAAAAATGATTTCTTCAATATTGAATTTTTATTCCGTACACAAAAGATACACTTACAATTTAATCAGATTTTCGTTCTTTATTGTTGTTTACCATTGTGTTATTAACAGAAATTATAAATTGCTTCTATTTTTAATGCTTCACTTACAAAATAAGTCTGTATAATACGTTATAATTTTAAATATTAAAATTTTATCATTTTTTATGAGCGACGAAAAAAGAATTATGAAAATTATTCGAGAACATTCGTTTCCGCACAAAATACTGTTTATATATTACAAGCATTATATAATATATAATATTATATATTATAATAATATATTATAATAATGTTATTGTATGTTAAAATAATATTATAGATTATAAATTATGATAATATTAATATTATATATTATAAAAATCATTTTTAAAGATATGTTACATGCAATATGACAAATAAATTATCATTATTTATTTGCATTAATTGTATGTGATATTTATATATTGACGCTTTACCTTAAATGTACAAACGCGTATATATATATATATATATATATATATATATATATATATATGTACAATATATTTCCGATATATTTTATGTAGCAGATACAAAAAACAATAAAAAACGAAAAAGAAATTTGATATAGATCAATTATTAATTAATACCTGAAATAAAAACGCAATACTCGCATATCGACTTATATTATTTAATATAATTCGATCAAAATAAAATTACGATGCAAGAGGTAAGCAAAATTTTCCTTGTTATTTTATGGATAAAGCTTAATTCGGTTAGTAATAATAAGAGTACAATATTACTAATTCCGACTGGAAAGTGAATTTCGGAGTAAAATAGCGATACTTGTTCTTTAATAACTTTTTCCACGAATAGATGAAATTTCAACTCATAAAGCTTTTTTTTTTTTTTTGCGAGAGAGGAGGAAAATGCTTTTACGCACACCGGGAACCCCGTAGTCCCCGGTAGTGTTGGACTCGGCCTATTTAGCGGCCACTACCAACTAAAAACCTCCCCTCTTGGCACCTACCGGTAGCGACTAGACTCCCGAGCGGTACCCGCTCGCGCATTACCCGCTCGGGAGTCCTAACTTATACAGCTAAAGATAAAATGAAAACATAAAATGAATATTTCTTTCTCTTTTGTCATTTCCGCGGATTGCGCAAATATCATTAGTAAATTAAAAAGATAATAATATTTCCACTGGCCACATTATCAAATATTAATGCAGAAAAATATTTCATTGTCATTTTTCCATTCAATTAACGTGATAACTCATATATTTGTTCAATAAACACGCGCTTTATTATATTTCTGTTAAGATTCCTGCTTCTTTCTCGCAATGATAAATAAAAAATGATAAAAATATTATTAATATTAAAAATATGATTAAGCTAGGCAGCATGAATATTTATTATCTCTTATATATTATCTCTTATGTAATAACATGAAATAATATATATATATATATATATATTTATTTATATATTTATTTATTTAAATTAATAATAATAAAAGTAATTAATATTTATTTAAATAAATATATTAAAGCAATATATTTATAAAAAATTGAAATAAATTCGTTTTTTCGAACGTCATTACTCATTACTGTCCGATCATATGGATTGGAAAAATATATTGAAGAATTTCTTTTTTACCTTGCACAAATAAATGTATAATAACGAAATTGTAATGACATAAGAAAAAAACCAACTTATTTTCGATAAACAAATTTTGCAATAAATATATCGCCCAAAGTGACATCGCTTATAATTTTATAAAATTGAATACGATATCACATCGAAAGAACAGAAATTTTAACACAGAATACATTATATAAAACTGAATATCGTGTGTTCATTTTTTCTTACTTATAATGCCGTAATTCAAATTGATAATTATTTTATTTCTCACATTTATATGTACCTATATATATATATATATATATATATATATATATATATATATATAGCACTACTTGTTATTAGATATCTACATTTTTCGGATGTAATATTTTATGCAAATATTACGTCCGAAGAAAATATACTTTGACTCAAATTATTTTATAATTGAAATAAAATAGTACTCGTACAATGAATTACAGCATTTAATAGAATACGATTATGTAATTTTGATGCAGACGATAAGCAGCGCTGCCCTTGTTATTTTTAGATTGCATTGTGTAAAGCTTAATTCGATTAATAATAAGTAAAATGCATCATCTCGATTACATCTCGAGAATGAAAATCAAGAAAAGGATAATGATGCTTCGTCCGTTAATTTTTTTACATGCATATATACATATGTATAAAAGTTTAGTCTATAAAATTCCTCCAGTCTACAAAATAAAAAAATGAACACGAGAAAGAATAAATGTTTCTTACAAAAAAATATTAGTATAAGTTGGCTTTCTTATATGTCCTACTATTTGCGTTTGTTAAAATATATCAAAAAAATTATCTTTCTCGTTTATCTTGCATTTTTTGGTGCACATCTTTACTTTTTACGTATTCAAATGTAGACTATATAATCAATCGAAATATACACAGCCATTTATTAATAAAATGATAAGAGTCACTATAAAAATGAAATCTATGAAATGAAAAGTCATTAGTCTTCTAATCAATCTACATTATCGAAAACCCAAATGGAATGACATATAAAAAATTAATTGTTTTGACAAAGTTTACAATAAAAATATTTACAGTAACTCCTCGCTTATGACTTCATAATTCAATATGATTGATTTAATTTAATATGGTATCATTGAAAGAAGAGAAATTAGAAAACAAAGAAAATATATAGAATTGTGTGTTGTTTCCCCTTCCTCGATTATAAAAAATATAACTATAATATTATAAAATTCGCAATTTCACTACATTATTTTCGCTTAGTTTAATTAATCATATTATTTAATTATTTATGCGATCTTGATGTACCTGGTCTAGTCGCACTCCCGTGCAAGATATTTTAACAGGGTACGGAAGAAAATTTTTATATAACAAGTCTGATGCAAGACCCAATGCTAAATTATCGTATTCTGTTGATAGCGGTAATAGAATTATTACATGACCAGCTCCATCTCCTGTGAGTTTCCCCGTGAATCCACAAGTTTCTGCAATTGAACAAATAGTATCGAAATTCGAATGCGACAAATCCAAATTCCGTAGCAAATCTTGATTCAAGGAAAATTTATCCTGCAAAGCATTAAGAAATTTAAATAAAAAAAACAACATAATTTCCATTTATGAATAATGATGTATTCGAGATTATTATAAATGCAAAAACAACTGCATCAAACTATACAATGAAATAATTCGCAAAGAAATGAAACAAGACTTACCTGTAGATCTTCATATAATCTTTCTAATGATTGTAAATTCGTGTTTGTTCTCTGAGCCATGATCCCGATTCTACGGAGTATTTGAACAGCCTCTTCCGATATGTTATTGATCCTGTCTAAAAGGTCATTGACGGCGATGCCATCTCTAGATTTCATGTCGGCCAGTTGTTGCATCTGTTGCCTCTTATCTAGGTGAATATTTGCATCAACCAGGAAAATAAACATTTCTGGCGTATTTATGATTTCACTCTGGGCGTCTAGCGGTTCTCTACATCGATATGCTGTTACACGACCGTGTGTGCACACCATGTGATCCTGATTGAGCACATAATTCTGTATATCTTCCTCAGAGGACATCACGTATGCCGAAATTCGTCCCAATTTTTCCGAAGTCAATTCACTGTGGTCACCTTTCTGCAGACACGACCAATGTAAGAAACATGCCGCGAGACATGTCGCGAATGATGTCGAACTGCCAAGACCAGCGTTCATCTCTAATTCCGTGGTCAAGCTCACGTGAAAAGGTTGTATATCGAGTTCTTCCTTCCAAGCGATAGCCAATAGGAGAAAAAAGAAAATTTGTAAGCTAAATCTCTCCCTATGTGTCTTCCATAAACCATTTAAAGTGATAAAATATCGCACGTTTTCAAGGAATTGGGTATAATTTTTGATCATCAAATCATAATCTTGGCGGGAAGTAAAGTCTACAATCATTTGTAAAGGTATGTCTAATGATATATTAACATCAGGGAATCTTATTTCAATGATTCCTGACTCTACAGGTAGTTGATGAAAATTGAGTGTGGTACGAATATCTAAACTGGCCGCCACAACTTGTTTTCCATACATCACCGTATGCTCTCCGCATAAGATAATCCTACCCGGTGCCGAAATTTGGAATGTAATCATACTTTCTGCGTACCAAAATCGGTTCTCCGTTAAAAGATCGATGTAGCGTTGATTATAAAATTTTAAATCAAGTCCGCTTTTAGAGATAGATATTAGAAAATGTATTTTTATGTATACAATTTGATGTGAAAAGAGGTCATCGAAAAAATATTTGTCGCTGCTTTTCGTTTTATATAAGTTGAAGAAGGCGTAACGTCAGCTATAATATATGACGAAAGTAACGTATCACTAATGTTATCGAATTATATCGATACAAAAGACATCCACTTAGATCCAATCAGACTCTATAAATCTTTTCAATTGTTTTTATTCTATGCGAAGTAAAATCCTCCAAATCCTCTGTCACAATTCTTCGCTTCTTCTATCAAGATTGCACACACAAGTTTGAGAATACAATATATTTACTATTAAACTATTAAAATTATTTATATCATAGAAAAAGAAGAGCCACTAATATTAAAAATTATTTGAGACGGTACCGCTAGGTTTTCATGTTGTACAAGCCGCTTTCGATCATAACTGATTTTGCCTCATGAGATTCTCAAGCAATAACGGCGCTCCGAATATGCGAACCAAAATATTGACTACAAGTTCGAAGTTTTTCAAGAAGAATCATACTAAATGTATTTACTTTTTTTACATAATCTGACATCATATATTATTTGTAATGTTAAAATCAAACTAATTGTCACATATTATATAAATTGCATCGATGCAATTTACCTACTTTTTTATTGTCGCAGTTTTACACACAATATATTGATTATTACATGACGTTGATTATTACATAATTAAGATGTATTATAAAAGGTAGTATTAGTTGTATTTTGAATTATATTGTTTATTTGTTTAATAAAATGGCATTGTGTAAATCGATTAAGTAAAGTGCATCCGGCTCAAAAGTCAAAATCCGAAGCAGAATGATGATACTTTTTGTTACTAACTTTACTTAAAAATAGATGAAATTTTAAACTATAAAATAAATAAAGACAAAATATAAAAGTTATCATTTTTTTTTCTTTTGAGCTTTATCTTTACGCAATACAAAATACTAGTCTATATATCATTGTAATTTACGTAATAATATATAAGTACCTATATTATATGTAATACACAATGTACCACGTAACAATATAAATATTTTTCATATTATTATGACGTATTAATAACAATATTTTTCGCCATCTTTTGTGATAATTTCGACAAACATGCATTTTATTACTTTTACTACTATTAAATTTCTACTTTTTATTACAGCCATATTTAATAATGAGCTTAAGACTACAAAAAAACATTTTAATATTTTTTTGCAAAATATGAAAAAAATTTTTTAAAAATTAGATTTTTCCTATATCATTATGCTTGTTTTCTGTAATATAGATTGATAAAAAATATACCAAATAAATTTATGAAATTTTAATTTTCCCTTCTTTTTATTATCCCTATTAGTAAATTAATGAAATAATTAATAAATACATAAAATAATCTATGTACATAAAATAATCTTATATTATTCATACTTAATGTTAATTATTCATTTTAATTAAACTTATCGTTAATTATTCGTACTATTCATACATTTGACGATTTTTCTATATCTCGTCAAGTTTCACATCACTACAACTCACGCTAGTCATTCTAACAGTAAAACCTTCCATTATTAAATGTGTCGAAAGATGTTTCCTCTTGGAGCTAGTATTCGGTGTCAACGGAATATATGCATATCTTCAAAACCTGTAATTTTTCCCACGAATCCATTATTTCTCGCAATTAAACATATAGTATCTAATTTGGTATGCGATAAAACTGATTTATAAAATATAATTTGATATAGTTCGACAAAATGGATATCTGAAAACCGTTAAGAAATTTAAGTTAAAAAACAATATTGTCTATATCAGATTATTATGTATTTACAAATCTTTTAAATCTTTTGGCATTGCACGAAAATATATAACAAAGTAAAATAAAATAAAATATTATCAAAAAATTCTCAAAAAATATACTTAATCCTAACAATCTGTACGAGTCGTATAATTGTTGCAAATTGTTATTATTCTGGCTATTATTAATTGCAACGAGTCTGATGCAAGTCCTCTTCGATATTTTGTCGATTGTACCCAAACAATCTCTCTCGTCGGGATTGGAATGTTTCATTTGTGCCATTCGCATCATCTGCTATTGCATTTATTCTGACGAATTCTCGAGTCAATCAATAAAATTTTAATTCTTGGCACTTGCAATAATTTAACATTACAATCTAATGGATTTAATTTTGATACTGAGCTCTCAATACTTGGCCATATATGCGCAGGTTATAATCAATCCCAAACATATAGTTCGGTACAACTTTTTCACAGATCGAAACATAAAGGAATTTCTTTTTGACTCAAATACAGATTTCTTTTCCATAAGGTTTTTAATTATGATTATTATAATTAAGAATTCCTATTATACTAAAAAAACAATTGTCACTATCTTATTTGCATTAATACAATTTATATGATATTTACATATTTTGCTTATGCACATATTTGGTACGTGTAACATAAGTAATACTTGCATAAGTAATACTTTCACGCGGCAAATGTAAGATAAATATGTCGATGATGATATAATTGAAATATATAATACAACAATATTCATATCTCAGGCATTATTTAATGCAATTCTATCATATAATTTTGACATTTTGAAAATAAATTGCGCTATCATTATTATTTTATAGATTGCGTAAAATTTCATTTTACTAAATAAGGTACGTATCACCATCATTGGTTCATAAATCATAATTTTGAACAAGATAATCGCTTTTTATTATCTTTTCTTACAAAGAGAAAATTTCGGTTTATAAAATTAAAGCTAAAGTAACAAAAATAAAACAATTTTTTTTCTTTCTATCTCTGCGCATCATATAAGTCTATAATAATAATGTAAGATATTTTTTATATCATCATATATTATTAACATAAACAAATATTTCTTATTATCATCTTTCTATTCAATATAGTACATATATTTATTATAATACATATTAAATTATGACACTATAAGTGAGAAAGCATAAAAACTTTTCTTACAAAATACATAAAAATAAATTTTTCATATGCTATTTGATAGCACAAATTAACAAAATATACAACCAAATTCTCTTTTTTGTTACTTGTATTCTTACATTTTCAAAAGAAGATGAATGATTAAAATATATAGCTATTTATTAATCCATAAAATGAAGAAAGAGATTTTGGTATATCTTATTGTTATGTCACTTGACAATATAAATGTCTCTTAATTAATCTGTGCATTGATTTTGAATAAAGTTGCATCCGAAAACTTAATCATTTTTTGACATATATCGTAATAAAAATATAATCATAGTGACATACTTTGTACATAATTTCATAATTTAATATAATATCGATAAGGGATAAAAAATCTTAAGTAAAAAAAATATAAAACTACGTAATACTATAATAATAATAACTTATGTGTTCTCTTATAATAGTATACTACTGTATATCTACACTTATACTATTATATAACAAGCTGTAATAATTTTACTACGCTTCACATTTAGAGCGTGCACTATTTGTTATTACTTGTTTATTTATATAATTGATTATTTTAATATAAATCATCAATTCTCACTCCACTACAATTCACGCTAGTCTTTGTGACAGCAAAACCCACGAGCATTATAAAATATCTTGTAAAATATTCATTTTTCGATTATGTTACCTTAATACTTTTATGTACAAAATAATGAGAGGAATCAATTGGTGTAAAGAAAATATACTGTTGTTTGTAAGAAAAAATATGGAATTGTTAATTGAAAATTACATTTTTTCTTAAAAACAACTATATTTTTTCTGTACACCAATTGATTCCTCTCATTATTTTGTACATAAAAGTATTAAAGTAAGATAATCGAAAAATGAATATTTTACAAGATATTTTACGGTTTATGTAAAATTAATAAATGATTTCAAGCCTTATAACTCAAAAAGTACTTGAGGGAAAAATATTTTATTATAGTGTTTTGGAAAGCCCTCGAGATAAGCTACAAGAATATGCAATAAAAATATGATCGAAAATCGGTCATCGATAATAAATAGTTAAAAATAAATAGGTGAAATAGATAAATAAATAAATAAATAGATAAAATAGTTAAATAAATATTTAATATTAATATTTTATATGATAATAGTAAAAGTAATAAATATTTTAAAAACACTTATTTAATCTAATTAATTTTTAAATAGATATTATACGATGTATAGATATCACACACATTCATGATAATAATATTAATATGTTAAATGTTTACCGCATTCTTCAATCGAACACATGATCGCGTTCGATAGCGCCAGTAGTACCTTAACCTACCGCAACCTACCATGAAAGCTGCTTGCAGTCGCCGAATAATTATCGTCGCATTGTCGCGTCGTCGCGTCGTGTAGTAGCGTGTCCGCGCGTGTTTCTTTCATCGAGTGATTTTTAATCGCCAACAGTTATTATTCGACAGTGATTAATAGTGATTAGTGATAGAGCCATTAGTAAATTTCTCGTCTCATCGAGTGAGTAAATAAATGTGATTACGTTAAAGTTTATAAAAGAATACAGTTCATGAAAGAAGAAAAACTTTCAGTTAATAATTTAGTGTGGATTTCTTGTCTTTTGCAACGTGATATCTACGTTAAATTTGAGAACGTACGATCTATCGGAAAATTTATTTCTCCTTCAAGCAATTACAGCAATACATCAAAAGTCATCGAACAAGGTAATAATAACTATTTTTTGACGTTATGTGAAAACAGATCTCGGGAAGTCAGAGGGACAGTGTGTCAAAGGAAATTCGTGAAAAGAGAGGGGTTTTTAGTGGGTAGGGAGTACCGAATTGGTAATTCGACTTGATACTCGAGTCCCACATAACTCACTGGATCGACCGGTGGGTATGCATAAAATGCATTTTCCCCTCTCTCGTAAAAAAAAAAAAAAAAAAAAAAAATTACAGGTGAGTGAGCGAATGAAAGAGAGAGAGAGAGAGAGACAGATAGACAGAGAGAGAATGTATGTGTTCGCATGTGTGTCTGTATGTGTATAGCGACCAGCTGATCGCAGTAAGCGCCCCGCGTAAGCACCCGCGTCTGACGGTGAATCGCGCCACCCTTGCCTGCCTCTTGTATCCGACCCGTCGTACGTTAACTACTTCCTTTAATAATTCAAAAACTAAGCTTCAGACGAAATTTTGCCAAAGGAAAAATCGCCTTAGAATTGATTCAAGAATGTGTCATTTCAAGGACACTGGGGTTATTTTGAATCACTGTATACACACACACACACACACACACTTACATATTCACATTTTCAGCTCTATTTTAAATGTATTTTGTTATTAAATGTGTTATTAAATGACATTAATTTTTCTTGTTTTATTACCTTTTTTATCCACAAAATTTATTTATTATTAAAAAAATTTATCTTATTATTCTTTTCATTTTATTTTATTAATAATTTTTAGATTTAAAGCTAAAGTTGTTTAAATAATTAAATAGCAAAAATGCAATTTTTTTCACGAATTTATTGTTATGTGTTGCGTACAACACCGAGTCATTTCGATTTCGATTGCTGAATCCTGAATCTTACCTACCCCTACTCCATCTAATAGAACATCGAGACTCTGGAGTCTCGGGACTCGCTCGTTCTCGAGCGTCTATTCTCGATAACAGCGCTCCCGATAATCTGAGTATCGAGAATCCAGTCTCGCTGGCGGGAACGAGCGGGAGTGAGAGCAGATTTGCTCGCCTCTACTTTTCTTCTCTCTACGTTAATATACAATTATAATTTTGCATCTAAATAATAATAATTCTTAATAAGGTAATGAAATTTATTTATTTTTATGTTATGTATAGATTAATTAATATTTAACAAAATATAGGAAATGATCATCTTTAAAAAATTAAAAATGATTATTTCTTATATTTTGTTATATATAAAATATTCATATACATAAATATATTAATATATACAGGGTGAGCCATTTTAATTAACGCACGCAATTATTTCGGAAACAAAGCATTTTAGAGAAAAATGTTTCAGACAAAAGTTTTATGGTTTCGAGGGGGCCATAAGATGGTATCATTGGTTTGACCTTGAAGAGTTATTTGAAGGTAACATGAAGGTCACTTTCAATTTCTTAAATGGAACCTACTATTTGTCATTGCATATTTTTGTAGCTTATCTCGAGAGCTTTCCAAAACACTATAATTAAGTACCTTTTCGTTAAGTACTTTTTGAGTTATGAGGCTTGAAGTAATTTCTTAATTTTACATAAACCGTAAAATATCTTGTAAAATATTCATTTTTCGATTATCTTACCTTAATACTTTTACGTACAAAATAATGAGAGGAATCAACTGGTGTAAAGAAAACACATAGTTGTTTTGAAGAAAAAATATATAATTTGCAATTAACAATTCCATATTTTTTCTTTATAATATTACATCTTCCAGAAGACAGAAAATCAAAGTGTGACGTAACAAGTCTAGTAACTTTATGTGATTGGTTCACCGTAGATTTAAAACATAAGAATTTCATCCTTATGGAATTTTTCAACGTTTCCTTACGTTTTCTTACGTTTCAATATGGCTGCCTTATTGCTCGACCGTGATTGGTCGATTCGTTTAAGTCTTAAGTTTACTATCTAAGTTTTTTTATGTGCTCCAGGCTTTATCTACATCGAAAAAGATTATAGACGCAGAGTGCTAGACAGTGCTAATAGATAACTTTTGTGCGTTCATATTTGTGACATGTTATACATATACATATAACAAGTACATAAACGAAATTACTGATACAAAAATAAATAACATTCGTTGCAAGCTTTTTCGTAAATCATTAAATTGTTCGCGATGACTACGATAACACATTTGCCCGACGAAGTAATTGTTATCATTTTGAAGAACAAGAGCATTGACATAAAAGATATTTCGAGCTTTAAGTCCACCTGTAAAAGATTAGCACAGATAACGCTAAGCAACGAGTTTTGGAAAGAGAAATATTGTCAAAGGTACTTTTTCACATAAGTTTCTTATATTAATTTTTTGCATTTATTTCACACTTGATCAATATTCATCGCTTAACAAAGCACCTCCTCAAAAATAATAGTCGAGAAGTAAATTTATATTATTTCATTATTAATTCAAGTTATGTTTATTACTTCATTGCATATTGAACTCGTTAATCTTAATAGGTTTGTTCTTTTTAGCTGAACTGGCTGCACTAGTTCAGAAAGTGTACACTGAAACGTTCTTTTTAGCAGAAGTGACGTCAGATACTGCTGTTCTTTTTAGCAGTGCAGTGCTGTTCAGTGCAACAGTTCATTGCACTGCCTCATGGACCTAAGAAGATATGGATGGAGTCTAAAGCGCTCATATGGGCGAGGGGGCTGTGAAATTTGCGGTAAGGGAGGTGTATAGCTCTGTCTCTTTCCAAAAGCAACCTTCGGGTGTTTCCGTCGCATATCCGATAATTCCCGAAAGGTTATATATCCCATATTAGCTAACTTTCGAATAAAAATCATGGACCTAAGAAGATATGGATGGAGTCTAAAGCGCTCATATGGGCGAGGGGGCTGTGAAATTTGCGGTAAGGGAGGTGTATAGCTCTGTCTCTTTCCAAAAGCAACCTTCGGGTGTTTCCGTCGCATATCCGATAATTCCCGAAAGGTTATATATCCCATATTAGCTAACTTTCGAATAAAAATACATGTATTTTTATTCGAAAGTTAGCTAATATGGGATATATAACCTTTCGGGAATTATCGGATATGCGACGGAAACACCCGAAGGTTGCTTTTGGAAAGAGACAGAGCTATACACCCCCCTTACCGCAAATTTCACACCGCCCCGGCTCTAGACTCCATCCATATCTTCTTAGGTCCATGATAAAAATACATGTATTTTTATTCGAAAGTTAGCTAATATGGGATATATAACCTTTCGGGAATTATCGGATATGCGACGGAAACACCCGAAGGTTGCTTTTGGAAAGAGACAGAGCTATACATCCCCCTTACCGCAAATTTCACACCGCCCCGGCTCTAGACTCCATCCATATCTTCTTAGGTCCATGCACTGCCTGCCCTAGGTCTTGAGGTAGTGCAGCGGTGCAGTTCAATATGGTGATTTATTTAAACACAAACAGCAGTTTAAGGTATAATTAATAACGCATTAATTGCGAAAAAGAAGACATAATAGTCATGTAAATAACATTAATATAAAGAATATAGATAAAAACAATTATTAATTAATAGAAAAATTTTAAAAATTAAAAAAAAATTTGAAATAAATTTTTAATTATAATTAATAAATTTAAAGTTAATTTATCTACAATTAATTTTTATACAAATTTGTAATAAAATAAATTTTATTACAAATAAGTCTCTCTTCATCGGATAATTCTGTTATTTATAGGACATTTATGTTTCTCATATTTTGATGTGCCATGTTAGTACTGCACTAAACCGTTCTTTTTATTCCTCATTGTGCTTGTGCACTGGCAGAATTTTTTGTGAACTCGCTGGTTCTAGTGCAGTCCCAGTGCAGCACTAGTTCAGCTAAAAAGAATAAACCTATTGTGTCTAAAAATTCGAGTCATAATAAGCATCGTCGATTAGTTTCAAGTTATGCAATTCATAAAGAAAACATTTTTGAGTTAGTGATTCTTGAGTCATTGTTATCGTAAATTAAAATTTCAACCTTTCTTTACCTAGATCCTATTATTAATTTGTGAACATAAAAGTTATCGTGTATCTTTATTATCATCTTATTTATTATTACTATTGTTTTTGATTAATGCTTAGAAATATATTTTTTATATAAATCATTTCAAATCATTCAAAGCATAAGTTCGAAAAAAATTTTCTTTTCACTGTTGCATTACTAGATTTTTCATTTCTATTATTTCGATTTTTTTTACTAAAAAGAAGTATATCTTATAATGTAAAACTTAAAATTATAATGTTGTTACTATGTTGTTATTTTTTAATATTCAAACTTCAAAATATGTTATAATACACGATTATGTATAAATGATTATTTACATATTAATATTCAAATAAGAATTTTTATTTTTACATTTTTTATATATATTTGTTTTATTTCTATAATATTTTTTTTTACTTTTTATAAATAATTATATCTTTGGAAAATAATCTTAATTATTCTCTTAAAATTTTCTATTCATATTTTATGATTCGTACAGCTTTATAAAACATTGTGTGCAATCAAATTTATCTCTATTAGCAGCTTGTAAAGATTAAATATTTTTATTCTTTATTCTTCTTTATTATAATATCTTTTCAATTTTCATTTTTATTTTAACGGCATGTGCTGAATCAAAATATCCTTACACATTTAATTTACTCGCTCGATTTATTATTTAAGTATGATTTAGAATAATAAACTTAATATATTATTTAAGCTGTATATTGCTGATATTATAACGTTAATTTTAATATAATTTTTAAGAATTTTCTATCTGAATTTTAGATGTCTTACTGCTGGGAAAAGGTATAAGAAGCTGAAAAAAACTTTTAACCATTTAAATATTGAGGAACAAATAAAATCAGGAATACAGTGTATTAAAAAGCTACGACATTATGTGTCAGTAATGTTGGACAAGAATTACTCGGAAACTGACCAATTAAATTGTCTTCTACATTTCATAGTTGAAAATTCTATAGTTTATTATTTTGTTTGGGACGAGCTAAATAGAATTATTTCTGTAGAATTATTGCTACCGAATTCTCAAGAATTATTGTGGTAAAATTTAATAACCTAGATAATTATTAATATTACAAATAAAAATAATTGTCTTACGATTAATATGAAATTTTTTCAGGAAGCCCAGTTTCTATTATATGCCAAAACAGCATTACTTTGGCCTAATCTTCTTCTGTCTAAAACGATATCGATTTCTGTACAAGCAATTCAAATTTCTAAATAAGCCGAAGGAAAAGCAGATTGTGGAACGACAACTTCTTATTGTAGCTCAAAATTTTGTACCATATGTGCCTTATTCGGTCATAAATACATGGCTAGATGGTATTACTCAAGAAGTATTATCTCGCCTTAAACATAAGTATCCTATGCATTCGATATTCTCGATCCCGTTGGAGCAATTTTCTTTTTGGGGAGATAACAATATCTCTAAAAATTTCTGGAATCCAACAGAAGCATCACAAATTATACGTATAGTTAGAGAATATATATTTTCTGATTTAAAGACTCATAAATTATATGAATTATTGATGATATCAAATCTTGAAGTCGAGTTGAATAAAAGAAGTTCGGTAAGTTTTATCTTGGATTATGTTAAACTACAATAATAATTTACATTATACGTGCAAGAACTATTACAATTTTAATATTTTAAACGTTTATTTTCTAAATGTTGTATAATTTTTTTAATAAATTTCTTACTTTTTATTATTATTTATTATTTTAATATATTTTAATATAATTTATTTTAATTATAGATTCCAGCTCCATACCATAGAATTATATTAACCATTATATATTATATCGTAACCAGAAGATTCGGCATAAAAGACTTCATTCTGAACGTAAAAATATTGAGTTCACTAGAACAAAGTGGTTCATCCTATTTGAATGTAGGGCTTAACCTTATATGGAAGGCGAAATAGTAAGCAATTTTATCTTACAGCTCTTTCAAACTTTCTGGATTTTGTTTATATATATATATATATATATATATATATATTTTTTTTTTTTTTTTTTTTTTTCTGAGCAAGTTCATCTTAATAAATTTTAAATATAAATAATAAAATAAATAGATTTATATAAAAAATTACATACAATTGTACATACATATGCATTCAAAGAATTATATGGTTTTACGTTTTTGATGCATCCTTACGCTTGTATAAGAATGCGAGTGCATCAGTCAATTATACTCATTATTTTTTTTAAAAATTAGCGTACATTATATAATAATTTGTTTTCTAAAATTATTAAAATTTCATAAAAAATTATATTTTAAATGATATCATCAATTGTTCATAACTATATATTAACATGTATGGAATGATAAAATGATATTATATGACGGAATAACATAAGATTTAAATAAAAAATTGTTTAATTTAAAAAAAATATGTTTGTATATATTTTATTTTTACTTACTCGAAAAAAGAGTTTATTGTCTCAAGCCTTTCATATTGAAAAAAAAATGTACTGCCTCAAGTCTTTCATAATTCTTAAAAATGCGCTTTGCTGAAATAAAAGACTTATGCACAATATTTTCAATCAATTGCAAATGCTCCAGAAATCATGAGTATTAATTATAACAAACATTTTTTCTATATATTTAAACATATATGTGTATAAATGTATGTATAATATCTTTTTTTATTATTTTCAGTAAAATACATCGGAATGTTTACGAGCATTTCCGTATGCAAGAGAAATCCGACTTAAGTTTATCTATTACGGATGATACACACTGCATTGAGCCATCGCATACATTTGACTATCTAGGGCAAAACAAATTAAATTTTTCTATTTCTTTTGATCTACCTATGACAGACCTGGTCAGTTACCCCAAAAAGGGGTAGGTGAATCTGATAGTTTTTGTGACGCTGAAGACGAATCTGGCTGCAGAATTTCCCCAGCACATCAGGTGTTTGAGTAATTTGTAGTTGAATGGCCCAAAAATCGTTATTTTGGCCAATTTCATGAATTTATTGTGGGGAAATCAAATTTTTTGAAATATTTCTGCCAATGGCATTGTATAGTATTCACTTTCACCTCTCAAATCCATGTTATGTAACAATTTGTTATGTTATGTAACAATTACATAACATGTAACAGTTATATTGTTGAGTAGGAAATTACAATTAACAATTATATAAATGTTACTTGGTGTTTGCTGGGTCCTTTTTCATTATACATTTTTAATGATATATGCACAAAATCGTATATGTCACAAAATAATATTAATATAATTGCAATCACTGCAAAAGAACATCAGTGCGACAAGATGTCATGCCAAGAATTTTTAAATTAAAATAAATTACACATAATACAGACGTTTTACAAATATATTGTTAAGAATAAAATTGTTTTATCAAAAGATAAAATTAAAAGTGATAATACAACAAGATAGTAGTAGAGCGTCATGATATGATGTCAAATGTACAAATCGAAACGTTTATAATATATAATTTATTTCAAAAATTTTGTGTTAAATTTAACATATTTCACATGTCCCAATTTATCGACTCTAATTTTAATGTTAATTTAATAGAAGGCAAATATGTAAATAAATAACACGAGTAATATGTGAAAAATTAACACAAAAATATAACATTTAAAATTCTTACATTTTTTAGAAGTAGTTGGTAAAAGATTTGGATAAAATTAAAATGTTAAATTTACATAATCCATGTGTTAAGAATTCTATATTTTAACGCAAAAATTACAAATTAATGTAATGTACCTTTGTAACATTGAATAAAATAATTTGTGTAAAAAGTGTTATTTCTTAACAATATATAATATTAGTATTATTTTCTAACAATAAGTAATATATAGTATCACTGCAGCGATAATACTAATAATATATCAATTAACATTTTAAAAATGTAACGTTAACATTTTTTTTGCGTTAAAATACAGAATTCTTAACACACGAATTATGTAAATTTAACATTTTAATTTTATCCAAATCTTTAAACAACTACTTTTAAAAAATGTAAGAATAACATTTTCTTTTAATTAAATTTAACACTATAAATATGTTAATTTAACATGAACTTTACTTCCAGATAACGATTAAGAGAGTGTTACATTTTTGTGTTAATTTTTCACATATTACTTGTGTTATTTATTTACATATCTGTTAAATTAACATTAAAATTAGAGTGGACAAATTGAGTCATGTAAAATATGTTAAATTTAACACAAAATTTTTTACCGTGATTTGAAACAGAGTAATAGCGACTCAAGGAAAATCGTTTACCTATTTTCGGGTCTTAAGGTTCGTTTCCTAAGGTTCGACCCAAGTCCTCCTACTGTGCGATTTTCGGAAAATATCATTGTTACTCCCTTCCCTTGACCCATCCTTCTCCGAGCCTGGACGTAACACTAGCATTAAGAAATGTGTATTTTAGTCTTATTCACATCGAAGAAAGTTATAAACGCATCTCGAGTGCTAGAAGATAACTTTTGTGCGTTTACATTCGTGATTTGTTATAGATATACATATAACAAGTACATAAACGAAATTAGTGATACGAAAATAAATAACATCCGTTGCAAGCTTTTTCGTAAATCGTTAAATTTTTCGAGATGACTGCGATAACGCATTTGCCCGACGAAATAATTGTTATCATTTTGAAGAACAAGAGCATTGACATAAAAGATATTTCGACCTTTAAGTCCACCTGTAAAAGATTAGCACATATAACGCTAAGCAACGAGTTTTGGAAAGAGAAATATTGTCAAAGGTACTTTTTCACTCATAAGCTTCTTAGATAAATTTTTTGCATTTATTTCACACTTGATTAATATTCATCGCTTAACAAAGCAGCCCCTCAAAAACAATAGTCGACAAGTAAATTTATATTATTTCTTTATTAATTTATGTTTATTAGTTTATTGCATATTGAACTCGTTAATCTTAATGTGTCTAAAAACTCGAGTCATCGTCGAACATTTCAAGTTATGCAATTCATAAAGAAAACATTTTTGCGTTAGTGATTCTTGAATCATTGTTATCGTAAATTAAAATTTCAACCTTTCTTTATCTAGATCCTATTATTAATTTGTGAAAATAAAAGTTATCGTATATCTTTATTATCATCTTATTTATTGTTATTATTGTTTCTTATTAATGCTTAGGAATATATTATATAAGTTATTTCAAATCATTCAAAACATAAGTTCCAAAAAAATTTGTTTTCACTGTTGCTAGATATATATATTTATTTCTATTATTTCGATTATTTCTTTTACTAAAAAGAAGTATATTTTATAATGTACAACTTAAAATTATAATGTTGTTACTGTGTTGTCATTTTTTAACATTCAAACTTCAAAATATATTATAATACACCATTATATATAAATGTTTATTTATATATTAATATTCAAATAAGAATTTTTATTTTTACATTTTTATACATATTTGTTTTATTTCTATAATATTTTATATGGATCACATTGCATTAAATTTAATTTAATTAAATAAGATGTAACATTAACTTCAAAGTTTCAAGATATTTTTTGAAATGGTTTTTTTTTTTATTAACCCTTCTTATAAAATTTTACTCTATATAACTCAAAATTAAAACAAAAATGTGCAACAGTCCTTTTCTTCCGAGCCATTCCTATGTATCGCGCAAAAATCCACAATAAATTTACTAAATTAAAAGTAGAATACATATTTATGACATTATTAGCGCGAAAAAGTATTTCATTGTTATTTTTCCATTCAATACAATGCGATAAATCATTATTATATGTATTTATTTACGATTATATTCTTTGTATTTTTTTCACGATCATGCTTTTTACTTTCCCGTCAAAATTTCCTGTTTCTTCATCGCTGTTATATTGAACATAAACGACAAGACATTATGATTTCTTTCTTACAAGACATATATAGAAATAAATTAGGTTTTTCCTGTGTTTTCAACGTATTTGACTTTAGTGTAAATATGTAAATAGCAAAAGATCCTCTTTTTCGTTATTTTTCTTTGTTATTTTTCTTTGCTAGTAAATGCATATATAACTCATCTATATGTGCTCAGTTTCATAAATAAACCATGTATCAATTGATCAAGGCATGCAACTATTATAATTAACCTATGAATCGAAAAAAATCCTTGGTATTTTTATTAGTTACGGCTTAATGCAAGGCAAATGTCGCTTGATGAATTTATACCTTCAAAATAAAATGTATATAAAGTAAATTCTTTTTTACAATAACAATATTATATAACAATATTATATAACAATAACCTATCACATCTAACTTCGTAATTCATAACGTAATTTGTAATTCAAATATGATCTCTACTAGAAAAATCAGAAATCTTAAAAGTAAGTAAATCTTTCCGTTTCATTTACATTCTTATGATAATTGCTAATCTTGTTACAGTATTCGCATTTAATTATTACTTAATTATATATAATGATCTTAATTCTCAATCGTCACTCCTTTACAACTCACGTTGTAATGAAATTTTTTGCCATCAAATGTTGGATAAGATTCATGATAGATTCTCTTTTACTCGGAATTCTATCCGATCGCAGTAGGAGAACGTATACATATCCACTTCTACATATGAATTTTCCTACAAACTCATAACGTTGTGCAATCGAACAAATGATCTCCAAACTCGAACGGAACAACATTAAACAATAGAGCATTAATTGATCTATTTCAAGAAGTACCTGCAAAATAGTGAGAAATATAAATTAAAAAATGATTTGAAACAAATATCGGTGGATAATCATCTACTTGAAATTCTTATAAACGCAACTATTTAAAAATGCATAATGAAATAATATCAAAGATCGCAAAAAAAACTTACGGCTTATTCTTCGTACAACTTTAGTAATTGAAGAATTTCTGTCTTGATAATTTTTAATTTTAACAAATATATCACAAGCCCCTTTTGATATATAGTCGATGGCACTCAAAATCATGTTGACAGCCGAGGAAAAACAATGTATCATGTGCGCCAATTGATTCATCTATTCACGCTTATTCTAACGAGATTTTGAGTCGACCAACAGAATATTTATTTTCGGCGTATTTATCATTTTAATATTATGGAGTTTCCAGCTTGCATATTGAAATCTGAATATTTTACCATATGTACATACATCGGAGTCCTTCTCGAGCGTAAAGTTTTGTAAAACTACCTCACAAAACACGAAGCGTATTTCGAAATATTAGCTAAGTCACATGTATTAAATTGATTGTGGACACTTTTTTGCAGACGCCTCCAATGTAAAAAGCATACCGCGTACGATGTCGAACTGCCAAAACCAGCGTTGATCGTTAATTACGTGGTCAAATGCACGTGAAAAGATTTTACAGTGAGTTCCTTTTTCCGAGCGATAATCAATAGGAAGAAAAAGAAAGTGTGTAAACTAAATCTCTGTGCGAGTATGATGTCCACGGACCGTTTAAGATGATAAAATATTGCATGCGTCTAAGAAACAGGATATAATCATTGACGACCAAATTAAAATTCTCGCCGAAAATAAAATTTGCAATCATTTGTAAAGGTATGTCTAACGATATATCGACATCAGGGAATTCCATCTTAATGATTCTTGACTCTAGAGATAGTTGGCGGAATTTGAGCGTGGTACAGAGATCTATACTGGTCGCTACAATATGTTTATCACACCAATGCCAAAAATTCTCCATATAAAATGACTCTGCCTGGTGCTGAAACTTGGAATCCTTTTCAATTTTTTAGCGTCGTCCATTTTTTCTTACGAATAAAAATCTCTACTGTCTAAAAAGATCAATAAGTATTAAATAATAAGGTGTAAGAAATAAATCTGATTACTACAATTCTTTTATAGAGATTTATCAGAATTAAATAATATTTATGTAACATGAAGAAAGTCACCGAGACCGTAGACCATAGATATTTGTCGCTACTTTTACGTTTTATATAAATTAGAAATGCATCGGCTATGTGTGACAAAAATAATTTCTCCAATATTGAATTTTTATTTCGTATACAAATGACACGCTTACAATTTAATCAGATTTTCGTTCCTTATTGTTGTTTACCATTGTGTTGTTAACAGAAATTATTAACAGAAATTGTCTTTGATTCTATTTTTAATGCTTCACTTACAAAATAAGTCTGTATAATACATTATAATTTTAACTATTAAAATTTTATAATATATATGGACAACGCGCGAAAAAAGAGTTATGAAAATTATTCGATAACATTGATCACAAAACGCTGTTTATACTTTTGTCGTACAATTTCGCGTCTTGATCGTTACTGATTTCGTTTTAATAACAAAAGCAGCGCTCTGAAACCGTGAATCTAAACATCGATTACAATGTTGAACGTTCTCTTTATCTTTAATGTACTTTGATAAGAAAATATTCACAAAACTTACACATAATCTGAAAATTTGAAAATAATATATTATTTGTAATGTGTAAAAGTTAAATAAATGGTCATTATTTTATTTGTACTGATACAATTTATGTGATATTTACATACCTACGTTTCGTAGTACATGTATAAATGTATCTACATTTTTCGGAAGTAATATTTAATGCAAATACAAACAAAATATACTTTGACGCAAATTATTTTGTAATTGAAATAAAATACGCGTACATTGAATTACATCATTTAATAGAATTCGATTATGTAATTTTGATGCAAACGATAAGCAGCTGTGACCTTTGTTATTTTTAGAATGCATTGCGTAAAGCTTAATTCGATTAATAATAAGTAAAATGCATTATCTCGATTACATCTCGAGAATGAAAATCAAGAAAAGGATAATGATGCTTCGTCCGTTAATTTTTTTACATGCATATATACATATATATAAAATTTGAGCCTATAAAATTCATCCAGTCTATAAAATAAAAAAATGAACACTTTTTCTCTTTTACTATCTATTAACAACGCATATATCTGTAATGGTAATTTAAAGATTTGAATATATATGTACACGTTTACTATATCTGTTCACGCACTTTGTTATTTTTGAAACATTTTTATTCCTTTACTGCATATATCGAATGATAACGTTATACGCGAGAAAGCATAAATGTTTCTTACAAAAAAATATTAGCATAAGTTGGCTTTCTTATATGTCCTACTATTTGCGTTAGTTAAAATGTACCAAAAAAATTATCTTTCTCGTTTATCTTGCATTTTTTGATGCACATCTTTACTTTTTACATATTCAAATGTAGACTACATAATCAATCGAAACATGCACAGCTATTTATTAATAAAATGAAAAGAGTCACTATAAAAATGAAATCTATGAAATGAAAAGTCATTAGTCTTCTAATCAATCTACATTATCGAAAACCAAATGGAATGACATGTAAAAAATTAATTGTTTTGACAAAGTTTACAATAAAAATATTTACAGTAACTCCTCGCATCTGACTTCATAATTCAATATGATTGATTTAATTTAATATGGTATCATTGAAAGAAGAGAAATTAGAAATCAAAGAAAATATATAAAATTGTGTATTGTTTCTCCTTCCTCGATTATAAAAAATATAACTATAATATTATAAAATTCGCAATTTCACTACATTGTTTTCGCTTAGTTTAATTAATCATATTATTTAATTATTTATGTGCAACTTTGATGTACCTGGTCAAGTCGCACTCCCGTGCAAGATATTGTAATAATTTTGCCAGAAAAACCATTTTCCGTCAAGCGCCTCGTAAGATTATTTACTCTACTTTTGTGTTCTTCTGATGCATGATAATTCGGCGGTAATAGAATTATTACATTCCTAGCTCCATCTCCTGTGAGATTCCCCTTGAATCCACAAGTTTTTGCAATCGAACAAATAGTATCGAAATTCGAATGCGACAAATCCAAATTCCATAGCAAATCTTGATTCAAGGAAAGGTTAGTCTGCAAAGCATTAAGAAATTTAAATCAAAAAACAACATAATTTCCATTTATGAATAATGATGTATGCGAGATTATTATAAATGCAAAAACAACTATGTATATCAAACTATACAATGAAATAATTCGCAAAGAAATGAAACAAGACTTACTTGTAGATTTTCATATAATCCTTCTAATAATTGTAAATCCATCTTTGTTCCCTGATCCCTGATTATACGGAGTATTGTAACAATCTCTTGCGATACGACATTGATCCTGTCTAAAAGGTCATCGACGGCGTTACCATATCTACATTTCATGTCGGCCAGTTGTTTCATCCGTTGACTCTTATCTAGGCAAATTTTTGCATCAACCAGCATAATATACATTTCTGACGTATTTATGATTTCACTCTGGGTGTTTAGCGGTACTCTATATTGAAATGCTGTTACACGACCGTGTGTGCACACGATGTGATCCTGCTTGAACACATAATTCTGTATAACTTCCTCCGAGGACATCACGTATGTCGAAATTCGTTTCAATTCTTCCGGAGTAAATTCATTGTGGTGACCTTTCTGCAGACACGACCAATGTAAAAAGCACGCTGCGAGACATGTCGCGAAGGACGTCGAACTGCCAAGACCAGCGCTGATTGTTAATTGCGTGGTCATCTGCACGTGAAAAGATTGTATAACGAGTTCCTCATTCTGGGCGATATCTAATAGGAGGAAAAAGAAAGTTTGTAAGCTAAATCCCTATTCATATGTGATCCATAAACCGTTTAAGGTGATAAAATATTATACGTGTCTAAGGAAGATGATGTAATCATCGACCACCGAATAAAAATTCTCGCCGGAAATAAAATTAGTAATCATTTGTAAAGGTATGTCTAATGATATGTTGACATCGGGGAATTCTATCTTAATGGTTCTTGACTCTGGAGGTAGTTCATAGAATTTGAGCGTGGTACGAAGATTTAAGCTGGCCGCCACAACTTGTTTTCCATACATCACCGTATGCTCTCCGCATAAGATAATCCTACCCGGCGCCGAAATTTGGAATGTAGTCATACTTTCTGCGTATCAAAATCTCTACTTCGTCAAAAGATCGATGCAGCGTTTCGTTATAAAATTTTAAATCCGCAACTTGTAGAGATAAATATTAGAAAATATATTTTTATGTATATAATTTGATGTGAAAAGAGGTCATCGAGAAAATATTTGTCGCTCCTTTTCGTTTTATATAAGTTGAAGAATGCCTAACGTCAGCTATATATGACGAAAGTAACGTATCACTAATATTATCGAATTATATCGATACAAAAGACATCCACTTAGATCCAGTCAGACTCTATAAATCTTTCCAATTGTTTTTATTCTATGCGAAATAAAATCCTCCAAATCCTCTGTCACAATTCTTCGCTTCTTCTATCCAGATTGCACACACAAGTTTGAGAATACAATATATTTACTATTAAACTATTAAAATTATAATATTTATATCATAGAAAAAGAGGAGCCACTAATATTAAAAATTATTTGAGACGTTACCACTAGGTTTTGATGTTGTTCAAGCCGCATTTCGATTATGACTGATTTTGTCTCGTGAAATTCTCAAGCAATAACAGCGCTCCGAATATTGACAGCGAATCAATATATTGACAATGTTGATGCGGAAACTTTAAATTTACTCCTTCCTTTTACGAATAAAAATATCTACTCTTCGATAAAATTCAGATTCGACAGATTCAATCAAAAGTAACGTCCTTTCCTATTGTTATCCAACACACAAGTTTGAATAATATATATTTTAACTAATTTAAAATTTTATATTACAGACAAAAAAAGAGAACTTATTCTTTCGATCGTTATCTTAAAACGAGCTGTTTCCGTATTATGCCACTCTACGCGTCTCGGTCATGATTGATTTCATTTCAACAATAACAATGTTTTCAAGACGCGAACTTTAATATCGATGTTAAAGTTTCTTAATGCTTCCATCAAAAGTCATTCAAACGTATATGTAAATATATTTATATATATTTGTAAGTAATCAGAAATTAATTAAATGTATCATTTTCTAAATTAAAATTATCCCATTCGCATTGACATAATGTACGTGACATTTAAGCAATATTGCAATATATGTACACAATAACTATTACAAATAAAAATTTACTTTAACTTTGTTAATCAATATAAATGATAAAGATAATCAAAAATGCAATACCTATATTATTCAAACAATATTGTTTAATGGTACTTAATCATATAATTTTGACGTATATGATAAATAGCGTTATCTTTGTTATTTTGCAGATCGCACATACATAAAGCTTAATTCAACTCAATAATACGTATCACGGTACGGAGCAGGATATACTTTTACCTCTTTTCATTCATTTTTTCAAAAATAAATGAAATGAATAAATAATGAATAAATATTGAATGAATAAATTTTCAATATATAAAACTGAAAACAAAAATGGAATAAAGATGATTAATATTTTTTTCTTTATCTCTATTTATTGTACAATTCTAATTCTCTTATAATAATAGATAAAAGTATTTTATGTCATAGCAAAATAACCATTTTCCACATTATTGCATAATGCATTATTATTAAAAATCGCAAGATCGAAATTTCCTATCGCTTTTTAATTCATATATAAATAATAAATATATATATATATATATATAATTCACATATTAATTATATATAATTATTTTTCTATAATTATATATATAATTATGTATTATATAGATTTATAATACATGTATTTATAATTACATATATATATATATATATATATATATATATAAAATTAATAATATATATACATATAATTATAACACATATATAATAATAAATTATGATTTTAATATATTAAATAATTTATAAATTATAAATTTATAATAAGTATATTATAAATAATTCATATATTAATTCAAAACATGCACTTTATCACTATTGCGGTTTCCGTTGTTTTACTAAATCCATGTTAAGTAATAATAAAGAAATAGATAATTTCTTTTAGCAATTTATTAAAATAAGCTTCTTATTGTCATTTTATAAGCTTTATTTATTAACTCTTTTCGTATGTCATTTTATTCGACAGTGATAAAATATACCGAAAATGATCTTTTTTATTATTATGGATTAATAATAAATGCATGTATAACTAATCTATATTGGAACACGAGCCGCCTCCAACGCTTGCTAGCGTCGCGATGCCTTCCGAAACCTTAAAATCCTTAAAGGGGATATAGCTATATTCAATTACCGAAACACCGGGATTTAAAGCGCCGGACAGCTGTGCTGTAAACACCGGGCAAAAAACGCGCCCGATGGGTCGCAAGAACGCGATAACGCGCCGTACTGAGAATCGGGCAAGCGCATCTCGCCCGCACTTTAAATTATATTCTTGCCGGACGTGCATTCTGCGAGCCTTTATTGTCATAAGATCCGTGACGCGTCCGCTGTCAAATTTGTGCACGCAAAGTACCCCGATTATAAGCGACCTGCGCCGATAATAATTTCACGCCGGGAATCCGCCGGTTCGCGGCCCGCGTCGATCGAGATATCGATCTTCCGCCGCATACGCACACACACACACCGAGATCTGCATCACATATACACGCGCATATACACACACACACACACACATTTGTACATATACACAGATACAATAAATCATTACCTTCACACATATACACGTCACCGAATTATTTAATTCCGCCACCTGGATTCGACGGCTATCCGTATAACTTAGATTCCGCGGTAAGAGAAAATCGCAACGTTATACAGCTATGAACATATATCCGCCTAATAAACAATAACAAGTGAATTTTATTTGATAAATTCTATTTTACTAATTCTTTATTAATCATTACAAAAAAAATAATTTAGTACTAATCGACCCACTTTTCATTCAGTAATAGCATTATGCAATTTATAAACTTGAATTATGAATCCTATGTATATCTATTACTTTGCGAACTAAAAAAGACTGCGGTATTTTTTATTGCCTCGCAGTTTTTATCTTGGCAACATCTTTGTTCAATTTGCACTTTTGAAATAAAGGGATAGCATACGAGAGAAGAAACTAATATCGACGTATTCGACATATTTTAGAATATTCAATTAGTCCTTATTTTGAACTTCGTAACTTAATACGGTGTCAATCACAAACAACAAACTTTAATTAAAAGAATATATTAAACAAAAGTGTATGTTGTTCTTCATTTGAAACACTACAGTACTTGAGTTAGTAATTGTAACACAATTTTGTTTACATTTATATATTGTTAGCTATTGTTATTATTTATTTATTTATATAATCGATAAATTTAATATTAATCCTCAATTCGCCACCACCTATGCTAATTACCGTAACAAGGAAATCTTGTGACTCCATGTGTGCGGAAATATTACCAATTTCTTCTTCTGAAATACCCGGTCGTAGCAAAATGTATGCAAATTTCTTTTCACCAATACCTGTAAGTTTTCCCGCGCAACCCTTTCAGGGATCCTCCGTGGCAATCGGCATTGCATCCATCGAGTGAGATACCAACATCACTCTGGAGTCGCATATCTCTGTGTTACAAAGCAGCATTAGGTATGAGGCCTGGATAGCTCAGTGGTCTAGAGCAGTTGCCCGGAAAGCGAAAGTCTCGGGTTCGATTCCCGATCCAGCCACTTGCGCCTCACATATTTTTCTAGTCTGCAAATATTGTTTTCTAGCAATTATTCGTTATGCTGAAAAATGTGTGAATGCTCTCTCCACAGGATATGCGTCAATGCCGTTGCCACGGATGGATTCCGTCGCTCGTTGATCAAATGGGCGTAAAGACACGTCCGACCTCCTCTCACATACATCCCTATCTTTCTCTGGACTACTTCAATGAACTATACACTGTCTTAATAAATTCAAACTAAGAAATAAATCACAATTGAGAAAGATCGAAAAAGATTCGAGCTGAATCTTAGAATCCGCAAGCAACAGCGAGAGTCGATATATTCCGCGAGCAACGGAGAGCGAAAAAAGGCGCGTCGGAGACTTGTCGACAAAAGACGCGGCGCTCCTCGATCGCGGAATATATCGACTCTCGCTGTTGCTTGCGGATTCTAAGATTCAGCTCGAATCTTTTTCAATCTTTCTCAATTGTGATTTATTTCTTAGTTTGAATTTATTAAGACAGTGTATAGTTCATTGAAGTAGTCCAGAGAAAGATAGGGATGTAATTTATATCAATTTATACTCAAGGATGTAATTTATAGGGATGTAATTTATAGGGATGTAATTTATATCAATTTATACTCAAGCCCTTCTCGAAAGATCCCGATTTTTCTTGAACTCGACGGTTACTGAGACAACGTTTAAATTGAACGATCTAACGTGTTATTTGTTGTTATTAGATCTTTCGAGAAGGGCGAGCGCTGTTTTTGGATTTTCGTTGACAAAGCGATATCCCGCTACCGGCTGCCAGGGGCGCCGAATAAACGGTCGGGCCCGCGACTCTCTTTTTAATCGAGTACAATTACTCGAGTCTTAATTTTTGTTCTAAATGCTCGACGAGTTTCGAACATAATTCATTTTATAATTTTAACGCAAGAACTTAACAGTGCTATTTTTATTATTTTATATGGATCACGTTGCATTAAATTTAATTTAATTAAATAAAAGATGTAACATTAACTTCAAAGTCTCAAGAGATTATTCGAAATGGTTTTTTTTTTTTTATTAACCCTTCTTATGAAATTTTACTCTATAAAACTCAAAATTTAAACAAGAATGTGCAATACAGACCGTTTAAGGTGATAAAATATTGCACGTGTCTAAGGAAGAGGATGTAATCATCGACCACCAAATTAAAATTTTCGCCGGAAATAAAGTTTGCAATAATTTGAAAAGGTATGTCTAACGATATATCGACATCAGGGAATTCTATCTTAATGATTCTTGATTCTAGAGGTAGTTGGTGGAATTTGAGGGTGATACGAAGATCTATTCTGCTACAACATGTTTACCATACATTGCCAAAGGTTCTCTGAGGTATAAAATAACTCTGCCTGGTGCAGAAACTTTAAATTCAATCTTTTCCAATTTTTTAGCGTCGTCCATTTTTTCTTACGAATAAAAATCTCTACTCTTTAAAAAGATCAATAAGTATTAAATAATAAGTCGCAAGAGATAAACCTGAGTACTGGAGTTCTTCTTTTGAGATTTATCAAAATTATAAAATAATATTTATGTAACATGAAGAAAATCACCGAGATCGTAGACCATAGATATTTCACGCTCTTTCTACGTTTTATATAAATTAGAAATGCGTCGGTTATGTGTGACAAAAATGATTTCTTCAATATTAAATTTTTATTCCGTACACAAAAGACACAAAAGACACGCTTACAATTTAATCAGATTTTCGTTCTTTATTGTTGTTTATCATTGTGTTGTTAACAGAAATTATAAATTGTCTTTGCTTCTATTTTTATACTTTACATATAAAAAAAGTTTATATAATACATTTTAATTATAACTATTAAAATTTTATAACACATATGGACAAAGCGAAAGAAAAGATATGAAAATGATTCGACAACATTCGTTTCTGCACAAAACATTCCTTATATTTCGTGTCGTACAATTTCAATTATAAAATAATTTACGTCAAAGTACATTTTCTTTGTATTTGCATAATTCGCGTCTTGATCGTTACTGATTTCGTTTTAATAACAATAGCAGCGCTCTGAAATCGTGAATCTAAACATCGATTACAATGTTGAACGTTCTATTTAACTTTAATGTACTTTAATAAGAAAATATTCACAAAACTTACACATAATCTGAAAATTTGAAAATAATATATTATTTGTAATGTGTAAAAGTTAAATAAATTGTCATTATTTTATTTGTACTGATGCAATTTATGTGATATATTACATATCTACGTTTCGCAGTACATGTATAAATGTATCTACATTTTTCGGATGGAATATTTTATGCAAATACAAATAAAATATACTTTGACTCAAATTATTTTGTAATTGAAATAAAATACTCGTACATTGAATTACATCATTTAATAGAATTCGATTATGTAATTTTGATGCAAACGATAAGCAGCGCCACCCTTGTCATTTTTAGATTGCATTGCGTAAAGCTTAATTCGAATTTATTAAGAATAAGTAAAATGCAGCATCTCGATTAAATCTCGAGAGTAAAAATCCAGAAAAGAATAATGATGCTTTGTCTATTAATTTTTTTACATGCATATATACATATATATAAAATTTAAGTATATAAAATTCCTCCAGTCTGTAAAATAAAAAAATAAAATGAACACATTTTTCTCTTTTACTATAATTTATTAGCAACGCATATTTCCGTAATAGTAATTTAAAAGTTTGAATATGTACACGTTTACTATATTTGTTCAGCTGATACGCACTTTGTTATTTTTGAAAAATTTTTATTCCTTCACTGCATATATCGATTGATAACGTTATACGCGAGAAAGCATAAATGTTTCTTACAAAATAATATTAGTATAAGTTGGCTTTCTTATATGTCCTACTATTTGCGTTTGTTAAAATGTACCAAAAAAATCATCCTTTTCATTATCTTGCATCTTTTTTTATGCACATCTTTGTTTTTTACATATTCAAAAGTAGACTATATAATAATAGACTATATAATAATCAATCGAAATATACACAGCTATTTATTAACAAAATGAAAAGAGTCATTATAAAAATGAAATCTATGAAATGAAATGTCATTAGCCCTCTAATCAATCTACATTATCGAAAATCACCAAATGGAGTGGCATATAAAAAATTAATTGTATTGACAAAGTTTACAATAAAAATATTTACAGTAACTCCTCGCTTATAATTTCATAATTTAATATGATATCATTGAAAGAAGAAAAATTAAGGAACAAAAAAATATATAAAATTGTGTATTGTTTTTCCTTCCTCTTATAAAAAATATAACTATAATATTATAAAATTTGTAATTTCACTACATTGTTTTCGCTTAGTTATTAAGATTTAATTAATCATATTATTTAATTATTTATGTGGAATTTTAATGTACCTAGTCAAGTCGCACTCCCATGCAAGATAATGTAATAATTTCGCCAGAAAAACCTTTTTCCGTCAAGCGCCTCGTAAGATTATATACTCTACTGTTGTGTTCTTCTGATGCATGATAATTCGGCGGTAATAGAATTATTACATTCCTAGCTCCATCTCCTGTGAGTTTTCCCTTGAATCCACAATTTTTGCAATTGAACAAATAGTATCGAAATTCGAATGCGACAAATCCAAATTCCATAGCAAATCTTGATTCAAGGAAAGGTTAGTCTGCAAAGCATTAAAAAATTTAAATAAAAAAAAAACATAATTTGCATTTATGAATAATGATGTATGCGAGATTATTATAAATGCAAAAACAACTATATCAAACTATACAATGAAATAATTCGCAATGAAATGAAACAAGACTTACCTGTAGATTTTCATATAATCCTTCTAATGATTGTAAATCCGTGTTTGTTCCCTGATCCCTGATTATACGGAGTATTGTAACAATCTCTTGCGATATGACATTGATCCTGTCTAAAAGGACATTGACGGCGTTACCATATGTACATTTCATGTCGGCCAGTTGTTTCATCCGTTGACTCTTATCTAGGCAAATTTTTGCATCAACAAGCATAATATACATTTCTGGCGTATCTATAATTTCACTCTGGATGTTTAGCGGTTCTCAGTTTAGCGGTTATACAATCTTTTCACGTGCACTTGACCACGCGATTAACAATGAACGCTGGTCTTGGCAGTTCGACGTCGTTCGCGACATGTCTCGCAGCGTGCTTTTTACATTGGTCGTGTCTGCAGAAAGGTGACCACAGTGAATTTATTTTGGAAGAATTGGGACGAATTTCGGCATACGTGATGTCCTCTGAGGAAGTTATACAGAATTATGTGTTCAAGCAGGATCACATCGTGTGCACACACGGTCGTGTAACAGAGTTTCAATATAGAGAACCGCTAAACATCCAGAGTGAAATCATAAATACGCCAGAAATGTATATTATGCTGGTTGATGCAAAAAGGTTTTCTCCGTATAAGATGACTCTGCCTGGTGCAGAAACTTCGAATCCTTTTCAATTTTTTAGCGTCGTCCATTTTTTCTTACGAATAAAAATCTCTACTGTCTAAAAAGATCAATAAGTATTAAATAATAAGTCGTAAGAAATAAATCTGATTACTTCAGTTTTTTTATAGAAATTTATCAGAATTAAATAATATTTATGTAACATGAAGAAAGTCACCGAGACCGTAGATCATAGATATTTGTCGCTCCTTTTACGTTTTATATAAATTAGAAATACATCGGCTATGTGTGACAAAAATAATTTCTTCAATATTGAATTTTTATTCTGTACACAAAAGACACGCTTACAATTTAATCAGATTTTCGTTCTTTATTGTTGTTTACCATTGTGTTGTTAACAGAAATTATAAATTGCTTCTATTTTTAATAGAAGCAATTTATAATTTCTTTCTATTCTATAATTACATTATAATAATACATTATAATAATACATTATAATTTTAACTATTAAAATTTTATAATTTTTTATGAGCGACGAAAAAAGAATTATGAAAATTATTCGAGAACATTCGTTTCCGCACAAAATACTGTACTATATTTCGTGTTGTACTGTACAATCTCATGTTCTAATGCAGACTGATTTCGTTTCAATAACAATAACAACGCTACGAAATAAATCTAAATATCGCGCGATTACAATGTCAAAACTTCAATATTTCAATGAGTTGTTATAACTGCGCGAAATGTGTATATATTATAAGCATTATATAATATATAATATTATATATTATAATAATATATTATAATAATGTTATTATATGATATAATAATATTATAGATTATAAATTATGATAATAATAATATTATATTTTATAAACATTATTTTTAAAGATATGTTACATGCAATATGACAAACAAATTATCATTATTTATTTGCATTAATTGTATGTGATTTATATATTATGATGATACTTATATATTATCGCTTTACAGTAAATGTACAAATGCGTGTATATATATATATGTATATATATACATGTATGTATGTGTATGCATATATGCATGTGTATGTATATATGTATATATATTTTATGTAGCAGATGCAAAAAACAATAAAAAACGAAAGAGAAATTTGATATAGATCATTTTTTAATTAATGTCTGAAATAAAAACGCAATACTCGCATATCGACTTATATCATTTAATATAATTCGATCAAAATAAAATTATGATGCAAGAGGTAAGCAACATTTTCCTTGTCATTTTATGGATAAAGCTTAGTTCGGTTAGAAATAATAAGTACAGTGTACCACTAATTCCGAGTGAAAAGGCAATTTCGGAGTAAAATAGCGATACTTGTTCTGCAATAACTTTTTTCACGAATAGATAAAATTTCAACTTATAAAGTTAAAGATAAAATAAAAACATAAAATGAATATTTTTTTCTCTTTTGTCATTTCTGCGGATTGCACAAATATCAATAGTAAATTAAAAAGGTAATAATATTTCCACTGGCCACATTATCAAATATTAATGCAGAAAAACATTTCATTGTCATTTTTCCATTCAATTAACGCGATAATTCATATATTTGTTCAATGAACACGCGCTTTATTATCCTTCTAAGATTCCTGTTTCTTTCTCACAATCATTAATAAAAAATGATAAAAATATTATTATTATTAAAAATATGATTAAGTTAGAAAGCATGAATACTTATCTCTTATATAATAACTTGAAATAATATATATATATATTTATTTAAATTAATAATAATAATAAAAATAATTAATATTTATTTAAATAAATATATTAAAGCAATATATTTATAAATAATTTGAAATAAATTCGTTTTTTCGAACGTCATTACTCGTGTCTGATCATATGGATTGGAAAAATATATTGAAGAATTTCTTTTTTACCTTGCACGAATAAATGTATAATAATGAAATTGTAATGGCATAAGAAAAAAAACAATTTATTTTCGATAAACAAATTTTGCAACAAATATATCGCCCAAAGTGACATCGCTTATAATTTTATAAAATTGAATACGATATCACATCGAAAGAACAGAAATTTTAACACAGAATACATTATATAAAACTGAATATTGTGTGTTCATTTTTTCTTACTTATAATGCCGCAATTCAAATTGATAATTATTTTATTTTATATATATATATATATATATATATATATATATATATATATATATATATATAACACTATTCGTTATTATATAATTAAATTGATTATTTTAATACGAATCATCAATTCTTACTCCACTACAACTCATGCTAGTCTTTGTGGCATAAAAACCCAGGCTCATTAGGTGTGCCGAAAGCATCATGACATCTTCATCTATTGCATCTGGCGGCAATAAAATACATACATATCTTCCACCAAAATTTGTAATTTTTCCCGCAAAACCATATTCTTTCACAATCTCACAAATAATATCAATATTTGGATGTGACAATTTCAAGAGACGAAGATATGATTGATGTAATAGAACGAAGCGCTGTAAAGCAAAATTAAGAAATCTAAATTAGAAATGGTACACAGCTACCAATGAATAATCATCGATTTGAAATTGTTGTAATCACAAAGCTATTCAAAATACGTAAGAAAGTAAATCAAAAATAGAAAAAGAAACTTACATCCAATGCTTCATATGCAATCTGTAACTGTAATTGTTTTGTTGAAAAATTGCTTTTTTGAATATAATCAATATTTGTAAGCTCATTACAAGCCTCTTCTGATATACAATTGATACTATTCAAAATCATATTAAAAATCGTAGGATTGGAAAATTTCATCTCTGCCAATCTCTTCATTTGTTCGAATTTATTTTGGCGAATTCTTGAGTCGATCAGCAGAATTTTTATTTCTGGTACGTCCAGAATCATCTTAAAATAGGAGTCTGTCCAATTACCGCGTCGAAATTGTATTATTTGGCCGTATGAGCACACTTCGTTGTCAATATTGCTTACATAGTTTTGTAGAATTTCCTCGCAATACCAAATACGATCCGAGATTTTTGTTAAATCCTCATCACTAAATACGTCGATTCCTTCTTGCAGGCGTGCCCAATATAAAAAGCATGCCGCGAGACATGCCGCGAACGATGTTGAACTGCCCAGACCAGCGCGCATAGATAATTGCGAAGTCAGGCACACGTGGAAAGATTTTGCACTTAGTCTCTCGTTTAAAATAGTATAAATAAACAGGAAAAAAAATGTTTGTAAACTAAATCTTTGCTCGTTTGTGCTCCACATGCCATTTACTGTGATAAAATATTGCACGTGTATAAGCAACAAGATGTATTCTTCTATGAAGAGATTAGTGTTATCATTATTATTAAAAAAAAAATTTAGGACATGTTCTAGAGATAAATTCAAGTATAAATCGACATCAGGAAAATCTATCTTAATGATATCTTTTTGATTATCAATTATTTCGCAAAATTTAAGCGTTGTTCGAAGATCTATGCTGGCTGATACAACATTTTTTCCATACATCGCTAAAGGTTCTCCACATAAAATTATTCTGCCAGGTGCAGAAACTTTAAATTCAATCTTTTCCAATTTTTTAGCGTCGTCCATTTTCTTTACGAATAAAAATCTCTACTCTCCAAAAAGATCAATAAGTATTAAATAATAAGTCGTAAGAGATAAACCTGAGTACTGCAGTCCTTCTATTGATTTATCAGAATTAAATAATATTTATATAACATAAAAAAGGTCATCGAGACCACAGACCATAAATATTTGCCGCTCCTATTTCATTTTATATAAGTTAGAAATGTGTCCGCTTTGTATGACAAAAACAATTCTTCAATATCGAATTTGTATTCTACATAAAAAATGCACATACAATTTAATCAGATTTTCGTTCTTTTCGTTCTTTCGTTGATTTTTATTGTTAACAGGAATTATAAATTGTCGTTGCTTCTATTTTTATGCTTCACATACAAAAAAAGTTTATATAATACATTCTAATTTTAACTATTAAAATTTTATAATATATATGGACAACGCGCGAAAAAAAAGATATGAAAATTATTCGATAACATTCATCACCGCACAAAACACTGTTTATACTTGTGTCGTACAATTTCGCGTCTTGATCGTTACTGATTACGTTTTAATAACAAAAGCAACGCTCTGAAACCGTGAATCTAAACATCGATTACAATGTTGAACGTTCTCTTTATCTTTAATATACTTTAATAAGAAAATATTCACAAAACTTACACATAATCTGAAAATTTGAAAATAATATATTATTTGTAATGTGTAAAAGTTAAATAAATTGTCATTATTTTATTTGTACTGATACAATTTATGTGATATTTACATATCTACGTTTCGTAGTACATGTATAAATGTATCTACATTTTTCGGATGTAATATTTAATGCAAATACAAACAAAATATACTTTGACGCAAATTATTTTGTAATTGAAATAAAATACTCGTACATTGAATTACATCATTTAATAGAATTCGATTATGTAATTTTGATGCAGACGATAAGCAGCTCTGACCTTTGTTATTTTTAGAATGCATTGCGTAAAGCCTAATTCGATTAATAATAAGTAAAATGCATCATCTCGATTACATCTCGAGAATGAAAATCAAGAAAAGGATAATGATGCTTCGTCCGTTAATTTTTTTACATGCATATATACATATATATAAAATTTGAGCCTATAAAATTCCTCCAGTCTATAAAATAAAAAAATGAACACTTTTTCTCTTTTACTATCTATTAACAACGCATATATCTGTAATAGTAATTTAAAGATTTGAATATATATGTACACGTTTACTATATTTGTTCAGCTGATACGCACTTTGTCATTTTTGAAAAATTTTTATTCCTTCACTGCATATATCGAATGATAACGTTATACGCGAGAAAGCATAAATGTTTCTTACAAAAAAATATTAGTATAAGTTGGCTTTCTTATATGTCCTATTATTTGCGTTTGTTAAAATGTATCAAAAAAATTATCTTTCTCGTTTATCTTGCATTTTTTGATGCACATCTTTACACATTCTTATTACGTATTCAAATGTAGACTATATAATCAATCGAAATATACACAGCTATTTATTAATAAAATGAAAAGAGTCATCATAAAAATGAAATCTATGAAATGAAAAGTCATTAGTCTTCTAATCAATCTACATTATCGAAAACCCAAATGGAATGACATATAAAAAATTAATTGTTTTGACATAGTTTACAATAAAATTATTTACAGTAACTCCTCGCTTATGACTTCATAATTCAATATGATTGATTTAATTTAATATGGTATTATTGAAAGAAGAGAAATTAGAAAACAAAGAAAATATATAAAATTGTGTGTTGTTTCTCCTTCCTCGATTATAAAAAATATAACTATAATATTATAAAATTCGCAATTTCACTACATTGTTTTCGCTTAGTTTAATTAATCATATTATTTAATTATTTATGTGCGATTTTGATGTATCTGGTCAAGTCGCACTCCCGTGCAAGATATTGTAATAATTTTGCCAGAAAAACCTTTTTCCGTCAAGCGCCTCGTAAGATTATTTACTCTACTGTTGTGTTCTTCTGATGCATGATAATTCGGCGGTAATAGAATTATTACATTCCTAGCTCCATCTCCTGTGAGTTTCCCCTTGAATCCACAAGTTTTTGCAATCGAACAAATAGTATCGAAATTCGAATGCGACAAATCCAAATTCCATAGCAAATCTTGATTCAAGGAAAGGTTAGTCTGCAAAGCATTAAGAAATTTAAATCAAAAAACAACATAATTTCCATTGATGAATAATGATGTATGCGAGATTATTATAAATGCAAAAACAACTATATCAAACTATACAATGAAATAATTCGCAAAGAAATGAAACAAGACTTACTTGTAGATTTTCATATAATCCTTCTAATAATTGTAAATCCATCTTTGTTCCCTGATCCCTGATTATACGGAGTATTGTAACAATCTCTTGCGATACGACATTGATCCTGTCTAAAAGGTCATCGACGGCGTTCCCATATCTACATTTCATGTCGGCCAGTTGTTTCATCCGTTGACACTTATCTAGGCAAATTTTTGCATCAACCAGCATAATATACATTTCTGGCGTATTTATGATTTCACTCTGGGTGTTTAGCGGTACTCTATATTGAAACGCTGTTACACGACCGTGTGTGCACACGATGTGATCCTGCTTGAACACATAATTCTGTATAACTTCCTCCGAGGACATCACGTATGTCGAAATTCGTTTCAATTCTTCCGGAGTAAATTCATTGTGGTGACCTTTCTGCAGACACGACCAATGTAAAAAGCACGCTGCGAGACATGTCGCGAACGACGTCGAACTGCCAAGACCAGCGCTGATTGTTAATTGCGTAGTCATGTGCACGTGAAAAGATTGTATAACGAGTTCTTCATTCTGGGCGATAAACAATAGGAGGAAAAAGAAAGTTTGTAAGCTAAATCTCTGCTCATATGTGATCCATAAACCGTTTAAGGTGATAAAATATTGCACGTGTCTAAGGAAGATGATGTAATCATCGACCACCGAATAAAAATTCTCGCCGGAAATAAAGTTTGTAATCATTCGTAAAGGTATGTCTAATGATATATTGACATCGGGGAATTCTATCTTAATGGTTCTTGACTCTGGAGGTAGTTCGTTGAATTTGAGCGTGGTACGAAGATTTAAGCTGGCCGCCACAACTTGTTTTCCATACATCACCGTATGCTCTCCGCATAAGATAATCCTACCCGGTGCCGAAATTTGAAATGTAGTCATACTTTCTGCGTATCAAAATCTCTACTTTGTCCAAAGATCGATGCAGCGTTTCGTTATAAGATTTTAAATCCGCAACTTTTAGAGATAAATATTAGAAAATATATTTTTATGTATATAATTTGATGTGAAAAGAGGTCATCGAGAAAATATTTGTTGGTTTTATATAAGTTGAAGGTGCATAACGTCAGATATGTATAACAAAAATAACGTGTCACTAATACATTATCGAATTATACCGATACGAAACAAAAAAAGTTCACTTAGATCCAATCGGATTCTAATTCCTTCAAATTGCTTTTATTCTCTGCGAACTAAAATCTTCTAAATCCTCTGTCACAATTCGTCTTCGTTTCTTCTATCAAGATTCTACACAAGTTTGAGAATACAATATATTTACTATTAAACTATTAAAATTATTTATATTATAGAAAATGAGGAGCCACTAATATTAAAAATTATTTCAGACGTTTCCGCTAGGTTTTGATGTTGTTCAAGCCGCGTTTCGATCATGACTGATTTTGTCTCATGAAATTCTCAAGCAATAACAGCGCTCCGAATATGCGAACCAAAATATTGACAAGGTTGAAGTTTTTGAAGAAGAATTATACTAATTACTAAATGTATTTACTTTTTTCACATAATCTGACATCATATATTATTTGCAATGTTAGAATCAAACAAATTGTCAAATATTATATAAATGCATTGATACAATTTACCTACTTTTTTATTATCACAGTTTTACACACAATATATATATGTATATATATATATATATATATATATATATATATATATATATTAACATTATATATATATATATATATATATATATATATATTTATTTAAATTAATAATAATAATAAAAATAATTAATATTTATTTAAATAAATATATTAAAGCAATATATTTATAAATAAATTGAAATAAATTCGTTTTTTCGAACGTCATTACCCGTGTCCGATCATATGGATTGGAAAAATATATTGAAGAATAATTTCTTTTTTACCTTGCATAAATAAATGTATAATAATGAAAATGTAATGGCATAAGAAAAAACAATTTATTTTCGATAAACAAATTTTGCAACAAATATATCGCCCAAAGTGACATCGCCTAATTTTATAAAATTGAATACGATATCACATCGAAAAGACAGAAATTTTAACACTGAATACATTATATAAAACTGAATATTGTGTGTTCATTTTTTCTTACTTATAATGCCGTAATTCAAATTGATAATTATTTTATTTCTCACATTTATATGTACATATATATATATATATATATATATATATATATATATATAGCACTACTTGTTATTAGGTATCTACATTTTTCGGATGTAATATTTTATGCAAATATTACATTCAAAGAAAATATACTTTGACTCAAATTATTTTATAATTGAAATAAAATAGTACTCGTACAATGAATTACATCATTTAATAGAATACGATTATGTAATTTTGATGCAGACGATAAGCAGCACTGCCCTTGTTATTTTTAGATTGCATTGCGTAAAACTTAATTCGATTAATAATAAGTAAAATGCAGCATCTCGATTAAATCTCGAGAGTAAAAATCCAGAAAAGGATAATGATGCATTGTCTATTAATTTTTTTACGTGCATATATACATATATATAAAATTTCAGTCTGTAAAATTCCTCCAGTCTATAAAATAAAAAAATGAACACCTTTCTCTTTTTCCATCTATTAACAACGCATATATCTGTAATAGTAATTTAAAGATTTTAATATATATGTACACGTTTACTATATTTGTTCAGCTGATACGCACTTTGTTATTTTTGGAAAATTTTTATTCCTTCACTGCATGTATCGATTGATAACTTTATACGCGAGAAAGCATAAACGTTTTTCACAAAAAAATACTAGTACAAGTTGACTTTCTTATACGTCCTACTATTTGCGTTTGTTAAAATGTATCAAAAAAATCATCTTTCTCGTTTATCTTGCATTTTTTGATGCACATCTTTATTTTTTATGTATTTAAATGTAGACTGTATAATCAATCGAAATATACACAGCTATTTAATAATAAAATGAAAAGAGTTACTATAAAAATGAAATCTATGAAATGAAAAGTCATTAGTCCTCTAATCAATCCACATTATCGAAAACCCAAATGGAATGACATATGAAAAATTAATTGTTTTGACAAAGTTTACAATAAAAATATTTACAGTAACTTCTCGCTTATAACTTCATAATTTAATATGATATCATTGAAAGAAGAGAAATTAAGGAACAAAAAAATATATAAAATTGTGTATTGTTTTTCCTTCCTCGATTTAAAAATATATAACTATAATATTATAAAATTTGCAATTTCACTACATTGTTTTCGCTTAGTTTAATTAATCATATTATTTAATTATTTATGTGCGATTTTGATGTACCTGGTCAAGTCGCACTCCCGTGCAAGATATTGTAGTAATGTCGAACAAAAAATCTAGTTCCGTCAAGCTCCTCTTAAGTTTAGGCATTTTAAAGCTGTATTGATAATTCGGCGGTAATAGAATCATTACATTCCTAGCTCCATCTCCTGTAAGTTTCCCCTCGTATCCACAGATTTTTGCAATTGAACAAATAATATTGAAATTCAAATGCGACAAATTCAACTCATGTAGCGAATTTTGATTCCAGGAAAATTTATTCTGAAAAGCATTAAGAAATTTAAATAAAAAAACAACATAATTTCCATTTATGAATAATGATGTATTCGAGATTATTTTAAATGCAAAAACAACTGCATCAAATACATATATATATATATATATGTGTGTGTGTGTGTGTGTGTGTGTGTGTGTGTGTGTGTGTGTGTGTGTGTGTGTGTGATACAATGAAATAATTCGCAAAGAAACGAAACAAGACTTACCTTTAGATATTTATATAATCTTCGTAATGATTGTAAATCCGCGTTTGTTCCCTGATCCCTGACTATACGGAGTTTTCTAACAATCTCTTCCGATATGACATTGATCGTGTTTAAATAAACATCGAAGGCGTTGCCATCTCTAGATTTCATGTCGGTCAGTTGTTGCATCTGTTGACTCTTATCTAGGCAAATTTTTGCATCAACCAGCATAATATGCAGTTCTGGCGTATTTATGATTTCATTCTGGTATTGCAATTCTTTATATCGAAGTGCTGTTACACCACCGTGTGTGCACACGATGTGATCCTGCTTGAACTCCGGTATCATTTTCTCATAGGACATCACGTATGCCGAAATTCGTTTCAATTCTTCCGGAGTAAATTCATTGTGGTGACCTTTCTGCAGACACGACCAATGTAAAAAGCACGCTGCGAGACATGTCGCGAACGACGTCGAACTGCCAAGACCAGCGTTCATTATTAATCGCGTGGTCAAGTGCACGTGAAAAGATCGTATAACGAGTTTCTCATCCTGGGCGATAACCCATAAGAGGAAAAAGAAAATTTGTAAGCTAAATTTCTGCTCAAATGTACTCCATAAACAGTTTGAGCTGATAAAATATTGCACGTGTCTAAGGAAGGCGGGATAATGATCGATCACCAAATGAAAATTCTCGCCGTGAATAAAGCTTGTAATCTTTTCTAAAGGTATCACTAACGATATACCGACTTTAGGCAACTCTATCCTAACGGTTCCTGGCTCTAGAGGTAGTTCATAGAAATTGAGGGTGGTACGAAGATTTAAGCTGGCCGCCACAACTTGTTTTCCATACATCACCGCATGATCTCCGCATAAGAAAACCCTACCCGGTGCCGAAATTTGGAATGTAGTCATACTTTCTGCGTTTCAAAATCTCTACTTCGTCAAAAGATCGATGCAGCGTTCGTTATAAAATTTTAAATCCGCAACTCTTAGAGATAAATATTAGAAAATATATTTTTATGTATACAATTTTATGTGAAAAGAGGTCATCGAGAAAATATTTGTTGTTTTTAAATCAGTGCGTAACGTCAGATATGTATAACAAAAGTAACGTGTCACTAATACATTATCAAATTATACCGATAAAAAACAAAAAAAGTTTACTTAGATCCAATCGGATTCTAATTCTTTGCAATTGATTTTATTCTCTGCGAACTAAAATCTTCTGAATCCTCTGTCATAATTCGTCTTCGCTATTTCTATCGAGATTGCAGACAAGTTTGAGAGAATACAATATATTTACTATTAAACTATTAAAATTAAAATTATTTATATCATAGAAAAAGAGGAGCCACTAATATTAAAAATTATTTGAGACGTTACCGCTAGGATTTCATGTTATACAAGCTGTGTTTCGATGACTAATTTTGCCTTGTGAAATTCTCAAACAATAATAGCGCTCCGAATATGCGAACCAAAATATTGACTACATGGTCGAAGTTTTTCAAGAAGAATCATACTAAATGTATTTACTTTTTATACATAATCTGACATCATATTTTATTTGCAATGTTAAAATCAAACAAATTGTCACATATTATATAAATTGCATTGATGCAATTTACCTACTTTTTCATTGTCGCAGTTTTACACACAATATATATGTATATAAGAAAAATATGCTTTGACGTCGATTATTACATAATTAAGATGTATCATAAAAGATAGTATTAGCTGTATTTTGAATTATATTGTTTATCTGTTTAATATAATTATATAATTTTGATACACATAAGAATAAGCAGCGCTCTCGTTATTTTATAAATGGCATTGTGTAAATTCGATTAAGTAAAATGCATCATCAACTCCGGCTCGAAAGTCAAAATCCAAAGCAGGATGATGATACTTTTTTACTAACTTTACTTACAAATAGATGAAATTCTAAACTATAAAAAAATACAGGTAAAACATAAAAATTATTTTTTTTTGAGCTTTATCTTTACGCAATATGCAAGTCTATATATAATTGTAGTTTACGTAATAATATATAAATATCTATATTATGTATAATACATCACAATGTACGTAATAATATAAATATTTTTCATATTATTATGACGTATTAATAACATTATTTTTCGCCATCTTATGTGATAATTCGACAAACATGTATTTTGGTACTTTTACTACTATTAAATTCCTACTTTTTATTACAACCATATTTAATGATGATGTTAAGACAACAAAAACACGTATAAATATTTTTTTTACAAAATATAGAAAATATTTTTAAGAAATTAGTTTTTTCCTATATCATTATGCTTGTTTTCTGTAATATAGATTGATAAAAAATATACCAAAGAAATTTATGGCATTTTAATTTTCCCTTCTTTTTGTTATCCTTATTAGTAAATTATAATTAATAAAATAATTAATAAATACCATAAAATAATCTACGTATACTTTACACTACCGAAAGTAAGCTATATGCATGTTCAATCAGATATACAATTAATTCAACAATTTATTAATCGAAAAAAGATCTTCGGTATATTTTTTTTGTGTATAACTTGACAAGATACGATCGTTTTTTGATCAATCTATCTTGTCCATCGCGAGTGAGATAATATACGAAAAACTAATTTTTTAAATGTATTTTACAATAAAAATATTAACAGTGTGATTGCAACCTTCTAATTTTATAATTCAATACGGCATCAAGTAGACAAGAAGAAACCAAGAATTTCTAATATAATAGAATATATTGTATATTATTTGTTCTTTTCCATTTATATCACGTCGCATTTAAATTGAAATCTTATATTATTCATACTTAATGTTAATTATTCATATTAATTAAACTATTGTTAATTATTCGTACTGTTCATACAACTGACAATTTTTCTATACCTCGTCAAGTTTCACACCATTACAACTTACGCTAGTCATTCTAACAGTAAAACCTTCCATTATTAAATATGTCGAAAGATTTATGATGTTTTCTCTTGGAGTATTCGGTGGTAACGGGATATATGCATATCCATCAAAACCTGTGAGTTTTCCCACGAATCCATTATTTCTCGCAATTAAACATATAGTATCTAACTCGGGATGTGATAAACCTGATCTATAAAGTATAGTTTGATTCGATAAAATGGACATCTGAAAATCGTTAAGAAATCTAAATTAGAAAACAATATTATTTATATCAGATTATTATGTATTTGCAAATCTTTTAAATCTTTTGGCATTGCACGAAAATATATAACAAAGTAATATAAAAAAATTATCAAAAAATATACTTACTCCTAACAATCTGTACGAATCGTATAATTGTTGCAAATTGTTATTATTCTGGCTATTATTAATTGCTACGAGTCTGATGCAGGTTCGTTTCGATATTTTGTCGATTGTACGCAAAAAATAATCGCTCTCGTCGGGATCAGAATGTCTCATTTGTGCCATTCGCATCATCTGTTCGTATTTATTCCGACGAATTCTCGAATCAATCAATAAAATTTTAATTCTCGGCACTTGCAATAATTTAACATTACAATCTAATGGATTTTGATACTGAGCTCTTAATACTTGGCCATATATGCACACGTTATTATCAATCCCAAACATATAGTTTGGTACAACTTTTTCACAGATCGTAACATATAACATGATTTTTTCTAATTCATAGTCATCAAAATCATTGTGAGTACCCTTCTGCAGACATGACCAATGTAGAAAGCATGCCGCGAGACATACCGCGAACGATGTCGAACTGCCAAAACCAGCGTTGATCGGTAATTGTGTAGCCAAGCGCACGTGGAAAGATTTTATATCGAGTTGTTCTTGATGAGCAATGTAAAGAAACAGGAAAAGAAATGTTTGCAAACTATATCTCTGCTCATATGTACTCCATAAACCGTTTAAGGTGATAAAATATTGCACATGCTTATGCAATACAATATCGTCTTCAACCAGAAGAAGGAAATTATCAGTAAAAAAGAAATTTAGAATTAATTCCAAAGATAAGTTCAATGATAGATTGACATCAGGGAACTCAATCTTAATAATGTTTCTTGGATCATCAATTAATTCAACAAATTTAAGAGTGGTACGAAGATCTAAGCTGGCTGCCACAACATGTTTTCCATACATCATCACGTGTTCTCCACATAACATCATTTTACCTGGTGCGGAAACTTTAAATTTAATCATTTTTTTACGATTAAAAATATCTACTCTTCAATAAAATTCAGATTCAATAGATTCAATCACAAGTATCATCCTTTCCTATTGTTATCGTAATAACAAGAATTATTCTCGCTTCTTCTTTCAAGCCCTCACAAAGTCTGAATAATATATATTATAATTAATTTAAAATTTTATATTACAAACAAAAAGGAGAACTTATTTTAACGTTCCTTACCCCAAAAAGAGTTTTTCCCGTGTTATATACTACTACGTGGTATCGTTCGCGGTATGTCTCGGTCGTGACTGATTTCATTTCAACAATAACAATGTGTTCAAGGCGCGAACTTCAATATCGATGTTAAAGTTTCTTAATGCTTTCATCAAAAATCATTCAAACGTATGTGTGAATATATTTATATATATTTGTAAATAATCAGAAAATAATTAAATGTATCTTTTTCAATTAAAATTATCTCATTCGCATTGATATAATGTACATGATATTTAAGCAATATTGCAATATATGTACACAATATCTATTACAAATAAAAATTTACACTTTAACTTTGTTAATCAATATAAATGATAAAGATAATCGAAAATGCAATACCTACATTATTCAAACTATGTATTGTTTAATAGAACTTAATTATATGTATAATTTTGACGTAAGAAATAAATAACGTTATTTTTGTTATTTCGCAGATCGCATTTGTACATACATAAAGATTAATTCAACTCAATAATACGTATCACGGTACGAAGCAGGATATAATTTTACCTCTTTTCATTCATTTTTTTTAAAATAGATAAATTTTCAATCTGTAAAACTGAAAACAAAAATGGAATAAAGATGATTAATATTTTTTTCTTTATCTCTATTTATTGTATAATTCTAATTCTCTTGTAATAATACATAAAGGTATCTTATATCGTCGCAAAATTTTTCACATTATTGCATAACGCATTATTATTAACGCAAAATCGAAGTTTGCTGTCGCATTTGTATAATTCATATATAATTAATAAATAATTCACATTTTAATTATATATCATTATTTTCATATAATTATATATATAATTGTCACTAATATATAATAATAAATTATGATTTTAAATATATTAAATAATTTATAAATTATAAATGTATAATAAGTTATAAATAATTCATATATTAATTCGAAACATGCACTTTATTATCACTATTATCCGTTTCCATTGTTTTATTAAATCCACGTTAATAATATAGAAATAGATAAATTTTTTAGCAATTTATTAAAATAAGCTTCTTATTGTCATTTTATAAGCTTTATTTATTAACTCTTTTCGTATGTCATTTTATTCGACAGTGATAAAATATACCGAAAATGATCTTTTTTATTATTATGGATTAATAATAAATGCATGTATAACTAATCTATATTGGAACACGAGCCGCCTCCGACGCTTGCTAGCGTCGCGACGCCTTCCGAAATCTTAAAATCCTTAAAGGGGATATAGCTATATTCAATTACCGAAGCACCGGGATTTAAAGCGCCGAACAGCTGTGCTGTAAACACCGGGCAAGGAACGCGGACAAAAACGCGCCCGACGGGTCGCAAGAACGCGATAACGCGCCGTACCGAGAATCGGGCAAGCGCATCTCGCCCGCACTTTAAATTATATTCTTGCCGGACGTGCATTCTGCGAGCCTTTATTGTCATAAGATCCGTGACGCGTCCGCTGTCAAATTTGTGCACGCAAAACACCCCGATTATAAGCGATCTGCGCCGATAATAATTTCACGCCGAAAATCCGCCGGTTCGCGGCCCGCGTCGATCGAGATATCGATCTTCCGCCGCATACACACACACACCGAGATCTGCATCACATATACACGCGCATATACACACACACACACACATTTGTACATATACACAGATACAATAAATCATTACCTTCACACATATACACGTCACCGAATTATTTAATTCCGCCACCTGGATCCGACGGCTATCCGTATAACTTAGATTCCGCGGTAAGAGAAAATCGCAACGTTATACAGCTATGAACATATATCCGCCTAATAAACAATAACAAGTGAATTTTATTTGATAAATTCTATTTTACTAATTCTTTATTAATCATTACAAAAAAAATAATTTAGTACTAATCGACCAACTTTTCATTCAGTAATAGCATTATGCAATTTATAAACTTGAATTATGAATCCTATGTATATCTATTACTTTGCGAACTAAAAAAGACTGCGGTATGTTTTATTGCCTCGCAGTTTTTATCTTGGCAACATCTTTGTTCAATTTGCACTTTTGAAATAAAGGGATAGCATACGAGAGAAGAAACTAATATCGACGTATTCGACATATTTTAGAATATTCAATTAGTCCTTATTTTGAACTTCGTAACTTAATACGGTGTCAATCACAAACAACAAACTTTAATTAAAAGAATATATTAAACAAAAGTGTATGTTGTTCTTCATTTGAAACACTACAGTACTTGAGTTAGTAATTGTGACACAATTTTGTTTACATTTATATATTGTTAGCTATTGTTATTATTTATTTATTTATATAATTATAATCGATAAATTTAATATTAATCCTCAATTCGCCTATGCTAGTTACCGTAACAAGGAAATCTTGTGACTCCATGTGTGCGGAAATATTACCAATTTCTTCTTCTGAAATACCCGGTCGTATCAAAATGTATGCAAATTTCTTTTCACCAATACCTGTAAGTTTTCCCGCGCAACCCTTTCAGGGATCCTTCGTGGCAATCGGCATTGCATCCATCGAGTGAGATACCAACATCACTCTGGAGTCGCATATCTCTGTGTTACAAAGCAGCATTAGGTGTGAGGCCTGGATAGCTCAGTGGTCTAGAGCAGTTGCCCGCAAAGCGAAAGACTCGGGTTCGATTCCCGATCTAGCCACTTGCGCCTCACATATTTTTCTAGTCTGCGAATATTGTTTTCTAACAATTATTCGTTAGGCTGAAAAATGTGAATGCTCTCTGCACAGGATATGCGTCAATGCCGTTGCCACGGATGGATTCTGTCGCTCGTTGATCAAATGGGCGTAAAGACACGTCCGACCTCCTCCCACATACATCCCTATCTTTCTCTGAATTTAAACAAGCGGACTTAATGTCACAGGATAATCATGTGACTGTATGTGTGCGGATTTCCCACGTAACCTCCATTACCATTTGCAATTTGCAAAATATGATTTAATTGTTCATTTGATAAATTTAATTCGTATAATTCATCTTGGTTACGTAGATCGGGATCAAGTTCTTTTGTCGTGCCACTTTCTGTATTTGTTCGTACTTAGTCTGGCGAAAAGTCGAATCAATCAAGAGAATCTTTATTTCTGGCATTGGTAAAGCGAATCCATTGTGTTCATAGTAGCCAGACAGTTGAAATCTTCTAACTGTGTCATCGTATAAACATACAACAGTATCCATCAGACACATAGAGCTCGGTGTAGCTTTCCTGCAGAATATGGCATATGCCCCAATCAATATTTTGTTTTTGGGAATCGAACCCGGGGCCTTTGGCTTTGTAGACTAACGCGCTGTCTACTGTGCCACGCTTTGAGGTAATAAAGTATTGCACATATTTAAACAAACGGACTCTATTCAGGCCAATAAAAGCATAACTAGAGAGGAAATTTTCAACTACTTCCAAAGGTAAATTCAATGATAAACCAACATCAGGGAACTCTATCTTACAAATGCTTCTTAAATTATTAATTAATTCGGCAAATTGAAGCGTAGTACGATGATTTAAGTTGGTCATCACAACGTTTTTTCCATATATCGCCGCATACTCTTCGCTTAAGATAATTCTACCCGGTGCGGAAATCTTAAATTCAATCATCCTTTTTATGAATAAGAATATTTGCTTTTTCAAAAGAATGGAAGTTACAAACAGGATCCTTGAACAGTAGAGCGTAGAAAAATAAATCTGCGTGCCTCTTATTTATTAAAACCATGCAAAATGTATTTACGTAACATGTGTTCATGTGACGAAGATATGATATATTTGTCGCTCCTTATCACTCTGCACAAATGCATAATATCAGTTATATATTTATACAATAAAAACTCGACAAACTCGTCGTCAATACTTATTATCAAATTGATATACTTACAAAGGGAATATATTTAATCAGATTATCGTTTTTTTTGTCCTTCTTTTTATCAGCAGATTAATCGTAATTGGTTTCTTCTTTCAAGATTTTGCACATAAATCGGAATGATACACTTTCATCTATTAAATCCTTATCATGGACCAAATAAAATAGTTACTGACAAAAATTTGGAACGTTCGTTCTCGCACAAGACAATGTTTATATTTCTTGTTGTATACGTTTCGATCGTTTTTGATTTTGCCTAAATATAATAACAATGCCTCGAAATCATAATTCTAAATATGAACTTCAATGTCAAATTTTCTCAATATTTTTATAAGAAGTTATTAAAACAGACATGATTTATAAAAATAATACATTACTTTCAATGTCATGAACAAATTGTCATTATCTCACTGCATTTAAAATAATATTTCATATTGCAATTTTACAATATGGACGAGTTTTGCACATACACGAGTTTTACATATATACATATAAATATGTCTAAGTACATGCATATAATATTTTATACGGAAAAAATAAAAAATATGTATATATAACACAAATACTTGTCCATTGAATTACATCATTTAATTTCCTTTTATTTTATAATTTTAACGCAAAAACTTAACAATGCTATTTTTATTATTTTATATAGATCGCGTTGCATTAGATTTAATTTAATTAAATAAGATGTAACATTAACTTTAAAGTCTCAAGAGATAATTCGAAATGGTTTTATTTTTTTTCTATTAACCCTTCTTACTCTACAAAACTTAAGATAAAAACAAGAATGTGCAACAATTTTTCTTCCGAGTCATTCCTATGTATCGCGCAAATTCACAATAAATTTACAAAATTAAAGGTAGAATACATATTTATCACATTATTAGCGCGAAAAAGTATTTCATTGTCATTTTTCCATTCAATACAACGCGATAAATCATTATTATATGTGTTTATTTGACGATCATGCTTTTCGTATTTTTTTCACAATCATGCTTTTTATTTTCCCGTTAAAATTCCTGTCTCTTCATTGCTATTGAACGATGACATAAACGACAAGACATAAAAATTTCTTTCTTACAAGACATATATAGAAATAAATTAGGTTTTTCCTGTGTTTTCAATGTATCTGACTTTAGTGTAAATATGCAAATACCCGAATATCCCAAATATCATTAACATATGAATCGTAAGCGCAGAAAAATTCAATATATTCAATTAAATATAATAAAATATTATTATACAAATTCATCAACTCGGCTAGTTTCAATCATCTATTTATGGCTTTGAATTTACAATCCCCAGAATCTACTTGATATTCATTGAAAATCCGCGACAAAAAATCTATCCATTAATTCTGATAAATATTACCTGATAATATTACGATAATTCAGTTCGTATAATAGTATAATACGTGTCTTTTAATACACTCGAAAATTCGTCTGACTGTGACTTATTAGGAGAATATATTTCGCAAAGATGTAGAAGGTAAATTTCACGACTATGCTGCCCTCTGGAGAGCTCTGGGAATAATTATAGATTAACAGTCGCAAATCGCAATACTTGTATTTTAATAAAAATAGACGATAAATATAAATAATATAGATAAATATACATAAATATACAAATATAGATAAATATACGTAAAATTTTTCTGCTCAAATTTTTTTCTTAGTCATAAAAGAAAAGTATGGATTTAATGTACAATATATACTTATAATAATTATAATAATAATGTGTCAAATATTATATATGTCAAAGGAACAATGTAGACTAAAAAGTATCGTATGATATTTCTAGATATTATGATAAGAAAATATGTAATAGTCTTTGGTATGCGAAAAGACTTATTTTTTATGCTGATTTTATTAAGTCAGACAAAATTACTCTAATGACACTTCAAAAAGAGAATGCTCAATGACGAGAATGTGAAGAATAATTTAAAATGATGACATGCACATACCTGGCAACACCTACATACCTGATACTGTGCATTACATTTACGTTGCATTTCTACGGGAAAATCAAGGCCAGGAGAAGTATCCGAAGAGAAGACTCTGGATCACTCATAAAGCGAATCGGCGACACTGAAAAATCGATATACAATAATAATTGTACACGATACGTATTTAATACACATGTTACAACAAAATCGTTAACTTACACTTTATAAAAGACGGTCGCGAAATTTTTTTACGAGAAAGTCCGAGAAACGCGGAATGATTCGGACGCGGCGCGATTGACTGCGATTTGAAATTGTCGGCCATTTCGATTTTCAAAATCGCCCTCTGGACGACGTAACTTTTCCTAGAACGTCGTGACGTCACATCATGCTGAACTTTTTCACTTTTTCTCCCCTAGGGGAAAGTTATGCGATCGCTGCTCCGATTGGCAGTTAGCGTTTCTAAATTTCCTTGTCCATGTTCCATCTATATTATTCCTTAATCGATGATTCTATCTCTAGTGAAATTTAGTAACTTTGTAGATATGAATTTGGCCAGCTTTTCTACCGCGATGCCCGCAATCCACGGCACAATTGCAAACAGAACTATGCCAAAATGGCTGGCGACAAGATTGTTGACGATTCGCAAAACTGTAACAGCGAGAGAATAAGCGAGAGCGGTGACTTGAATCTCAATTTGAATTTGGAGGACGAGCTCGTCGAATCAATCGAATATATACCCTGTCCCGAATTTCAATTTTCGGTAAATCTATTTCTACTCCTTCGATCTTGTACTTTGACATTTTTTTCTGTGCTTTATAATGTTTCATGACAACTATTATTATACTTATTTTGCATTAATAGAAATATTATATATGATTTCTGTTATAGAAAATGTTACGTTAAACATATGTAATGTGTTTGTACTTGCATTTCTCTACATCGATAATTCCTTGACAATTAATCGTACAATTTTTCTAATGTTAAGATAAACGTTATTCTCTTATAACTTGTAAACCATGTGCATAGATAAAAGTACATATTTCTTAATAATGCATGGATCACTTTTGTAGTTCTGACATATCTTGTAGTCTCATATTTTTATAAATTTGTATACATATATGTGAAATGTAAATTTTATTTTTTTTTAGGCAACTGCGTGTTATATTTGTAATGGATATTATGGACCTTGTTTCGAAGAACCAGTCTGTGCGACATGTCATGCATTTTTATTCCCAAATGATATTGATTTACTACAAGTTCCAATTTTCAGTGAGGTATATAACTAACTTTTGATTAATCTATATTTCCTAATATAATCTGATTTTGCAATATTTGTATTATTTTACAAGAATTCTATAACATCAGTATTTTATAATTTGTATGAAATATATTAATAAATTGTAATATAATAATTAATGGGTACAATTTATTAATATATTAATATATTACTTTTTCATGCTTTACTAATATCGATCAATTTTACATGTGTACTTTCTGAATCTAAAATAGAAAACAGATGATGAAGATTCGGGAAATGATGAGCCAACTGATCTTTACTACAATCATGAGAGAAGAACTAGTCAACAACAACAAAATTCTCCACAGAGCGTCAATCCCAATATTGTACAGCATAATGCAAACATACAACAGAACGCATCTAATCATAACATGAACGTTTCCCGTAGATCTTATGCACAATATCAAAATGCAGTGCCTCAATGCAATTATCATGTACTACAAAACAATTCAAGTAGCAATTCTGCTGACAAATGTATGGTAGCATTTACACGAAACGCATCAGTTTCGCGCGATGTGAATCTTGATTTACAAAGTATGATCTGTCGAACTAGAAGTGGTTGTCATCAGAATTGCGTTAATGGAAACGAACGACACGTTCAGGATATGATGGAGGAGGCTCTGCGGTGTACATCAGACACACTTGCAACAAGTCATGATGGCCAAAACAATGAACGTAGAGACAATATCGGACCACAGTATCATTGGAATTATAGAGTGTACGAGGATGTGGGCGAGCCGTCACGACCATACAATTTATCAGAGAGACTAGAGATATTGTCGAATCACAAGCACATCGAGCACGAGCCTATTAATGAGCCGGGTTTAGTGGAAAGATTGCCGCCTGAAGTGTTGCTCGCCATCTTCTCGCATCTCGATGACATCAGTCTGTGGTCAGCAGCGAATGTTTGTCGGCGATGGTGTGGTCTACTGTCGACGCATGTAACGCAATTGCAATGGAAGCAACACGTGAAATTACGCTGGCCCCTGTACAAGCCTATAGGCTGCGTCAAGAATTGGTACAGAGTATATGATTACTTAGCTTCCTCGGCGCCATGTCGAACTTGCTTGGCGCAGACATCTCTGCGATCCAGACCCTCCAGAATGGAGGAGAACTCTTGGCGAAGGAACAGACTGCGCAGTGAACTCAAAAGTTTAAGAATTGATCCACCTGAAGGAATTGAAGCAATGCCGCTCGATCATATGTGTTGCCATTGGCAGGCCACTATCACAGGACCAGTGGGAAGCCCATATGAAGGAGGATTATTTTATCTCTATCTACAAGTACCATTCAGGTATGTATGTAAAAATTTGCAGACAGACATACAACTCTATAAAATAACTATAAAACTATAATGCCCTAATAAAAAAATCTTAAAAACCTTTGTTAAAGTTTAGTTGCAAAATATTAAAAACTAGATTTTAATAAATTATAAAATAGATTGTAATATAAAAACTAGAAATTTTGTCATTTTAAATCAATTTTTATCTATATAAATTCTGATATCTACAAATAAAAATATTTCATATAATTCTTATTCATCACATTCATGTTATTAATATTAATCATATCTATATTTTTTTATATTATTAATTTCATGTATATAACATATACTTTTCAGTTATCCCATGTGCCCGCCTGTAGTCAGATTTCTGACAAAAATACTTCACCCAAACGTCTCTAGACATGGAGATGTTGGTATAGATTCAATACATCACAATTGGTCATTGGCTCTTACGATATCTAAAGTCCTTATCAGTGTACAAAGTTTGCTTACAGATCCATATTGTCAAGTAAGTAAATTTTCCATACATCATTGATTTAAGAAATAAGTCGTTTTGTTCGTTTTTGTTAAAAAATAGTCTCTAAAATTAATCTAAAAAATTATCAAATTGACAAAATACGATTATATTTTTGTATTTTTGTATTATTAATGACTGATATATGTACATAGGTATGTATGGAGCCAGAATTAGGAGAGATGTATATGAATGATCGCGAGAAATTCGAGGAAGTGGCTAGAGCGTGGACATGGAGGTATGCGATGCACGATGTTGTGATGCCGCTTTAGTGCATCCAGATGTATAAATCTCAATTAATTCGTGTAATTAATACATAAGTTACTTAGATGTTAGCATACATAGATACTTATTTACAATCTATTTAATAAATTGATAATAATTTGTGATATATTGTGCTAAGATCTATGAGAAATATGAATGTATATTTGTAGGAATTATTTGCTAATTATTATTGTACACTAGTGAATTGATCATTTTGTATCCCAAAGTTCATTATAAAATATATACATCAGCATTTTTACATTGTCATTTCACGAAACATTTCATAAAATAATTATTAAAGTTGCAAATAATATAATACAGAAGTTTATAAAAAAAGTTTTAAATTTTCAATTTTTATGAACAATTATAAAGATTTTTACCAAGATTTTATATATATAATCTAATTCTTAATTTTAATAAGTAAATCTGAAATTTATATAGAAAATAAAAAAAATTAAAAATCCTGAAATAATTTATTTGAATAAAAATCTTGAAATAATTTATTTGAATTTAAATAACTTGGCAATAAAATTCTATTTAATTTGCACATGTTTTTCCGTCAATTATAACTCAAAAATTAATTCGTCGACAATGTAATTTAACGAAAAAAAGAAATCGTTTTCAATTTGATCAAAATATCTACATGTATCATCAAGATAAGCACAGTATATTATGGCTCAAGAGTGTGAAATGCCTTGATACGGTGATGAACCGCCTTGTATACAGTGAGAGCATTGATTGGCTAACCTAGAAAGTCGTGTGTGTAAACATCTCGTCGGCCGCAACATAGCGCTTAAATTACAATTTAATTTTGGCGAAGAGGAACTAATCGAGTTCCGGAAGGAATCGAGGCGAGGGAGACACATACCAGATTTCAGGTATTGAAACCGGGCGCGTACCTGGAGCCCCAAACCTGTCGGCTCGCTCCAGGTGGGCTGAGGTGACAGTTATGATTCGAGCGACGTAAGATGATACTGAGGAGTTTCCCGTTCGCACAATGGGTCATGGTCTTGATCCTCTCCGTCGTGATAATTTACCTGCAATTGCGGATAAACGAGCTCGAGGAAAGCTACAGATTGTTGCGTAGGTGTCCATTATATCCTCGAATATCTTCTATAAAGAAAAACCGCTTAAATTAATATTCACTATATGAAAATAACATCCGCTTGCAATTCCTGTTCCAGACGATGTCGTGCAAACGCGAGTCGACGCTAGAAATGACGCGCACGTCAAAGCGCCAAGTAATGGGGGTGATATGGAGGATATCATCGTGATATATAACAGGGTGCCGAAAACTGCCTCCACTAGTTTCGTGGGATTAGTTTACGACTTGTGCAAACAGAACAAGTACCACGTGCTGCATATCAACGTAACCAACAATATGCACACCCTTACTCTCTCTAATCAGGTCTTATATCTATCATTTTAACAATTTATATTGTTTGACTGTAAAGTCTGTGTAGCGTACTTTTTAAATACATATTTTTACTTTGGTACAAAATACATGATAATATTTTACATAGTAGAGCACACAGATAGTATAAGATATAAAGTATCAGTAAATTTCATTTATATCTACTTGCTATTTTTCTGTCTAATTTCTTTGTCCAAATTTTGATATATACTTGTTTCATCTAAAAAATAACGAACAAATTTATTGGAGCTCTGTATACATTTTTAAAATATTGTGTAAACTTTGTTTTATTTGATATTTTAAATTATCAAAAATAGGATCTTTTTGTCTCTTCTTATCAATGCAATATTTTAAATTTATACTTTTCTAAAATTTTACATATTATTTTATATAATAGAGAGAGAGAGAGAGAGAGATTTTAATATATATTAATACATGAATATTATAAACAGATTCAATTTGCAAACAACATATCAAACTGGAATTCTATAAAACCAGCATTTTACCATGGGCATATGGCATTTTTAAGTTTTGAAAAGTAAGTATAGCAAAGCTTGCATCTTTCACATGATGAGATAAATTTGTTTGTTGTCTTTAACAAGTAATACTTTAATTTACAGATTTGGTATTAATCGTACACCTTTGTATATAAATTTATTGAGGAAGCCTTTAGACAGATTTGTATCTTATTATTACTTTTTACGATATGGCGATAATTTTAGACCCCACCTTATAAGGAAGAAACATGGAGATACAAAGGTTTGTTTTTATTTGAAAAATATTTAGAAAGTATGAATAAATTAATTCAATTAATCAAACTATTTGTTTAGACATTTGACGAATGTATAAACATTGGTCAACCAGACTGTGATCCTAATAACATGTGGCTACAGATTCCATTCTTGTGCGGTCACGATCCAGCTTGTTGGTAAATCTCCATCTTTCCATAGCTTTACAAGTGAAAAATTGATTTTGCAAAGATTTTTTACTTATATACACATCTTTTTTTATATATATTTTTAAACATTAAAATGTGTGTGTATATATATATATATATATATGATTAGGAGGGAATTTGTTTATTATTGTAATACTTTCTCGTGTAATAGGGAGGTTGGTAACAGCTGGGCATTAGATGAAGCCAAACGAAATCTGCAAAGGCATTATTTCCTAATTGGTGTAACGGAGGAGTTAAATGATTTTGTGGAAGTATTGGAAAATGTACTACCACGATTTTTCAAAGGAGCATACAATTTCTTTTTACATAGTAAGTGTGTTTGTGAAAGTATTTATTAAAATTTTTCGAAATTACTGCAACACATATTTGTTCTTTATTCAATTATCACAGTTAACATATCATGTCAAATATAAATATATAAAAAAATCACATCAAATATTATAATACTTCTCTTTTAATTTCAGATAACAAGTCACATTTACGACAAACTACTCAAAAACTCAATCCATTACCTGAGACAGTAGAAAAGATTCAGCAGTCGGTTGTGTGGAAAATGGAAAATGAATTGTACAATTTTGCTTTGGAGCATTTTCATGCTGTGAAAAGACGACTCATAAATTCTTCCCCTCAAGATGCAAATCAGCGCTTTATGTATGAAAAGATACGGCCAAAATAAATCTCTACTTTTTTACATAGAACTTTACTTGAAGAATATAGCGCAAATCTACTTCCAATATTCCTGCGACGAATAATTATTGAATGTGTACTTAATGTAATTAAATACAAAATAGTTCTTTTTATAAAATCATTAACTTACTGTTAATTCTGTCATTTAAATAATTTTTCTTCCTACATAAACTGTATGATATAAAAACTTTTCTTCAAAATTCTTTATCTCGATATAGTTTCAATTTTTAAGGAACTAATATATAATTATAAATAATTTAAGCAAATCTATCTATTTAAGAATACATTATGGAAAACAAATAGCATAACAATATATTTGATTTGTTTTACTATGCATCATTGACTAATTCACTACAATGATTTTTTGGTCTAAGAGCAAACATATGAACTGGATATAAACCATGTGGAAATTTAGTTTGTTGTTGTTCCTTAACACAAATAAGATCAGCTTTATCAAACAGAAATTTCAAGCATTTCATTGGTCTGGTTACAGAAGAGTCCTCCGTGTCAATTTCCAAATTATTGGAACTTGTGACATTTTCTTTTACCACAAGTACACCATTATTTTTTAAACCCAATCTGCAAATCCAAATCACAAGGTGAGAAATAATACTTCATTGTCCTTCCATGAAAGCAAAATGAAACTCACGAGCACTTCCTGAAAAACTCTATTAAATCATCATCTCGTAGATGTCCCAATACCCATTGACACCATATAACATCATATTTATTTGCTACGGGGCAGAAGTCTTGCAATCCTTAAAAGACAAGTATATTTATATATCTGCCATATATTAAAGATTTCAATCTTGCAAATATGAATATACTACCAATAGGATAATACTGATCGATTTTTGACGAATATTTTTCCAGAGATATTTTTGCTACTTCTAAAAATTTGGGATTTTGTTCGACTAGATCTATATGTTTAAAATGTTTCATTAATAAATTCTTGGTAATTCTACCGATACCGGCACCACAATCTAAGGCATAAGCTCTGGAAGGCGGATTTTTTAACTAAAACAGATTAAAATAGTACTTTTTTTGCAGATACATTTTTTTTAATACTTAATCTCTGTTCCAATTTATTCTCAAATTTTCATGAAACTGTGGTAAATTTCAAAAATTGTATAGCATCTTATTTTGTAAAATCAGTTTTAATTTTTAAAGTCGGGGATTGATTTTGCTGTTCTTCATTTTAGTTTTATTTTTATTTTCATTTTAATTTTATTTGTTTATTATTCTCTTTTAAATCTAAATTGTTTCTATTCAAATAAGAAGTATTGCAAATAATTGAATTATGAAAAATTAAGAATTATATCCTAAATAAAAATGTACATCACATACATGAAAATCAATCCCAGATTTTAAAGCTTGAATAATCAATTTTCACAACAATATATCTCCCCATTTGAAATCTACTTTAATTAATTTATTTTTTTAATTGAACAATTGTGCTCGATACTTATCGATGAAAAATAGGTTAAGGTAGGTTAGGTTATGGTTATAAAATACGTACCTCGAAAAGAGATTTTAGAAAAAGCGTGGAGCCCTTTATGTCAGTCTGCGAGATAAATCCGAATCCTCCCAACATCCCGTCCACTGTGGGCGGAATGCGGTCCCAATATTTCGCAGCCGCGACGTAAAATTCGCCTTTACACGTGTCCGCGTCATGTTGCTGTTCCTGCATTTTCGCGCACTAATTCTCTATGATTTTCACAAATACACCGCGCACACGATTGCTTTCGAGATTCTTTGTATTCTTGTTAACGTAATGTCGAAGCATTACAAAAATTGTAATTTTTTTTAAGCCAGAAGAGAGCACACAACGAATCCGCACACCAGAATCACTCATGTGCGCATGCGTTGACAAGAGGCCGGTCATGTGACTGTCAGACACGTATATAAATTAATGCAGCATAGGGCGCTTTTTGAACCCCATCAAAAATTTGTTATATTATTATATATATGAATGATTATAATTATTATCAATATTCTTGTATGTATAAAACGTCTCATATAAAATTATGCAATATATAAAAAAGAAAAAAATTTTTTTAATACTAACAATAAGTGAAAAATTAATATTACTAAATTTCACATTCAAACTATTATGATCAAAATATTATTATTTATTATTCTTTTATATATAGTTATTTATTATTATTACCAATATAAATTTATTATTTAACCACGATAAAGATTTTCCAACTATTTCTTTTGATACTTTCATTCCTATTTCTATAATAAATCTAACGTAATATTAAAATTTATTTCAATAATATATATACATTATTATATATATATTGTGTTAATACAAAAAAAATTGCTTAATTTTGACGAAATTAAGAAAACTATTCTATCAAAAAACAATTTCACGATTCACAAAGTACCAAAGCAACATATTATTTCGAGCATTTTTTATTTAAATAATTTATGCTACTTGTTTTTCAGTAATATAAAAGAGAGAAGAGTTTTAATCATAAACATTTAAACTCTCAATAATTGGTAAAGTATCTATCTGGAAAATATCATCAGATAAAAAGTAGCACAAATTACATAATTCTAAAACTGTGTTTTTTTAATGTAACTTATATACTGGCTTAAATATATCTCAATATATAAATATACTTTCATGCTCTTAAAGAAACAAATTGATGGAACACATCTAAAATATGAGGATCCAAATCTGGAGTAAACAACAAAGTTTCCAAAGTGGAGGAATACTTTTGTACTTGTTCCTGATGCTGTAAAATAAACATGAATAAACGATTATAATAAACAATAAAAGAATTATATATTATTAATTTTCAAATCTTATTGTAGAAGTAAAATTTATTAATATAGAACATAAAAAAAAATAATAACTGCATAGTAAATAATTTAACTTACAGATAAAAAAACTTGTTGTAATCTTCCTATAGTCCATTTATACCAATGTGTATTGTAATCAATTCCATCTGTATCACAGCGCACTAAATGTTCTGAGAGAATCATTATAAATCGCTAAAAAAAAGAATATATAGTTATACAATAATATGTATGTAAATCCAATTTTATATTTACTCATATATATAAAATATATAACAAATGCAATAAATTTATTTTTGCCATTTATCTCAAAAATATATTACTTTTCTCTTTTGCAATGATAAATAATTATAAATAATATATACATATTTTATATACCTGAAATATAATAAGAAATAAATTTTTCTGATCTGCTTGTGCAGCTTCCAATTTTTCTTCCATTCGTTCTACTACATCTTCTGATGGCCGCTCTCTATTTTTTTCTTTATTATTGTCCTCATCATCCGAGGAAGAGCCTGATCTACTTTCTGCTCTCCTTAATTTTTCCCTCGCTTCTGATAATTCTGTACTCAACTTTGTCACATGCTTATTCATTTTGCGTATTGTTAAATGTAATATCTCCCAAATATATAACCTGAAAACAAGATAAATATTTTAAACTTTTATAAGAGAGGTATATTGTACTCTTCAATATATATCTATAAAATTTCCTTGCCGATATTTGAAAATAATAAAAAGTGAATAAATATATTACAATAATATAACAATAAGCTTGTTAAGTAATAACATACTTTGTAAATTCTGATGTCATCTCTTTAGAAAATATCCAGTTGGCGATAGCACTACATTCAATAATACCAGTTTTTAAAAACTTGTCAGTCAGCACTACCATCATTTGATGATGATTTTTCCACAATGCATACATGTTTCTTAATATACATATCTGAGCTTCCTCAGTTTCAGCAAGAACCTGTGAACAAAATATATCTACAAGTGTGCATATATAGTGGATACATATATATAATGTATACATACATGTAGACATACATATACAATAATTCTATAGCAGCACTGTTACGTGACTTACCTTAAAAACATAATGAAATTTAACTATAGCTGCAAAACTGTGACTAAAACTTTTTGAACCCAGATTTAATAATGTTTGTACAAAAACGTCAATTTTTAAAGGATTGTAATTATTTGTCTCTTCATTTTCCCTAGGACCAGGCAATGTGTTTAATACATTCAATACTTCTTCTGGTGTACATTTACGTCTTATAGAAACCACCAATTCATGTGCAGCAGCTGTACCAGGGAGCGAACCTGAAATAATTTGTTAATACATTATTATGTTTTCTTTTTATCCAGTATTTATTTTTTATTAATATTTTTACCATTTAGTTTTTTATCTAGTAAAATTGCACAATTTATAGCATAATATAATAAATGTGATAAAAAATAATAAATGATGGAATATTTAAGAGAGAATTATTAATCAAATTATATACAAATATTTAAAAATTTCATAAATTAAATTACACTATATATTTTAAATCCCAAAGATGTGATTTTTTTACTATTCCATCAAATACTTACTAGCTCCTTCAGATGAATATTTGTATACAGGATCAGGAGCTACTGGAATCAGTTCTACATATGAGTCTGGCATCATATCCCGAATTCTTTGATAATAAGACAACCTAGAAATGGAAAAATTTCAAATATAATTTCATGTTTTAATAAAAATTTCGAGTACTTTAACAATTTCAATTATATATTATTATTGATATAAAATTATATATACAGGGTGTCCGAAAAAAACAATTTGTATAATATACTGACCTCAGAGCTTTAAGTAGGACTTCTCGTATAAATTTAGGCCTTGGATGTTCTGGATCACGTTGTAAACAAGAATCCCAATCTTCCCATGACCAACGAAATTGAAAATTGCTAAGGTGATATGCAAACCACCAAACAAATCGGTCAAAAGCAGTGGCTGCCATACTATCTATACGACGAAATAAAATTTCTGTTGCTTGTGCTAATACCTGCAAAATATAATTTAAACACATTATTTTATAAAATTTTAAATAATAATAAAATATTAAACTTGCAAAAATAACAATGTTTATTTTATAACCTGTGGCATAGTTGAAGGTTGCAACTTGCAAAGTTCTATCAAAATTGATCCATAACAAATCTCTAAATGTTTTGGAGTAGGTAGCCTAAATAGTTCACCAAATATTACTTCGACAATACAATAGTCCAAAGGAATTTTGGCTTTGAATGGAAAATTCAGTAGTTGTGCAGCACTATAAAGTATAAAAACAATTGATATAATTATGTATAATTCAGAATAATAGTTATAAGAAATCTTCTTATAGTTGATTTACATTTAAAAAATGTTATATCTGACTTAAAAAAAATATATATTACCAATCTTTCCTCTCAAAATAATAGTTGTTAATGATTTGTCGCAAGTGTTCTTCTATTAGAAATCTCTCAATAGCATGACTTCCTGGTAATAATGGTCCTTCGGCAGGACAATCCGTATAATCAAACATACGAAAGACGACAGTAGGTAATGGATAAGAATAAGATTCATGATGTGGAGGTGGCATCAAAGGCGGTAAATTATGCTGCAATGCTTCGCACAAAATTGAATCAAATGCGAGATATGGTCGTGGAATATGTTTCTCGGCCCAATTATCTTGTCTCAATTTGCGAACTTGTGCCCATAAGCAATCTAGATATTCTTCTTGTGGATGAGGTGTATCGCTCGACCAAATTCTCAATGCTGGCTGATGTTTTTTGCTTCGTTTATTCAAAAATACCTCTATTGTAACCATTAGGTGATCCAATTCTTGTTCTTTTTTCTCATATAATTCTCTCCCAACCCATGGCAACGTTGATAGAACGGCATAAACATACCTGCAAAATATTATTTACAATTATTAAAAAATACAAAGGCATTAATGAATTTACTTTATATAGAAATCTAACAAAAAACATCTTTCTAAGGAAATAAAGATGATTCTCACATACCAATCACGTCTTACTTGTGGTACACCATCTTCGTTTGCAGCATCAAGCATATTGTCAAATAATTGCATCAATGATCCACATGATAAAACATGACAGTTTACTAAATCAGCCAAAAATCTAAGAGAATATCTGGCCACGTCCCATTTACATGCTTTCAAGGAATCCTTGAAATTTTTCACCATATAATCGACAAATTCTCCACCAAAATTAAAATTTTTTGCATTTAGCAATCCAACCAAAGTAGTATAAATTGTGCATTTCTCTGGCATCTTAATAGCGCAGTCTGTTAAAATTCGTAGAATCTTACTACGAAATAAACCTAAATCAGCTTCCAATACAGAAGCTAAACCTTCCAAGTTGCTTTCCAAAGATGATGTCGATTTCTCCCCAACGCGGAGGATGAGAGATTCAAGACGATCTTCAATCTCTTGATTCTCTGATACCCTCCTGCGTTTCTTATATACTCGTTCTAAAAATATTATACATATTATTTTACAAACGTAAACATTTATGCAATTACATTGATAATTGATTAATTAAAATAGTTTAAAACTGTAATTGTTTTAAAGAAAATAAATTCTTGTTAAATCTTTTTTCATATTCAAACGACGACTACTTTCTGTCAAAATCAATTTATAAATCCTTAAAACGTTATCTCATTGAAACACATCGACAAGCTAAAATTATACCATAGCTTGGATAAAATTTCCAAAGTGCAATATGAAACCAAGGGATGTTTATGTCAGCAACGATATAATTTTAATATTCAAAATAACTCCCAATATTCGACAGATAAGAAAGCCTCAATAATTCGAGCATTTACCGTAGCCATCATCTTCTTCGTGTACTCTTCTACGACTCATATTTCACTCTATTCTCCAAATTTTCAGTAATTTGCTCCAGTTTGCTTAGAAACAATCCAACCTTGTTACGCAGAAACGAGCCAAATAGATGCGATAGAAATCATGTGAAGCGATGATGAGTAGCATGAAATCGCATAATGGCGGATTCGAACCGCGTCCAATGGGAGAACTCGAGAGCGTCCCGTTTGACCACAGCCAATTACATCGACCTGTGCCTAGGGTAACTAGCAACGATTGACCAATCAGAGAGTCCTATTTTGAATTGACCAATTGGCGACGCGGTCAATCGGAGAACTCGCTTTCCGGCGATTTCATAGGACGACACAGATTGTCCCTAGAACAACAGGCTCTCTTATTGGATATTCGACGTCGCGTCATATCGAATATGCAAATTCGCCCAAAGGTCAATTCGGGCAGATTCGCATAGCTATCTGAAATACCGATCGTGCAGGGGGAAGGGAGAGAACCGACGAATCGCGTGTCCGATTCAAAGGAGACAATATGGCGGCCTTTTATATCAGCGTCCCAAAAGACGGAGAGACAAAATTAGATCAAAGTAATACAATTTTCTTATTCATCGCGCGAGACATCGAGGTATTTCGTAATCTCGTGGATTAATCGCGACACGCGCATGCGCATCGATTATAAGATATATCTCGAGATCTGTTGCAGTCTATCGCGGTCTAAGCCCGCGGTGAACGCGTATCGGAGTTTGTCAAGTGTCAGAAGCAACGACGGGATCTCGCCGTACACATGTGCGTGTGTGCGCGCGCGCGCGCGGTACGTGTGTAGTATGATCCGCGACGAAAACAGAGCTCCGATCGCCGCGGAAACGCAGCTCTCTCTCTTCTCCCTGTAGCGCAGCATCGCTCCGCACATACGTGACGCACAAAACAAACGCGACGATCAAACGAGGTGAGCGAAAGACGGGTGTAGTGTCGTAGCCGAGAGAGTCGGCTGGTAATCGATATGATACTCGAGTAACCCGCGTAATCATGGGTCGTCGTCCTGCCCGAGGTTCATCGTCGTCGTCGTCGTCGTCGTCGTGCGTAAACACGACGGCGATTCGGTGAAGAATGAGTTCTCGGGCGATTGCGCTCCCTCGACGAATCCGCGGAGAGAGTTCGCGATTGTAGGACTTGATTCGGGAGAGAAAAGAAAAAAAAAAAAAAGAGGAGAAAAACAAGGCAAGGTGTAAAGGTGAGAGAGTGCGATACCGTCTTCCGATAGAGGAATCGGACATCCGTAGGGGAAGCGGAAGGACTCTCGGCCTCGCTCGCTGCTGATCTTGCTCCGATTTGATCGCGTTGCGCCAGCGAAAATCGTTCGGATGCGGAGATCGTCACGATGGTGATACGGTAAATAATCAATGTTTATCTTTGTAGAGAGAGTCCTCTCCCAGGGAGAGACGAAGAGAGCGATCCCCCTCCTCTCCCCGCGCACGGTCGATACAAGTGCTCGACAATCGTGTCACACCGATCGACGTGTCGCAGCGTACGATTTTCCTATCTACAACCGATACTGCGTCGTTATTACATATATATGTGCATATACATGTATACACGTATGCAGCACACATGTATATATTTGCGTTTGTCATGTATGTACAAAATATACAAGCGCTTGCGAAGTCTCCTTGACGCTAACGTTATCGCTCGGACTACGTGACGGATATATTAGTGCTATAATATTGTCTGGCATATATACAGGGTGTCAAGGTAATCTCTTCCCAAAAAAAAGCTCTTGTAGCTTACCTCGAGAGCTTTTCAAAACACTATAGTAAAGTATTTTTTTCATGGAGTACTTTTCCAGTTATGAGGCTTGAAATAATCTCTTAATTTTACATAAAATATCTAGTAAAATATTCATTTTTCGATTATCTTACCTAATACTTTTGTGTACAAAATAATGAGAGAAATCAACTGATATAAAGAAAACACATAATTGTTTCGAAGAAAAAATATGTAATTTGCAATTAACAATTATATATTTATTTTTCGAAACAATTATGTATTTTCTTTACACCAATTGATTCCTCTCATTATTTTGTACATAAAAATATTAAGATAAGATAATCGAAAAATGAATATTTTATTAAATATTTTATGGTTTATGTAAAAATTAAGAAATTATTTCAAGCCTCATAACTCGAAAAGTACTCCATGAAAAAATACTTTATTATAGTGTTTTGAAAAGCTCTCGAGGTAAGCTACAAGAGCTTTGGAAAGAGATTGCCCTGACACCCTGTATAAGCGGGGGATCGCTCTTTTTTGTACTCTCGATATTAACGCTATCACATCCCACGTCTGTTGGCTTCTCTCTGTTTATATGTGCGAATAGAGCGCACGTGAATGCACGATAGTGTTGCTCCATCATTTTATCAGCTTTCGCTCGGAGCCCTTTCATCTTGATTATGCTCATTTTTCGTCTACATTCTTGTTTTTTCTTTTTTTCCCTCGAAGATAATTCATGTTTACTTGCTCCATTCTCGATGCAAGATTAAAGAGTGGCTGAAAAGTACAAAATTTGTCGTGTCATTAATAATGCATATGAAACGTAAACAAGGATTAGTATGCAATCTCGATAGATTCGATTTACGACGCGAAAAATGTTACACGACACGGTTAATTTCAAAATCATTTTTGCGTAAATCTCAGTAAAATTATAATATCGATTAATTATTTAACGTAGTCATACAAAAATAAAGATGCATCGAAAACTGTCATAGACGATCATTAGCGAGCAAGTGAAATTTTAGAAAAATTGTCGGAAATGTCAATCTGATTTTATCCGAGTAATTTCGCAAGACTTATTTACTGTACGAGCGATAAGTGTGTTTTGTTTGTAATTTGAATATCTGCTGACATTCTTGCTATGTATAATGATTTGTGTACGTGTGCTAAAAGCTTGCTGATAGTGGAAAAAATCTTGTATAATAGCATGGACTTAGTTTCTAGCAAATGCATTGTCAATCTCTTATCGAAGAACTAAAAAACGCATGAAACTTTAATGATATCAGTTATTATTTCTGTAAATTAAATGTGAGATTAACTTTCGTGAAAAGAAATCTTAATCAGACTGTAAAAAAATTAATGTCTCGTCTAATGATCTCACATTATTTATGCATTATATACAATTAACGTACATAAAAAATTATCGAAAGAAATTTTTATAATTAAACAGATTTTCTCCTGTATAAAGATTATTAGCAGCATGCTGTCGATATGTGTGTTATACATGTTATAAGAGAAATTTAATATAATTTTAATTTTACAAATTATTTTATTATACCTTATTGAAATTATTTCAGTTTTGACATGAGACATATAATTACATTACTATAGCAGTCGTAATAGCCCATTTGCATGTGTCTATAGAGAAAATTTGAGGATGATTAGGTAGGAACATCTAGTGTATAATCTGTATATTATTATATATAGACCCATTATATACACAAATTAAATAAACATAAAGGAGAAAAATATTAAACGAGGAAAACAGCAGCATCACTGAGAATTGTAGGACTAATTGAAAAATTGACATTTATTTTTACTTGAAAGAGTAAAAGTTAATTTTAAAAAAACTAAACACTTATCATTAAAGCATCTGACACTAGACTTGTCATAGAATCGGTAACTTGCAATGCAAAAACTAAGGAAAACAAGCTGAGAAGAAGGTCCTTTCTATTAATAATACAAGGCAACAGTAAAGACGGGCCGATTGCATTTACAAATATTGGAAATTTCATCACGAATTAGAGAAATTCACATTTTGTGACATATAGAAAAGAGAGAGAGAGAGCAAGTGAGAGAGAGAGCTATCAGCTAATTATGATCTTTATATTGAATGTTTTTCATTGCAGATCATAATTACCGATTCGCAGCTTGCAATTGCTCAGATTTGTCTGCAACCGCGTGAAGATCCTTAAGACTGCCCGTCCTTACCAAGTACCCTTGCAAGTACCATGGAAGTAGTAGAAATCTATAAATCCTACTGAAAGGAGGATGCCAGTAACTAAACGCATTCCATATCCTTCGCGGTAAGTAAGAAATTACGGTTTACGTATTACGTAATGTAAGCCGCGCAAAACTCTATTTTTGTAATCACATCGCTTGTACTCTCAGACACGATTTGAATTTCTTTATAGAAGACACCGTTTGTAAGAAACACCAAGCCGTATATCGTGATGTTTATGCGAGACTCGAATAAAAAAATTTTTGAGTTTAAAGAATTACATTGTGTGTAGAATAAAAAGTAATCGACAGATCTGCTCTGTACAATATGTATAACAAGGTGACGTATCGTTTGTGCTTCGTTTAAATCTTGGACAAAACATCTTGCTGCTATCTCTAAATCTAACGCGAATATAAAAGAGAGCTTTTGTATGCAAAGTGCAACGTTGCACGATTTATCTGTTTGACAAATATTAACTGGCCTTAATACGAATACATTAACAATATAAAATCACCTCATCCGATATAAATAATACTAAAATTTTATTGTACTTTAGTTTTTCATACCTTTAATATTTTTTTGCTTTTGGGATCAAAGGAAGTATTTCCGGTTACAGACATCCTTCTATTTAAAGTTTCCACGATTATCACATTTTAATCCTGTTTTAATTTCCAATAAAAAACCTTCTCCTTGGTGGAAGTTAATCACGCAAGATTACCGGAGCATTGAGGAAATTTAGAATATAATTGGTACAATTTAATACAATAGATATTCTATACAAAATATTCATCCTCTATTTTACTCTTATGATCTCCTAACTAGGGCTGTTATGACTGCACTGTATTAATCTGAGAATTCATCTTTCTCTTCTGCAATGTTGAAATTTTAAGATGAGAAAATTTGCTGCTCTTTTTGTAGGCATAATAAAGTTCATAGAAGATTATGTAATTATTAACATGTCACTATCATTCTTTTTTTCAACTGTGAATATCAAGGATCAAGAAGAAACAAAAAACTAGTAATTATTAGAATGTTGAACAGTGTTTTAGTAATTAAATAGAATTATTTAATACATCTCGATTTTAAATTAAGCTTTAAAACTGTAAATAAATGACAACAATTTGTCTCTCAATTAATTCTAATTTGTTTACGACAAAATTTTATTTGTAAATTTATTGGTAAAATAAAATATTTAAAAAAACATTAAAAAACATTGAAAAAAAGAATTATAAAATTTTTTATCAAGGAAGAGAGACTAATTTCACAAGAGAATCAATTTTTAAAAGAAAGGATGATAGTGAGGGATCATCTTATATACATGAATGGATATAGATATATATGTGAAATTTACCGTACCATTATTTTCTTATTAGATCCGACGGCGGTAGTAGTGAGAGCCCGTTGCTCGTGGAAGAAGGTGAAACAATTGGTACACCTCACAGTCCACGCAACATACACAGTCACAGCCATTCACATGGCAATCCACATCGGTCTCATAGTTATCACCATGAGAAGCCGAAACAATTAGTGAAATACGGTGAACTAGTTATACTTGGGTAAGAATTTTCAACAGATGTAAGAAAAGAAGAAAAAATACATGTATATTATTAAAAAAATATATTAGAGAGAAATATTAATGGCTAATAAATTTTTGACAGATACAATGGTTACCTTCCACCTGGCGATAGGGGTAGAAGGAGAAGTAAATTTGTATTATACAAAAGACCCGTGCCAAATGGCGTTAAACGTAGCAAGCATTATATCGTTAAAACGCCTCATTGTTCGCAAGCCATTCTCAATACGAAGCAACACTCGATCTCGTATACACTCTCTAGAACACAAGCCGTTATCGTCGAATACACGGAAGACGAAAAAACGGATATGTTTCAAGTAAAAATCCAGTCTCATATTTTAATAACCGTTTCTACTTATTAAATTTTCCTTAATTATATTCAGTATATTTCACGATATATATGTATATGTGTGTGCTAAATCAAAACATGTTCGTGTAGATCGGTCGTTCGTCCGAATCGCCTATCGATTTCGTAGTGATGGATACATGTGCGGGCGGTAGCGACGGCGGACCTGCTAATGAAGGACGCGTTGCCCAGAGTACTATCAGCAGGTTTGCCTGTCGAATTCTGGCGGACAGATCGGATCCCAGAATCGCGAGAATTTATGCCGCAGGTTTCGACAGCTCGAGAAATATTTTCCTAGGGGTAAGATTCGAAATTGATCGCGCGGCTCAATGTTTTATACACAAATTTATAAGCGATTTCTCGCAGGAAAAAGCGACCAAATGGCAAGAGAATCGCGAGATCGATGGACTTACGACTAATGGAGTCTTGATAATGCATCCGCGGGGTCAATTCTGCGGTGGCGAGGCGCAGTGTGGTTTTTGGCGGGAAGTTAGCGTGGGCGGCGGTGTTTTCTCGCTCAGGGAAAGCCGGAGTGCTCAACAAAAGGGTAATGTTGTCGAGGAAGAGAACAATATCCTACAAGATGGTACTCTTATTGATCTTTGCGGCGCTACTCTGCTCTGGCGATCAGCTGAAGGCCTCGCGAAGTCTCCGGTAACTTTGATATACTGTTTAAAAATATCTCAAATATATGTCATTTATATATGTAGAAGATGTGAACGCGTATTCTCTTTGCAGACGAAACAAGATCTAGAAGAATTAGTCGATGCTATAAATGCCGGCAGACCACAGTGCCCTGTAGGCTTGAACACATTGGTCATACCACGCAAAGCAGCTTCGGATTCGACGCAGCAACAGCCATACGTTTATCTTAAGTGCGGTCATGTACAGGGGCATCATGACTGGGGTCAGGAGAAGGATAAGGTTACAAGAAGGTGTCCTATGTGCCTAGTCGCAGGGGCAGTAGTCAAACTATCTATGGGAATAGAACCTGCCTTCTATGTAGATTGCGGACCGCCCACTTACGCATTTAGTCCCTGTGGGCATATGGCTACAGAGAAAACTGTCAAGTTAGTAATTCGCGCCAGTCGCTAATCCGTTATACCTTCGTGAATATCACATTTTAGTTACACTTCGAGAGTTCTTTTTTACTTTTTCCATATATTCGTCACTCCATATATATACACTTCATTTCTTCTTCACTTTGCAGGTATTGGGAAAAAGTAGCCATACCACACGGCACAAACGGCTATATCGCGATCTGTCCCTTCTGCGCGGTGCCGCTCGAGGGAACGCCAGGATATGTAAAACTAATTTTTCAGGATAATGTAGATTGAAGATATATAAAATAATGGAACAATGTAGAAATTAATAACTTCTTAAGAAATATAAGGATTATTAAACTCGACTGCTATTGTATTGAACCCAACAGTTTCATTTTCTTTTTTTTTAAATGCCATAGAATAATTAATGTAAATTACTATGCATAACTATTTGCAAAAAAATGTGTTATATAATTAATAAGTAGATTGATATTTTTTATAACGTTAAAAGCTTGATATTATTGTATACAATTTATTTAAAAAAATCTAATGCTTTTAATTTAAAAAATATTTACCTATAGGGCAGTTGCAGACATCATTAAGAAGACGGGAGACAGGAGATATGTTTTTAATATTTTATTGCCAAAATACACGAAAAGTAACGCTTACTCGTTCTCTTCCGATCGCAAACGTGCACTGGCATTTGTCACACGTATCGAAAGCTGTTGAGCACGCTCGACGATAGCTTTTCTTTTCTTGCTGCTAACAGCATGTGCAATCTCTGCACAAAACTTGCGATTTTGCATCATTAAGACTTCAAGTTCCTGTAAATTATTGATTTTTATTTGTATTTTATTCAAAAGTAAATGTAAACATTACTGGAATGTACAAAATAAGTAAAAAGATTAATGTATATTCGTTTTCTATTTTTAAATGATTTATATAATGTTATTTATATATTATAAATTATACTACATTTTGTTAATTCTTATAAAGCGAAAATTTGACATATAAAAGCAATATTTACCTTAACGTTATGTACAAGAACTTTACGGAAGCCTGTTGGTAGCATGTGACGTGTTTTCTTACTGCTACCATAACCAATGCTGGGCATCAAGTATTGGCCCTTGAAACGCCTACGTACTCTATTGTCAATACCTTTTGGTTTACGCCAGTTGCGCTAAAAGATGCATATAAGATAGTCTGTATGATTTTTACTGTTTAACCTTATCTAAAACTCTTAAATCTCTTAATAAAGAATAAATTATTATTTAATATTACTCGTTAAAATAAATAAATATTTAATACTAATAATAATAATTAATAAATAAATATTTAATAAATGAAATATATAGTAAAAATTAAAATTTCTAACGTAATCAAATTATGATACAATGTAACACATGTAATGCAGAGAATATAACCAAACTATAAACACGTTGACGTGGTTAACAAGAGCTAAAATAAAAGATACATGTTTACCTTAAGTTTGTCATATCTATCACTTTGATGCCTAATAAACTTCTTTGTTCGCTTCTTCACAATCTTGGGTCGGTAGACCGGTCGAATAGACATTTTGAGTTGTTAATAACTGAAACAACAGACGTAATCTAAATCACACTTTGGTAATAAGCTACTCCACTTTTGTTCCGTTCCTATAAATATTACACTTTTATATCTCAAAAAATCGTCCACGATCGATTAACTCCCGCACAATGATTATTTTAATGACGATTATCGTGAAAATTGAGGATTTTCCGCGTGATACATACCCTTCGCTAAAATGTCGTGAATGGAAAAGGTTAGATTTCACGAACAACCTCGTTTTTCCAGCTTAAATATTGCGTTCGAAAATCCTACTCGTAAAGTAGAGAGTAGCATTTAATCGACCAATCAGGACGAAGATACCTTTGCTCCCCTTTTGTTCTGATTGGTTGGGTGGGATCCGATTAACCACGTCGCCAATTGGCCAATTCAAAATAGGACTTCTGATTGGTCAATCGTTGCTAGTTACCCTAGGCACAGGTCGATTTAATTGGCTATGAGCAATAGCAACGTGTCAAACGGGACTCTCCCGATTGGTCGATCAAACTCTACGTTCCCTATGCGCAGACACATTGAACTACATTGCCATTTGCATAAAATTTCTTAATGGATAACACGCTATATCCAGAAATGTGATTCTGTCCCGTGCTATGTTCAATACTGTCGGTAATACAAATGGTATAATACAAATACAAGATATATATTAAATAAATTTCCAATATAAATAAGTTTTGTGATCTTTCTCTTTCTCCCTCTTTTCTTTCGCCTTATGATACTAATTTTATATATTCCCATACAGCACAGAATATTGAAGCAATATTATTAATATTTTGTTGTAACATTGCAGCAACATTGCAATATTGTCGCAATATTAATGCAATGTTCTGTGTTGTATGGCTTTTTATAAATAGTTGATTAAATGAATAAATTATAAAACATGCAGTTCGAGAATTTTCGTTGCGATATATATATATATATATATATATAAGTATTATATAAGTATTTATTATTTATAAATATTTTTAAAAATTATTTTATTTATAAAAATTTTATATTAGCATTTTGAGTTAGAACATTTTTGTTACCGACATTTCGTGCATGTAGCACGGAACACAACTCGAAATTGTGCCCCTTATCTGTTACTCACTGAATACATTCGTGTATTTAGGGTGCTCTCGAGCGAGGGGCCAGAAGAATTTTCTCCAAAACTTGATATCGTACAAAAAATGTTTCACACAAAATAAAGTTTTGAAGACGAAAAAAGTTAATAATTTTAAATTTTTAATAAAGTCATTCAGCTCTAACTTTTTTTAAATAAAACTATCCTAATTATTTTATATAAATAAATTCCTCGCAATATTCGGCGTGCAAAGTATAATAGGCTGATTGAAAATTTAATATATAATTTACGAGATATTTTATACTTTAATTTAACATAATTTTATGTAAACTGTGAAATATTTCGTAAAATATACATTTTTTGACTCAATGCTTTTTTATGTATAAAATAATGAGAGGAATCAATTGAAAAGTGTAAAGAAAGAATACAATTGTTTATGTTTGTAAGAAAACATAATTTACAAGTATTGTATAAGTATGCGTTATTTATAAAAATTATACATTAGCATTTTGAGTTACAATATGTAATGAAAGGCTCCATGATACAGCAATTTTTTAGTAAATAATCATATAATTTAAAAAATCTATATAATCTGAAATACTTCTATATATTTTAATATATTCCGCGTATATATATATATATATATATATATATATATATATATATATATATATACGCGGAATATATTAAAATATATAGAACATATACATATATATATAACATATATATATATATATATATATATATATATATGTTAAAGTAAAATATTTTGATGACGAACAGACAATAATACCGATCTTGGCGGCGTAAACAATAGCCCGCTAATGTTTATAGCTAATGTTTATGCCATAGTTTTGAAAAATGTTTCGGTAAAAAAATAATAATAACACGGTTTTCGATCTATGAGGTCAGACTAATTTTTCGACTCTATTATTGCTTTATCATTCTGTTTTTCGATAATTTAAATTTAATGTAATTCGGATTGAGAACGCGTAATAAAACAATGAAATCACAGATCTTAGTAATTATTATAAAAGGCTTCGTGATGCATTTTTTAATCTATATAATCTCTAAAATTCTTACTCTAAAATTCTATCTCTAAAATTCTACTTCTATACTTTAATATTTCGCGTGTTTGTATATGTTAAAGTACGTAAAATATATTTCGATATGACAGACAATAACACGGTGTCGATCTTGACGGTGTAAATAATAGCCCGCTAGTGTTTACATGCCACGGCCTTAGTTTCATTCGCACAGCGACGCTCGAGCAATGAAGTAGTGGTGCAAAATATTTCGTATATTATTGAATTAATAATTAAATGATTACTATATCATGACTTCTTTAATTACATTAATTACGTTACATTAATTACTTTAATTACATTAATCTTTCGATCTTATAATTCGTGTTAAAATACATACATCACAATGAAAATAGCATTTATAACAAGCAGTATTGAATTTGACCTCGTATAAATGTCGAGCGAAAATCGTACTTCCCTCGTGTTATCTATCCCTTCCAATATAATAAAGTGTGTTTCTTGTGTATTATTCCGCGATCGGGAGTGCCGTACAAAGTATTTCGCGATCGTTCCATATATGATTAATTATTATTAATCGTATTTTCGGGAGTGAGTGTGAGTGCTATGAAGAAAGCGAAGAATGAACAAGGGAAGAAAAGGAGATTGGGCAACGAAATTGCGCGGTGAGTGATTTATAAATTTTTTATTTATTATTCATATTAGTCTTTAATTTAAAAAATTACTATCGCGAAATTAGCAAAATTATGGTCATTTGATTAATATATCGTTACGTTTTCAATATAATTAATGAAATAATAATTAATGTATAATTAATGAATAATCCATTTTATAAATAATATGCAACTATATATAATGCGATAGATTTCGCATATTTTACATAATTTATCTATTTAATCTCTCTCTCTCTCTCCCTCTCTCTTTCAAGTAAAAATCGTTGTACAAACCTAAAGTAATAAATTATACTTTATCATAGACGAAATATATTTGACTGTATGTATTATTAAAGAAGTAATTATTGTTCGTACAGATCATAACGAAATGATCTACTTTTCGATGATCAAAATATGGAATCAAAACATTCGAATAATTATCACGACAAAAAGTTCTCCAAATAATCGTTTAATAATTAATTTACAATAAATAATTTTAATTTCTAATTTAAAATACTCTTTTACAATTTAATATTCAATATATTGTATATTGTATATATACGTTACAGTATCAAATATTTCGGCAATAAATTTTTAATAATATGGTATGTATGGTCTTGACAATATAATCAAGCGTTAGAGGGGAGCGCACTATTGTTTATGTAGTACAACCTTGTTATTATTCGAACGGCGATATTCGAGCAGGGAAATAATCGTACGAAACGTTTCCTTATAATTGTTAGATTCTTTTTCTAAACGTGATCGCAACTAATATTTAAATATAATTAGCTATGATTAATAATTAACAATTAATTAATTTTTGATCTTACGAGATTTGTATTTTATACACATATACTATATTTACATACATCAACAGTAAGTATATTGTATATAAAGTATATTGTAATTAATATTACTGCGAGTCATTTTCCTCTTTCCCTCTTTCTCTTTCTTAAAAAAAAGAAAATTATTTAGATGTCTTATTTATATAATAATCATAACATATATGTAGATATTATACAAAAAAAATATTAACTTGACTAAATATGCGTATTTCGTTGTTGTTTTCAGTCTGACAGTCAAATCGCAAAGTCGAGATTAATATTGTATGTATGGCCTTGACAATATAATCAAGCGTTAGAGGGGAGCGCGCTATAGATTCGTGATACATCAATCGTATAGTAAATTAATCAATAATTTAAAATACTTCTATAAATTAATTTAATATTTCGCGCGTATATGTATGCTATATATGAAATATTTTTGCAATAAATTAATAATAATACCGCGTCCGATCTTTGCAACATATAACGCATTAATATTTACATGTTTTAGTTATATTATCATTTGCGAAATGAATTCGAACAAAATAGTGATGCGAGAAGCTTCATTAAATTCCTTTTCTAAACGCGTGATTTGAGAAGTACATTAGAAATTATAGAGATATTATATAAGATATTATATAATTTGATATGATTATTACTTAATAATTTTATATATGCTAAATAATACGCAAAATTGTGTCGCGACGATAGATCTTAAAATGCATATTTAGCGATGTGTACAATTTAATCAAAAATCAAAGTGATAGAAATCTAAGATAATTAATAATCATTTCGTTGCAATCTTTACGGACAATAATTATTATTTTAATGCTTAGAGTCACAAATATACATCCGTGTTACTTTATCGTTCTACTTGACAATATACATAAATATAATTTGGATTATATGAGAGAACACGAAGTAAGACAATCGAATTATAAATGCAAATAATTAGCATAACGAAAGATTTCATGATGAATGGTTTAATAAATAATTAATTAATCTTAATCAATAAATTAAAATACTTCTATAATTTAATATTCCGCCCACGAATATTTTATATTACAGAAAATATTTTAGCAACGAGAGAATTATCAATAACACCGTGTTCGACCTTGATAAACAGTATCGCGCTATTGTTAATGTTACACGGGTTTATTATCATTCGCACAGTGATCTTGAGTAGTGACGTGAGAGACGTTTCACATATTATTAAATTCTTCCTTTACATAGTCAACTTTGCCGATATAAACAGTACCGCGGTAGTGTTTCTGACTTACGATCATTCGCTCTTGAGCAGTGAAGTAGTGATGTGAGACGTTTCATATATTATCAAATTCTTTCTCTAAACACAATTGCAAGTGCAACGAGGAACTTTTCGTGAATAAGTGTAAGTGCAACGAGGAATTCAAATGAGTGCAACGAGGATTGGAGTGCCACAAGAAAAAAGTGAAAAAAACAAAAGAAAAAAAGGAGGTCTTGGAAATGGACGGATCAATAAGATATGATGTAAGTCATTAATATTTTAATTATTTATCATATTCATTATTTATTATATTGTTACGTCCCCGCGTCCCATCCCTCTGGATGTATTCGCCACTTGTTGAATTCTTTCGGCGGGAAGTACGTCGACGGAAAAAGATCATTTCCGCACGCGTTGTCAAGATGTTGTTATAAACAACGACTGTCAGAGAGTCTGAGCCCAGCTGTCAAGCTGTGCGGACACGTCTATCTGTGATCCGTTTTACGATTATTCTGAATTCTTGTATGTTACTCGTGGTTTATTAAAGTTCTTATACCTTAAACCGCGTTATTATTTACTGCGCGAACGTCAGCCGATCGATTGTGTCTCGCGCGTTCGATGTATATCGTTCCGCGAACGCAACAATATATAAATTATTTATCAATAGTATATATTGTTGTATAACAACGATGGTGAGCTGAGTCGAAGAATAGCTGTCAAGCTATCCGGACGCGTTTTACATTACGGGTCGTTATCGCGAGATTTCCCCTGTTATTATTTGTTGTTTGTGTATTCTGTGTTTCTAATTAAAGTTCTTAATTTCCGTTAAAAGTGTCTTATCTTACGCGGTCCGCGAGTGCCCCATTGTGTTGAACGCGCTTCGATATCTCGAAGTCGCCGCCGCGGACGTAACAATATTCAAAATATACATATTTCTCGTTTCGTTTTATTTCTTTAATTGTGATTCAATAGTGATTTTAAATTGTGTAACATATATAATACATATACTTATAAAAATTCCATTTTATTTTAAAATAATTAAAACATTTATAAAATGTTTATTAATTAATATTTTCAGATACTTCTTATAATTTAAAAAATATTTCATGTTAATATATTTATTTAAATACTTCATATATAAAAAAATAGAAATGTTTTATTTATCATATTTTTAAAAGTTTATATTTAAGAAATATAAATTATTTTGTAATTACGCAATTTATAACATTAAAATATATCTATTTAAAAGTAAAAATGTAAAAATTAATTGGGCGCAATAATTAGTTTTAAAATAAATTATTTTGAACATTGCTTTAAATAATAGATTTTCTCTTACATTTTATATTTTTATTTATCGTTTATATTTGCGAATTTAAATTTATGTACTATATTACAAAATAAATTTTAAATTATGTATTATATTATATATAAAATTATATATAATATAACCCTCCCATGGGGTACACCTTGTCGCGGTGGGAGGGCTTAGTACTTGGATGGTGCCTTGAGGTTTATCTTAAATTTGTCTATTTATGATAAATCTTAAGGTGCCTGAATGGGAAGCTAAGTACCCTTTCGCGTCGTCGGTGCCGTCAACGTGCCGCGGACGGCAAGCGCTTCGTTACCGCGTTTTCGCGTTGTAGTATTCTCGCGTCGTCGCGTTTTCGCGAAACTTTTGGACTTTTCATATAAAATCCCAATTTCATTTATTGTCACGAGTCTCTACTTCCGATGCCAACTAACTGGGATGTTTCGAGTTTGCACACGTTGCTATGCAACGTACACTCTTGCTTCGTGCTTCGTCAAGTGATTCGGCCCGAATTAGTTAGAACTCGATCGATTGCTCGGAATGGTCGTCAATGGGTCCCTTCTCTTTGCTCGTCTACAGCCACACGCACTGCGTGTGTTAACCCTGTCGAGGAGTCGAGTGGATTCCCCTAGGCACGATTTTCGCTCGGTAAAAGAGGTTGCCTCCCCATTTTCTAAATTGCTGAATGTAAGCATTTAAAAAATGTGGGTATCCTCTTCTTTTGCCGTCTACTAGCCTGGTGTAGCATATAGCAACCGCGGGAGGCATAATATGTCCGGGCGGAGCACCTGAAATCGTGCTTAGCGGGTCCAGGTTCGATACGAGATAGGATAGTTATGCGCGAAAAAGAGTTGGTGAGCTTCATTTTCCTCTATTTCCGTCAATCGTTTCGTCTTCTTTCCGGTTTGAGCTTAGTCCTTGCTCGTTATATCGTTGCAATCCCGACCGGTTGACTCAAAGTCGATTCTCGTAAGTGAAATGGGATTTTCGCTCGTACCGAAACCGGGAGTGCCGTCTAATGTATAGGTATAGATATTAAGTATATACATCGCGCGATCAAATATAAAATTTTTAATACGTTCTTATACAAAATTATCGTTTTAACAAAAAATTCTTATCGCTGTCCCTCTCGTCAGATAATATTCCTAAATATTGCTAATTAAATATAAAGAATTATCAAATAAGAGTGTGAAGATTCGATGTGATAGGTCAACTATTAAATATTAGCTTCACAAAATTTAACGATTACCTTCGATATTATAGAATCGCGAGTTAATTATTATGAATTTAATAATTTGTTTTTTCAGATATATTTGTACTTACGAATTTCGTATCGGAAAATATTCATAAATAAATTAATAAATTACGGTTGCGAAATCATCGTGTTTTTCCCGCGTTCTTTTCGCATTCTTAGACGAGATTGTCGTTTTAATAAAAGTGTTATCGTTGTTCCTTCCGTTAAATAAACGTTAATAAAAGTTGCGTGACTCGTATCGCCGAGGAGTCGAAACGATTTTCATCATGGAGAATTATTTTTCACCGGTTCTTGTGAGATCCATTCGCGACGTCTAGTTCGGTGCCCTGTTAAAAATTGGGAATTTTTATTGTAAGATTGGAACTAATCCCAGGTTTTCTTGGCAATTTCCGGAAGCAATGATTTCGGTAGTAATTCAACGACGATACGCTTCTTTAACGTCAAATTAATTTAAATAATATATATTTAGATGAGAGAAATGTATCTTTTATTTTTTTCGTTAAAAAATGTTCTTCATTATTAGGATTGGTATCATTATTGTCTATATAATGCCAGAAAGATTTAACAGTAGATTAAATATGGATATAGCGTTGTGTATAAATTTTAATTTTTTAAATAATTTCATAATTTAATTAATTTTTATTAATTTTTATGATAAAAATGATTACGAACGAATATATTTTATTAATTATTAATTAATTTGAAAAAATTATTTAAAATACATGCACAAATTAATGTATCCAAAATATTTTTATAATTTTTGTTAATATAATATATTATATATACGCGAAATTATACATGAATGTTACATAAAATGTGCGAGTACTTAAAGAGAGACGAATCGAATGGGTACCCCTATATCAGTAAGATATTGATTAAAAGAAAAATATATTATTAATTTAAACGTTACAAGAATAAGAATCTAGATAATTAATCTAGATCTAATTGTATATTTAAAATTATTTCATTTATTTTATTTTGAACACTATTCGAATTGAAATTTTTTAAATCTTGCTGTTATCGGGTTCGATTCGTCTCGCGCGCGATGGTACCCCAAATTATGTGTTCGCACATTTAACACAAACTCCAATAATGCATGTATTTTATTATTTATAAATATAATCGTTCGTAATCACATTTCGATAATAATGGTTATATCCAATGGTTAATTTTCAATAAAGAAATATATTTCTTAGTAATGGAAGAATATGTTTTCTGACGTGAATATCAATTTCGCGAATTGAAAATAATGACGATATTTGTCTTTGATTTAATACTGAAATCATTGCTATCGGAAATAGTCCGGAAGATCCAGGATTCGTTCCCTCCTACAGTGAAATTCCCGACGTTTAATGGATCACTTAACTTTTCTTCGTAGATTGATCTTGCGAAATCTGATGTAGAAACAAGATGTTAATCGTTCTCCATTTTTAAGATCGCTCCTCTTTTTATCGGATATTACCGGTATGTCATTCGCGTATCTGCAATTGAATATTTTGAATATTATCGATTTATTTATTCGTCGCGTTTTCTCGGGAATTTTAAATCGCGATTTATCTTATAATTTAATCGTTGACTTATACATTAAAGCTTTGTTTATCTTTTCACGTCTTTGAATATTGTTTTTAATAGTTCGTGCAAAATGCTGGTAGCGCAAATATTTTCTTCTATAATTTAAAAGACGATCGATGACTATATTAATGACTGTTTTAATCGTGATTCTTTACATTATTTAATTCTTATTAAACTCTACTATTACATCAATTATTAAAGGGACTTTGAAAATCATTCGTTCTGTTATTTTCTATTAAACGTGGCCACAACGCGATTTTTAATTATATTTTAAAACTTATAGAGCTCATTTCTTCTTATTCAGCTAATCATGCGCGAAATAAGATATGTATTTTATTCTCAATCGTGAAATTCGTATAAAGTCGCGTATTAATCGCAAATAAATCGGACAATAAATTTTATGTTCATAAACAATACGGATCACAAATGTTTGCTAAAATATCTTCGTCTGTCAACATTTGTGTGATAATAATTATATCGCACGCGTGTCTATTGATGGTTTCGATTATCATATTATAAAAATTATGCGTATCTCGCAATCGAATATTCCGATTATTGTCGATTTATTTATTCGTCGCGTTTTCTCGCGAATTTTAAATCGCGATTTATTTAGTAACATAATTGTTGATTTCGAAGTTTATTCTATCTTTTCATTTTGAATATTTCCTTTGATAAGGATTCCTCTACACAAAATGCGCCAGTAATGCAAATACTTTCTTTTACAATCGAAGAAACGATCAATAATTTTATTAATGACTCTTTTGATCATGATTATTTACGTTTATACGTTATTTATATAAAACTAATTAAATTCTATGTCGATTATTAATAATATATATCGCGTAATTAATCATCATTAATCAGTCTTGTCTGGTCTACGTAAAAATTTTTGGTAAATTTTATATTATACGTATACTTTGGACACTTTCGTGTAATAAATTTTATTTTGTATTAAGTTTAATGTTATAGGTTATATTAAATTTGTATTATATTTTGTAATACATATTTCTAATGCATTGTATTTTATATATTCTGCATTAAATTTTGTAATATATATATTTGTAATGTAATTATTTTTATATTACATAATTTAATATTTTGTAATGTGTTTTTTATGTAATTGCAAATTAATTATAATTTACGTTGTATATATTATAATTATGTAATATATATTTTTTATATGTATTATATTCTCTGTTTACAAACTCTATTAAAAAAATAAAAATAAATAAAAATATTTTTCCTCCTCAATTTTTCCTCCCCTGTATCTCCGTCTTAACGAAGGCATTTGCCGGGTGAGAAGGTTTGCGTATTCTCATGAACCTGAGACCTATGCCGGCGGAAACATACGCCGATATTCATATAGATTATTCTTATATTTAAGATCATTTTAAGTATATTCTTAGATCGCGTCTTAAGATTTCGTTCAGTTATTAAAAAATAGTTAAATAACATTTTCCAATTTACTTAAGACGATCTTAAATATAAGAGTGAATTATGAATACTGGCCGTATATAGTTACCGGTAGGGTCACCCATGCCGGACAGGTCAAAGGGAAAGAGTCAGACTAAGAGAGATACCAAAATTATATAAATATAAATATATATATATATATAAATGTTATATTAATTATATTAATATTTTTGAATAAAATGAAAAAAAAACCAATAATCGAGAAAATAGAAAAAAAAGACAACTACAGTAATTTGAATATCTTAATCTTGTGTGATTTGAATATCTATACCCGAGAACAAATGTCCATAGAAAGTATTCCGATGGACTAGATAGGAAGAAAGAAGTATGATAAATCCTTATGAAGTTAAGACAAAGGAATACAATAAACCATAATAATCTAAAGACCCGAAGAAGAAAATATATTGGATAAGAATGCAGGATGATTGAAAATGCTTAGAAACTAAAAGACAATTTGCAATTGCAACCTATTTATTAATAATAATAAATAGATATTAATAATAATACTACTTTGTAATTATATTAAATGTTATAATTTAGTACAAAGTATTAACCATAAAAATATTATGTTGTTATGAAAATTATAATAAAAATATATAAATAATGTTGACTATATTAGAATGGAATATATTAATTCTTTATATTTTATATAAAAGAAAAGACATTTTTAAAATATTTTGCAGCATCCATTTTTCGAATCTTAATTATAAATCCTTCAGAAGTATCAGTGATTAATTTAACAAATTCTATACATGTATTATTAATTAAATTTTTAAATAATTAAAAAAAATGTTGAATATCAAAGATCAATTTACTGCGGATTAAGAAGATACTTATAGAAATATGGTTAAAAATATTTTTACCCTACAGCAGGCATTTTGTGTTTTGTAAATAAAAATATAAATATGACAATGAATATATAGAAAAATATTTATTTCATCTTTAAACACGTTACATTGATTGAAATCAAAAACTTTCAACTTCTTATTTATATCTTGTGATGCGACATAGAATAGATATGAATCAATGAATTAAATATATTATATTTTACATTTATTAAATTTTTCAATGCTAATAATATCTTTCGAAAAGAGACGGTATCTCAACATTCTTATTACCGACATTTCATGCACGTAGCACGGAACACAACCCGAAATTGTGTCCCTTATGTGTTACTCACTAAAAACATTCGTGTATTTAGGGTGTTCTCGAGCGAGGGGCCAGAAGAATTTTCTCCGAAACTTGATATCGTACAAAAAATGTTTCACACAAAATAAAGTTTTGAAGACGAAAAAGGTTAATAATTTTAAATTTTTAATAAAGTCATTCAGCTCTAATTTTTTTTAATAAAACTACCCTACTTATTTTATATAAATCAATTCCTCGCAATATTCGGCGTGAAAAGTAGAATAAGCTGATTGAAAATTTAATATATAATTTACGAGATATTTTATACTTTAATTGATTATTTGATAATTTTATGTAAATTGTGAAATATCTCGTAAAATATACATTTTTTACTCAATGCTTTTATGTATAAAATAATGAGAGGAATCAATTGGAAAATATAAAGAAAGAATATAGTTGTTTATGTTTGTAAGAAAACATAATTTACAAGTATTATATAAGTATGCGTTATTTATAAAAATTATACATTAGCATTTTGAGTTACAACATTCTTGTTACCGACATTTCATGCACGTAGCACGGAACACAACCCGAAATTGTGCCCCTTACGTGTTACTCACTGAAAACATTCGTGTATTTAGGGTGCTCTCGAGCGAGGGGCCAGAAGAATTTTCTCCGAAACTTGATATCGTAAAAGAATGTTTCAGATAAAATAGAGTTTTGAAGAGGAAAAAAGTTAATAATTTTAGATTTTTGAAAGCCATTTCGCTCTAATTTTTTTAAAAATAAATCTACCCTAATCATTTTATATAAATAAATTCCTCGCAAAATATTTGGCGTGAAAAGCAGAATAGGCTGATTGAAAATTTAATCTATAGTTTACGAGGTATTTTAAACTTTAATTGATTATTTGATAATTTTATGTAAATTATGAAATATCTCGTAAAATATACATTTTTTACTCAATGCTTTTACATATAAAATAATAAGAGGAATCAATTGGAAAATGTAAAGAAAGAATACAGTTGTTTATGTCTGCAAGAAAACATAATTTACAATGAGCTATTTTTCTCCGCGCCCTGTCGCGATCTTCGTCGCTCGCGCGACGCCGAGATCGACGCGCGAATCATCCAACGAGAATCGAATTCGCGAACGCGATCGACTCGTGGCCATTCGTGGTTATTCGACGGGAGCGAGACCCCCAACCTCGTCTGCGATGACGCCATGATCTACGTCGTCGTGTCACAGCGCGGATCGTAGACAGCGGGATCCAGCCACCACCAGAGAGCGGCCCCCTTTCCTCCTTTTTTTTATTATAATTATGAGTGTCATTGGCCGGGGATCCTAACCACCGGACGCGTAAATACATCAGAGACCATCGTTCGACTCCGGTAAATCGCTCGCGTCGGGCGAATCGCGCATAGAGCACGTATCGTGCGCGTATTATCGACGAGTAGAGGAGGCGGTGTGGAGATAAAAACGGCGCTTTATTAAGGTGTGTTCTCGCGCGAAGAAATGCCCGTCCCTCGCGCTCGCGCTCGCGCTCGCGCGTGAACGTCTCGGGAGGATTTAGCGGGGGAATACATTGTGTGTCAGGGAACTCGTCGACGTGGGGGTGCGCCGGTCAACGGTCCCCAGGTCGACCGGGACTGCCTCGTCGTTTCACCTGGATATTTTCTCATCTGGTGCTCCGAAAACGGCCGATCCCTCCCCCTCGCCCGCCCGTGCGCGAATGACACATCTCGATGGAACGATCCAAAATCGTAAATCGTAAATATAATGGCCGTCGAATTGAAAACGAAAGAGAGCGAAAAAAAATAGATTCCGTAGAGAAATGTTTTGTCGTAGAAGAGCGTTTGACGTTTTCCATCTGTGGGACAAATCCATAACCTGTACGATGTCCCTCCGCCGTTAGTGTGTTACACCTTTGTCATCCGCTTTGCAGGAGGGTAATAAGAATGTCTGTGCCACCTCCGCCACCGCCTCCGCAGGCCGCTGCTTCTGGCCCACCAGTGGGAGATAACAGGAACTTACTGCTGCAGTCCATAAGGGCAGGTAAAACTTTGAGGAAGACTGTCACCGTGGACAAGAGCGCACCTGCAATTGCTGGTAAATCTTTTATAAAGAGTAAAATAGCGAGACTCTCGAGAGTAGGTTGAATAAAATATGTTAAATTTAAAAGTAAAAGTATCTGATTGTATATGAAACGATAATTTGTTTCGCAGGCAAAGTTAAAGGCGAATCGACAAGTCCTTCGTTGAATAATAATAGTAGGACTAACAGTTCTAATGCAGCGATAAATAGCAACGGTAATGGTGGGCCCATGTCCTTGGGCGGTTTATTCGCGGGTGGCATACCGAAATTAAAACCTACGGGACTAAGAGGGAATAAGACCGAGAAAGAGGGACAAAATGTAAATAACTCTAGCTTCCTTCACTCGTCGCCTGGATCCTTTCATAGTATGAAACGGGGTCCACCTCCAGTCCCGCCACCAGCCGCGCAGAAGCCACAGATATTCAGTCAGGTAGAGAAAGAATTACATAATTGGCCATTGTGCTGTTGATCCGTGCATCTGTAAAGTCGCTAATTTTAATCGTACAGGGACAAAGTACCACGGATTCTGCGACGAGCAATTCAGACACTATGCCCAGAGCATTCGCGAAATCAGCCGCTGTGCCTAAACCCATGTCATCGCCTAGTCTGCAGAAACCGTCGCCGCCGCCTAAGAAGTTGAATCTGACAAGTAGCGCGGCCAGCGTGGCCAGGGCGCAGAGCATGCGACTTCCGCGCTCGCCGCCGGTTCTGGTGATGACAACACTATCCTCCTTGCATCAATCGCAGGATTGTCTGCACGAGACCGCCGTACCACAACCCACAGCGAGACCGGCGATGAATCGAGTTCTCAGGCCGCCGGTAACGAGACCTCCGTCACCGCCGACATCACGGTCGGCGAATACCATGCCCACGAAACCGCCGTCGCCGACCTCGCGGTCGTCGACCATGCATGTTATGAGAGCAGCACCGCCGCCGCCGTCGAGAGTCACGGTTACCGCGCCGTGCATACCACCCCCGCCGCCGCCGCTCCCCCATCGTCCGGCTCCCACGCATCAAAGACTAGCACCGCCGCCGCCGCCACCTCCGACTCCACCTACGAGGAGTCTGTCGGTGCGCAACGGCAGTGGTCAAGCCTCGGCGAATTCCGTTGACCTGGAGGTGCGATTCGCCGAGATGTTTCACGCCACGTCTAACTTACCACCTCCAGAACCGTTCAAAGGCTTTGTCAAGGTCTACAGTAGCAGAAACGGTAAGATCAATCGACGAGGAAAAAATATTTGATTTTTGATTCTTATCATAGAGTGTAATACATCTTATGTGTATGTGTGTGTGTGTGTGTGTATGTGCATGTATGTTTGTTACAATAATAAAAGGAAACAATAATAAAAGGAAATGCTTTTTCGTTTTAGATTTAAGCATACAATGCTTCGCACAAGGCTGCATATCTAGATGTATCCTACCAAATATATCGCACATTATGAATAGAATTTTTTGACAGTTTTTTTACATGATGCAAATATATTACTTACACACGCTGGAAATTATACATGATTATTATTTATACACGATGCACTTTACACAAGACACTATTTTTTTCCATGGCGTTTCAAGGTTTCTCAAGGTTTCTTTCAAAGCACTAACTTGCCAACATTGCTTTTCTATGCATTATGTTCCAGCAAAAGACACAACATATCAAGACACTATAAGCATGTATGATACAAATAATTCATATTGATTATATAATATATAAATAAAGCTGCATGCTATACTTATTACTTTTATAAATGTTTATCTAGAATGCATAAACTCACTGTACTGTCATGAAAAACGGAAAATAATCGTGGTGTTTCAAAAATTACAGCAGCAAAGCAACAAGCTCCAGCTCCACCTCTTCAACCGTCTTCTACTCCTAGTACACTGCAATCGTTAAATACTTCATCTGGGAGTAAACAGTGGCATAATGCAACCTCTTTAGCATATTGAAAACACCATCTATGTATACTTAAATCATTGCTTTACGCACTGATTATTGTTTAAAAATTTCTCAATGCTGCCACAGAATAAAATGTTAAATTAAGTGTGCATGGAAAGAATGAATCAGCAAAGTATAAGAGTTTGAAAGAGTGTGAGATCTTAAATCTGCGAGCCCAGTTATATAATAAAATGTTTTAGACAATATTTTCTGTACAGTTTATCTTAGGAAAATCTATTTAATATAGATTATACTTATATATATATATATATAAATCGTTAGAAAAGCTAGGCCTGTTATTACCTAACAGAAATCTAAAAGAGATTAAAACAAAAGGCACATTTACTCTCATTTTAAAAACATATTCATTTAACCTTTTCAATCACATATATTGTATTTTCCTTATACTTCTATGTAAAAAATTATAACAAATATATCACCAAAATCATTAATTTACGACATTGTATCAATATCAGTGTATGATAATTTGTCATTTCTTTGTGTTACTTATTTAAACTTTATATACAAAAGCCAAAATATAAAGTTGTAACTTATTTTTCAATATTAATAAACAATTGCAACAACAGAATTTGTTCAATTAACAATAATTGTATTAATATGTTAGTGTATAATTAAACAAATGCAATCTTTATATGCAGAACAATAAGTGATTCATATATTTTTAAGTGAAATATAAAAAGCATTATTTATCTAACAATATCTTTTATTATTTTCTCTTTTTATAATAGAATAATGTTTATAGAGTATGAAAATGTCCAAATTCAGATTGCATGTCACAGTCGAATAGCATATTAGCTCAGTGTGTTAAAGAAAAATGAATATAATGCATTTATTAATAAATTTAAGAAAAAAGATGCATTCTCTGTGTAATTGTCAAAAAGGGAAAATAGACATTTATATCGAGTAGACGAATAAATCGTACATATACATAATCGATATTAGCTATATTTAATTTATGTCGTGAGAAAAGCATCTAAGAAATAAATAAGATATTTTGGCGATGAAACGTTCGGAAAGAAAGTAAATATTACTATTATATTACTATAATAGATATTAGCCGCAAGCTGATTTTAAAACAGCAATATTTCTCTAAAATTTTCACAATGATGTATTACTTGGTGTAAGATAACGTAAAATTATGAGACAGTATCACATTGGACAAAACTTAATATTCTTATAATTCAAGTTCCCTCTCAATGATTCTGCGATATTCATCAAAACCTTCTTCAATGCATCTAACGGATCCTTCTCCACAAACCCACAATTCTGTACAAACCATCTGGATTAAACGTTCATCATGCGACACCAATATTACACCAGCCTGCAACAATAAAAATTGATAAATAAATACTGATCATATATATATAAAAACATGTACAAATTAAAATTATAACTAACATGTAAATCAGTGCTGGGATTTACTTGCAACTTTCGGCCAGATTTCTTAGCTTACGCCTACTGTTCCCCTCTTACCGCTCGCGCCTTAGCGACCGCGCCACCGAACGCTCGTAACTAAGGAGCGCTCAGGAACGTGCGCGTCACAAATGTAATGTGGCAATCTATCTAAGTTCTCTTTATTGTTTATTAATAATAAAAATAATTATTCTATTATTAATTACGTATATGTTCTGTAACAATTTAAAATATTTGTGTTTTGAAACGTAATTACAATAAAGAGAACTTAGATAGATAGATTGCCACATTACATTTGTGACGCGCACGTTCCTGAGCGCTCCTTAGTTACGAGTGGCGCGAGCGGTAAGAGGGGAACAGTAGGCGTAAACTAAGAAATCTGGCCGAAAGTTGCAAGTAAATCCCAGCACTGATGTAAATAAAATAGATACTCACTTGGCAGTTATTGAGAGCTTTACCCAATGCTTCAATCGATTCGATATCGAGATGATTGGTGGGCTCGTCGAGCACTAAAAAATTAGGCATTGCCGCACACATTAGGGCGAATGCCACTCTAGACTTTTGTCCTCCCGAAAGAGAATTTATGGTCTGCAAAGCCAAATTGCCGCTTATTCCGAAACTTCCGAGCATTCGTCTGTATTCTTCGATAGGTTTGCCTGGTAGAGCGAATAGTAATCACTATTGGTACCTAAGATAAATAGAGAATCAAGCTCGCATTGGAGACATACCAGGGAAATGTGTTTGTAATAATTCGACGGGACAGACGCGCATGTCCAATTGATCGACGTGATGTTGACTAAAGTATCCAAACTTTAGATTACGATGTACATGGACCGTGCCTCGCGTCGGACTCAATGCGCCCGTAATGATTTTCAAAAGAGTAGTCTTGCCTGCACCGTTCTCTCCGACAATACAGATGCGCGACTGCAGACTGGCAGTAAGATTTACATTGCTAAATATTAAATCTACTCCTTCATTGTAACTAAAGGAGACTTCGTTAAGTTGCAATATCGGTGGACTCAGTGGCTCGACATCAGGGAAATTGAGAGTCACTTCGCTTTCCTTCTCCATCGGCTTCAATTCAGGTCTGTATCAATGAGTTTAAAGAAAGTGTAAAGTTGAATAAATTTTAAGCTGCTCTTCGATAAAGGAATAAAATGTTTGCGCGTTTGAATCATTATTACTTACAGTTTCTCCAACATCTTTATTTTGCTTTGTACACTCGACGCACGATTCGCATTGTACCGGAACCTATCGATAAATTCCTGTACATGCGCTCTCTTTGCCTGCTGAGCCTCATATTCTCGTTGCTGATTTCTCTCGCGTTCACCTTTCGTTTTCACAAATTGTTCATAATTACCACGGTACGCCTCTATTTTCTGCCCACGTAAGTACAAAATATCAGTGGGAACCTATATTGGAGAAATGGAAACATAAGAGATAAATATTATATATACAATTTATACTAAAAATATTTAATTATGTATTATATTTTACAAGTCAAATTGTATTATATGAAACAAAGTATACGATTAGTATCACAATAAGATTAAGTTAATATCGAGCTTTTTTTAAATAAGTGAACACAAACATATTTACCGTATCCAAAAACTTCCGGTCGTGCGATACTACAAGTAATGTTTTCGGCCACGTTTGTAGATACTTTTCTAACCAGAGTATCGCTTTAATATCGAGCATATTCGTTGGCTCGTCAAGCAACAATAGGTCTGGTTTAGAGAAGAGAGCTCTCGCAAGAGCCAGCCTCATTCGCCAACCGCCAGAAAACGCTTTGGTTGGCCAGGACTGCCTTTCAACAGTGAATCCAAGTCCTGACAGGATTCCACTTGCTCTAGCAGGTGCCTTATCAACTTCGGCTAACTGCATCGCTTCGTACACCCGTGCCAATTCCTCACCTAATGAATCACCCGTCTTAGAGCCATCCTTCTCTATCGCTGCCTGTAATTTCGCCTCCTGACTAAGTAATGCACTTCGCTCTTGATCGCATTCCAGGACAGATTCTAATGCGGACGTATCATCGCCGGCTACCTCCTGCTCGACGTGCAATACACGCACGTGTAAAGGTATCCTCAACTGTTTGCTAAATCAATCGAGATTTATCCACATATTAACAATCAACACAAGTCAAATTATTCGAGCGATTATGCAATGATTTCATACCTCGATATCATTCGAAGTAAGGTGGTTTTGCCAAGTCCATTTCTACCTATCAGACCGTATCGTCTGCCGAATGCGAGCATTAAATCAGCACCTTGTAATAACACTCTATCACCATATGCAACATCAAAGTTTTCTATCCTGATATCTTGAGCTTTATTCACTCCACCTTTAGTCTCCATTCGACTATCTTTCTTGCTCATCATTTGGCTCGCGCTAGCAGCGCTTTCAGCCACATGATTGGCAGTGTTAATGCGAGATGCTAATCCCTGCTCATTTACGATTCGTTTTTCCTGTTTCTGTTGCAATTTAGCCTCGGCCTTCTCTAGCTTCTTAGCGTCTACTTTCTATGGTTTTAATAATAAGCAATATCAAAATATATATAAATAGTAATTTCATATAAATATAATAACTGAATACAAAAGTTGGATATATATATTTATGTATTACCATCGCATCATCTCTAGTCGTGACCCATATACTCTTGATCTGTTCAACCTGTGCTTCCAAAGTAGCAGCCAGCGCACCCAGATGTACCGGAGCATTTAATACTTTGTTAACACCATTTTTTCTCCTGTCTATATCATCATTATTTGAAGTACCTTTCAATATTTCCAATAATTTCACACATATTTGTCTGCATATGAAAAATAAGAAATACAATAAGCTTCAATTATGTCAGTTGCATTATCAGAGAGGAAAAAATTAATAACTCTTGCGATCGCGGGAACTTGATGTAACACATGAGGAAATATTATACGATTTCTGTTCAGACAGGCAGCCAATTTCGTTAACGAATTAAAGAATGACAAATGCAAACATATTTACAGACCTAACCTCGTTTTCTGATTTGTCCGCAACCTCGTGCAATACCTGCCCGATCGCCTCGTACACCTCGTCGCCATCCTCGAAGTCGTCCTTGGAACTGTCCAGGATACCTTGGTACACGCGTCAAAAAGAGAATTATGAATTATCGTGCGAAATTCCTTAGGTTACTTTATGGAAGCGCACATACCTTCCACGTATTGATACAAGTCATCGTCTATCGTCGGGAATTGACTACGAATATATTCGCCGCAGGTTGCCATAATTAAGCTATTTAAGTAAAAAAAAAATTATAATCCTAATATAATCCTAATCGGGAAGAAACAGCCACGCCAGAGCGAACTTCGATGCTCTTGACAGGCCAATCGTCGGATTTCCACCGAGCAATGTGGAGATAGAGGCCCAATCTCGCGCATGCGCAGTAACGTAGGCGCTAGCAGACTATACATCGGTTACGTTTCAGTCGTGTATATATTTCGTAGCAATAAAGGACGCCATTGGACTCCCTGCGAAACAGAAATAGAAAATATTAACGCTCACTTAATATACAGCATTAATATATGTTATATTTATACAAATTGTTTACTATCAACATGAATTATAGCAAAAAGTTTCTTTCAATTGAAGCGTCTTGAAAATTTTCATAATTTACACGGGCCCGAAATAAATTCTCTGCGAAACACGAGCCTGTTCCGTGTCGGTCACGTGTTGAATGACATAATTCGCGCATGCGCACGAAAGCCCCGAGGAGACTTGTCACTTGTCAATCGGCTACGTGAACACATGTTGACGCCATTTTGACATGTCGGTGGCTCAAAGATACGTCGAAATGCCGTCGAGACGTTAAAAGAGCTCTTCAACGTCCATCGATCCTCTTTCCGCGTAATCCTAATTTCTCCGTGTTTTATTTTGACAGATCGATAATCGCATTTTCGCCCATAACACCGGTCTCTTCAGCGTGTCAAACGATCGCGGCGGTAGCTGCCATCTTGTAGCTGTCAAAAGTCATTCTCGCTGATGATGCTCGAGGAGTCGCGTTTTCGTTTTGCGGATCGACGCGTACATCGGCGAGCGTCGTCGTCCCGCTGTCAGGCGACGTCAGGCACGACCGTCAGCTTTTAAGTCAGCCTCGACGAGGGAGTCGCGCGTCGTCGCTCGCTACGAATCCATCTCGCGACGCCTCTTCCCATCGCGGAATAATCGCCGATAACAATCCGGGTTGGACGAGCCATTGGGGCCGCGGAAACTTCGCGGCCTGAAATGCCTTCGCTGGCCTCGACGACGGACGTACGCTCTCGCTGAGGGATACCATCGCCGAGGAGAGGAAAGCAGTCGCGCTGGCGGAGACTCGCAGGAACGGAAATACGACCGACGACCGCGACAGCGTCGCGGGATCGAATGTCGTCGGGGAAGCGGGCGACACGAATAATATGGACGAGCGCGAGATTCTTCTTCTGCCGTCCTTCTCGTCCGCCAACACGGTGAACAAGGAACGACCGCGGAAGAAGCTCTGGCGTAACGCGGTACAGCTGGTGGCGAGCGACGACGAGGATTCGGACGGCCAGGAATGTGCTTTCTTTCCGGCCAAGCGACACTGCAGCACGCAGTTGTCCGAGGTCGACGAGACACGTTCGGACACGGTAATTGCCTGTCCCGATGAAACGTAGTGTTCCTTTCATTCTTGTTAAAATGTCGCTCTTATAATTATATATTAATTATATAGAGGAGCGGATTTTCACTTGTTGACAAACATAACTTTAGTTTCATTGTCAATATTTTTTAATTATATAAATGTATAGAGAAAATAATTATTGTTTTATAGGAGCAACATATGAATGCAACTACAGAGACAACAACTAACAATGTAGGGAATATTGAGTATGACGAAATTATATACCAAATACAGATCGAGGAGAAGCTTAAATTATGGCAGGCTTTTCAAGAGGAAGAAGGTTCCATGGACAATAGTATTAATGAGGTTTTGGCTTACTATAGGATGATGCATCCACCTGAACCTCTGGAGGAGAATTCCATCGGTTCGAGATTTCATTTATCGTACAGAAGAAACGACATGGAAGACACAGCAGTGACAATGGCGATTCGCAATCATGGCTTAGTCCAGTCGGCTGAACTCGCTCTTCTTCAGCCACATTATTGTAAATGCATAGGTGTAGATTGTTCCTTTTCGTCCAAATGTATGTATGAACTCGAAGACTTTCCTTATGGAACTGTCTACAGTAATGTAGAAACGGGAAGATGCAATGCGCTGGATGCGGATAAAATATATGAATGTGATCAACCGGAAGATTTCTTAGAACGTGCCGTAGGGGAAGCGATTAAGAAGAAGGGTCTGAGTGCTTTAAGTGTGGATTATGGTTGAATATATTGGTTAATATATCTTTCTCCCCATTCCTTTGATGTATTTATATAATAATGTAGTATATCTAATTGTTGTGCTCCGTAAATCTATCGCGGCTTTATTTTATAGTTGATTTTTGATCGTACGGATTGTAAACGTATTTTACAAACAGTAATCTCTCGAAACATTTTATACTCATATGTATACATTCCGATGTAACGGATTGCTTATATTGAACATGATTTGAGATCTATTTTATTCAAGAATAATGTTGAACTGCTATAATGATTTTCTGATTATTAATTTTTTTAATAGTCTGCAGTCTATGATAGTATTTATCACATTAGTTATATTTTCATATATGTAGATATATGTGAAAATATAATTATTGTAAATATATATATATATATATATATATATATATATATATATATATATATATATATATATATAATATAAATCAAATTATAGCTTTGTAGACAATACATATTTCAGAAGTATAAGCAATTATTTTGATTGAAGTGAAATTGATTTTAATCGGAGATACGCGCGCACATCCTTTGCTATTGAAATCGCTTTCTCTTTTTGCATATTAATTATACATAAAACTTACTCATGTTCCTGCTAAATATGACATAAAATGAAGAAACAATATAAATTGTTTTATAAGAAATAGAATTGATACAACGATTTGTTGTTTTAAATTTCGCGCTTTTAATTGGTCGATAAATTTTTATGAAAGTAACTAAAAATGCATTTCTCACATTGGCAGTACGAATTATGACAGTTGGTAGTAAAATGACAAGTTACTAGTAAATAAACTCGTAACGTAAGTAATCTTCAAATTCATCAGTGTTGTGTATATATTCGTTTCGATACATAATTAATTAATTAATTTCTCGGTCTCGTTAATATTTCAAAATTTTTATTATTTAATCATGACTGATATATCATATCCGTCATCCGCACGTTCCTTTAGCGAGCGGTTAACAAAGGAAGAAGAAACTGTACTTTACAAAACTGTACAAACGGTAGTCACGCTAAATTTTCGTATTTACGTTTGCGTTTTAAATTATGTCTTGCTGAAATATACTTTGCTTGAATCTGTTACAGAATATAGAAACCATTAAAAAAGCAACAAATGATATAAACGTACTACTTGAAAGGTTAAAGAAGGAAATGAATGTTACACAAGCTTTGATGAACGAATTGATCGAAATAAAAACTTCAACAGCGAGTGCGGATTAAAGCTTTCCTGGGAAGTTCCATTTGCGAAATGCAAAACTACGATGCAAAAGTATATTTCAGTAATGTAAAAGAAATCGTACACAATAAAGTTGCAACTTTCCAAACTGTATAACCAGAATAATATTAAATTAGAAATAAAAAAAAGATTATAAAACAAATGTAAATTAGAAATAAAAAATGCTTCTGTATTAAATACTAAGAGAAATTTTATGATTCTGTAGATGTATTGTGAAAACTGATCTATGATAGAAATCTTTTGTATCTGAATCTTTTTGTAAAGAAGAATATTAATATGGCATTTTTGTAACAATAATAAATGATATTTGAAAAATTTATTAAAATTTTAATTTGTATAAGTATCTAATAATATCAAAAATAGAGATTTGTGAAATTTTTTTGTATATTGATATAAATTATATAATGAATATAAAATAAAAAATATTCCAACAATTCCAATTTTCTATATTACTTGTGTAATGTAAGAATAGAATGAAAAAGAGAGAGAGATAAAGACATTAAATAACTTTAAGATCAATCATTATTCTTAAATATCAACAATTTATAATTTACAACGAATTTTTATATTTTATATAAATTTAATTTTTAATATATTATTTTTTTATAAATTTCTTTTTCATCATATTCGCATCGCAGTTTGGATAATACCTCTCTCGAGAATATTAAATGACCTTGTATACCGAACAGTACATTCTATATTGAATGAGAACAAAGAACGTCTTTTCATACGTAAACGGATAATATTTAAGAAAAATGTCTGCGGAACATGCATCGCCGATATAAAAACATGCCACCTGTTAAAAATTACGTCATTCGATGATAAAATTCGCGAACAAAGTAACTACGCATCATATCGAGTTATATTCGACACTTTATACTGATAACGAGATCGATAAAGTTGTTAATTAACAATGTTTATGCGTTTGTGCTTTTCCGTATATCTATTTCTTCCTTCCTGGCTTGGGTAAGAATCATCATTTTATATCTTTTCTTTCATTTTTTAAAACAAAAATTCGAATGATATTTAAACATTTAAATTTCTTTCTTTGAGATTTTTTAAAAATTGAAGATTAGCTTTTCATATAAAGTTTTTTTTATTAATTTTGAAAAATATGAGCACTAAGAAGTAAACAATTCTTCACGTGTTCAAATAAAATTAAAAAACATTATTTAATTTTTATACATATGTATAAAATTAATAAGGTTACATAATAACATTGAATATCACGCTATACTTATTATATAATGCATTTATGCAAAATAACGGGATTATATTTTCAAGATAAGAAATATTTTTTAAATACGATATATATCGCATGACTTTCTATAAATGCCCGGACGATACAAAATCCGACATAACAACACGTATTTTTAACGCCATAGGCGTTGGATAAATACTGCAATCTAGCTTCGTGATAACATATGATTGAGTCAGTGATTCAGTTCATAAACCATTTAAGCGTTCTCAGCACTCGCAGTGCTTGTATTTCAGTTCAGTTTCTTCGCGAAACATATTTAGCTAGAAGATCGAGTCTTGCATTTCGCAAATCGAGGAAGTTATCAATAAATGTATGTCAAAATTTAATTTACGTTTTTAAAAAGAAAAATTCGCGAATGTTTTCAATATTCATATTATGTTTTATAAAAATGTACTATATTCAATTTGTCTTTACTCAGAACGATTATGGCCCCGACAGTATCAAAATCTATCACAATGGTAAAATGGGGTTCTGTGAACGGTCAGGAAATTGAAAAGTATACACTGACAAACAGCAACAATCAAGAAGTTGACATTGTGACATATGGTGCCACAATAACCGCTATCAGAACGCCGGATAAAGAGGGTAACATAGCAGACGTTGTGCTCGGTTTCGATAACGTTGAAGGTAATAATGATTGAAGCTGATAATATCGTTTATAGAAGAGATATTTCAGGAGAGATCAATTCAATCGATTTACTATATGGCCTTCCTTCTTTGAAAGAAATCTAAGAATAAAAGAAATTAAAATTATTTGGAAAATGGAAGTATCAAGTTTGATTAAGCATTACATTTTTCAGGATATCAGTCGTCGAGTAATCCGTATTTCGGTGCCACCATCGGACGTGTCGCCAATCGTATTGGCAAAGCAACTTTTGTCGTCGATGGTAAGCGTTATCATGTATCCAAGAACAAGGGCGAAAACAGTCTTCATGGTGGGACTCACGGGTGGAATTCGAAGATCTGGAATGCTTCGATCGATCATGATCGCGTAATTATGAACTTGATCAGCCCAAATAATGATGAGGGTTACCCAGGAAAGGTAACGGCACGGGTTACCTTTCGACTGACTGATGATGGAGAGTTGCACATAGATATGACGGCTGAATCACCCGAAAAGGCAACGCCGATTAACTTGACAAACCATAGCTACTTCAATCTTGCTGGACATGTACGTAGTACATTTATTTCCCCTTTGATGCGTGAAATAAAGCATTCATCTCCAAATAAAATCCATTGCATTTTCTCTCTATTCAATGAAAGACTGGAACAAGATAAAGATGGTACCAATACTGAAAATTTGAAGTATTTTTATGTGAAAAACTTTGTGGAAAAATTTATATACTGAAGAATTTTAATTGTGCTCTTCTTGTGTTATAGAAAAATGTGAAAGATCAGACATAGACTTGTTTCTTGTATATTATTGTCTGTCCATATTACTAATCAATCAGAAGTTAGTATCTATTATAATGCTCGTTTTTTTTTAGACTACAAATGCGACGGAATTATATCGACACGTATTCATCTTGAATGCTGATCGCTGGACTGTGACCGACTCGGAAAGCATTCCAACCGGTGAAATTCGGCCGGTTAAAAACAGCATAATGGAGTTGAGAAACCCGACTTTACTTGGCAATGTTATTGATAAAGTGCCAGGCGGTGGTTACGATTATAATTTCTGCTTACCAGAACCGCACGATTACAAGAAAAAAAATTTCGTTGCTCAAGTCCTGCATCCAGCTTCGGGACGTACTTTGGAAGTATATTCGAATCAGCCGGGTGTTCAGTTTTACACATCCAATTTTCTGCCTGAGAGAAATAACACGGCTATTGTCGGCAAGAACGGAGCGAAATATTTTAAACATGCAGCTTTTTGCTTAGAAACGCAAAATTATCCCGACGCCGTTAATCATGTAAGTAAATCATGTTTCTTTCAAGGCTGTAACTTGTAAGAATTGATAATTTGTCGCATAAACAATTGTATTAAGTCTTATCGCATTATTATCGCGATTTCATTGCAATATGATATAAACTATGAACACAAAAATAACAATAAAAGTAGATTGAGTCGAATAAGAATTTTTCTATTTATATATCTATTTACTAGGATCATGCTGTTTAAAGAAATTACATATTACATATTAATTTTGACTTTTTACAGGAAAACTTCCCAAACAGCATACTGCGACCGGGTGAAATATACAATCACTTTGTTATATATAAATTTGGAGTGAAGATTTGATACATTTGATACAATTTGATATCTGTAAACTGAAAAATCAAAATAAATGTTACATAAAAAATCTTGTTATTCTTTTCTTAATTGTATTAAATTTCTATAATTATATCACTAAACTCTATAATACTTGTATGATTTGAGCTAAGACTAAATTTAGAAAAAATTAATTTAAACTTCTGTATATTGTTATTATCTTTTATGTTATATAATTAATAATTTATAATGAAATATACCTAACTAGATAATGATGGCGAAAGATTAACTTCTAAAGGATTGTGTTTCTTTTTGGTAACAGAGGAATCTACATTTTCTTTCAGTAATCTCTCCTGCCGTTGTTGTTTAATAGCTGCTGTTGGTGGCGTATAACGGTCAGATACCCATCCCTCCACATTATATCCAATGAATCCAATAATACCCGCAAAAGGGAGCGTAATATATTTACCAAACTGGCCAAAGGATCTCAGTATTAAGGGCCACATTTCCTTAAGTAAACTGTAATAAAAATAAAATCACTTTATTCCTTTTCAGGCAAAGTAACAATTTACATATAAAAATATACACATGAACACATATGTATGTGTGAGTGTACAAAATAATATTACCATAAATATCGATTAAAAAATATTTTCACGTAAAAAATATGAGATAATATTATGATAGGAAGAAGTGCAATACTAAATATATAAATATAAAAATAAATAAATATATATATATATATATATATACGTTTGCAGAGAATATAAATATATATACTTATAAATGTACACTTACAGAAGTACAGGTTATATGAACATATCAATACGCCGGCAATCACCAACCACGGTGAACATCGGCTACTTGTAACGTAATAACATATAACCAATCGTTTTACATCTGTGATGTATACGCATTCCTGCGCATGCGCGTGGAAATCTGGGGACATGCATCATTAGAGGTTGGCTCCTCTCAACGTCACTAGAAAGCTAACACGAGTGAGGGTAGATTTTCACTTGACGTTCAACGCTCATTTTTAGGGTGCAGTCCCATGGAGCGTATCGCGCGTATCGCGGATTGCGCGTATTGAAAATCTGACCAATCGCAGACGTTCCGCTGTTTTTGATACGCGAGTTTCGTTTCGATTGGTCAGATTTTCAATACGCGCGATACGCTCCATGGGACTGCATCGAAAGACGTCACGTGATCTAAAAATGACGAATTGGTATCTTTATTTTTAGTCACGTGATGTTTTTTGACGCTGGAAAATGGGCTTTGAGCGTCCAATGAAAACCTGCCTTAAAACGTCAAGGTGTATATATTTTCGTTCGATTGCTCCGATTACGAATTTTCATTAATTCACGATGCCTGCTACAAAAACTGAAGAGGATCCATATGCACACTGTGCAAAGGGAACCCTGAAATTAAAGAGTGACCAAACAGTGAGCAAAAAGTAAGTATTTTCTTGACGCGTTTATTGAATCAACTAAGTGAGGTTATGTTTGGTAGGGAATAATGTTTTTTTCCTCTTTTTTTTATTAAAACATGGGATATTCAAAATAATAGCATATAATAAAAATCGGTCTCTTTTCGTAGGAAAAAGGACAAAGATGGTAAAAAGAAGAAATTGGTAGAAGTCTCAAAGATCGTCGAGGAGGAGAAAGTTGAAACAAGAGAACTGACAAGGACGAAGGCAGAGTTAGCTTTTCAGAAGATGCAAGAAAAAATGGTAATGCATACATATATAATATTTATTGCGTGAATATCAAGTAATTTGATTTTAGGAATTTTGAATGTTAATATTTAATGTTGTGTTAATTAAAATTTACAGCAAACTGAAAGAATCAAGCAGAAAGCGTCCAAGACTCATAAACAACGAGTGGAGGAATTTAATCGACATCTGGATAGTTTAACTGAGCACTTTGACATACCTAAAGTGAGCTGGACCAAATAAGCTTCGACATATCTCTCAATTATTTATATATGTATATATTATGAACAATTAGTTTTAAATTAAGTTAAGGATATAAACATATTACATTTTGTAGAATTATGGCATTATTTTAATTAAATATACATGTTAGACCAAGCAATTTTTTTGTACATATTCTTTTTCTGTTTTTAAAATCTCTGCTCTTAAAACTTTGTATAAAATTTTCTACTATTTTTAAGTTTTAAAAAAAGTTATCAATACAAAAAAATAATGTCATGTATATTTCAGTATTATAGTACACATGTATATTTAAGGTTTGAATAAATTTTATTACATCATTTATATGTGTATATCTGATAAATATAAACATTATTCTAAAATACAAAATTACTTATTCTCTATATCTTATTTGAAATGTCTTAACGTAATGTGTAATTATTATGTATTTAATAAAAGATTGTTAAATGCTTTCTATTTCATATATAATGCATATAAAATAAAAATTGTTTAATTTTGTAAAAATTTTTTCTTCTTCATCTTATCTTTGTCTTAAATAGTGACATAAAGTTAGTATAGATAAAAAATATACATTTATATAATTAAAACATATAGAAAGTGTAAATATAAAATTTTAAAATATTTATAATTTTTTGGTTCTTTCTTTTCTTAAAATCCAAAGCATCTAAAACATTGTTTCACTTCTTTTTGCCAGCAAAAATGTTTAATATTGAAAGATTGTTTTATAATTCCAAGGACACTATTTCAATCCTCTTACTAATATAAGTTAATTAATCATCCTGGTTGTAATTTTTTGTCTGTATATTCATATATAAAATGAATAATGTATAAACCAGAATGCATTTATTTTACATAAGAGATTCTTTGTGGACGGACTTCTGATATGTTAAGATATTTACATTATATATTATCTACTTATGTAAGATCAGAGATAAGACATTAAATATTAAAGGCACATATGTAAACATAATTACAAAATGGACGGATTATATATATATATATATATAGTACCAGTGCAAAATAAACTGTCAAAAGAATTACTTAAAAATGTATATGCGATATTATCTTAAATATTTATCGTGCTTTGAGAGCTTTGTGAGAATTAATGAACACGTTTTTGATCCTCAAAGAGAATTATTTTTACATGTCTCTACTATAATATGCTATTACTATTGGTATGATAAATAAGAATAAGAAACTACTTTTTATATTACCGCCGTTTCCAAAATGGAAGACATTGACATAGTTTTCTATTTGTATCCAAGGATTAGACCCGTCGTCAAAATACATCGGACATCTATCACGTTCTCGTTCGTATTCCTATTAATTAACAAATGCCAGTAAATTTTATTTCAAATTAGATTGTTTATTTATCATACTTAAAAAAATATTTCTTTTTTCTTACCTGCAATTCTAGCGCAACTGCAGCACCTTCTGTATAATTGTTACTTGTTACATCTTGTTTGAGATCACAGAATGGACCAATGGCTTGAGACATGAGCACTCTGTTCAAATCAGCTCTTTGATACACCCAGCAACGATATTTGCTGAAAGGATCCAGTTCGTCGTAAGTTATTAAATATGATTTTAAATTCTCCCTCCAAAATCCTATACATTTCATCACATAGTCTGGATCACCTATAAAAAAAATGTGATGTTAAATATGTGAATAAAATTATATACATTGGTTGTATATAAAATATTAATAAAACTTACTGTAAATGTCAACCGGTTTTCCCAAATGATCTACAGATAAGCAATATGTCTCATCGATAGCGATCTCCTTTTGCTCGGTACTACAGACCGAAAAATCGGAAATATTCTGTTTACAATAGATATTGGGACGTGGAGATTTAGTGACGCCGCCTAGAATCCTTGTCTCAAAGAGAACATCACCTTGTTGATGAAACATAAATTTGCCAGCTACTGGACAGCGCACGGGGACGGGATTTTTCGCTAACAAAATTAAAAAATAATATAGTACAATCTATTACTGAAAATACAAGAAAAAAATTATTGCAATTTGTATTACAATTACCTAAAAATAGATCATATTTCCAATTTTCCTTATTGGGAAATTGGACCCAAGAACACACTGTATGAAAGTTGTCTTTTATTACAGCTATTCCACGTCGATATCTGATAATATTATGATGTCGTCGTACAAAATCGAAGCAAACATAGTCCTTTTGACTGAAAATGCATTCAATGAATATGACAAATATATAACTTTTTTTTTTGAGAGATTTGACAAATATACCATCCATCGACAGTCAATCTCGCCATCATTACTCTCGAGTCCCTTTGTTCACGACAGACATAAATCGTTCGTCGATAACGTCCTTGATCCGGATACCACGTTTCAATAATATGCGTTTCGTTAATGAAGATATCTGCATCAATATTAGCAGTGTTGATCCAATTCCCAGACATATCCTCAGGTAAACGGCAACCCGGTTCAACTATCTCGGACTTAACCGGAGTAATTCGTAAACGTTCCGGACTCTTTTCGACAGTTTTAAGAGTATTACATTCTGCAGTAATCGATACACCTATATACAAATCGTCGTCACGATTTTTTAAAAAGCATCTGTATTTTTCATCCTTTCGAGATTCTTTTGTATTTGCTACTGCGAAGAAGTGATTTTTATCCACAAACCAATCGCCCAAGCAACTGTATTCTACCACTGAAATAAGACAATATCAACATTTTTCTCATATAAAAAATATCTCAAAATATATAGATATATTTTGATATAAATTGTTCTATTACATCCATCAAAGGTTCCTTTCATTCCAGGACATTGCTTATAAGTAATATTAAATTTTTGATTGGTTATAAGAAATTGGGTTCCTGCAGTCTGACAAGATTTTATTTGTGCGTCTGGATTATTACATTCTCCGGTAAATCTAAATCGATTCTGAAAATAAATATAGAGATTACATATTACTAATGAAATTATTATTAATGATATTAATGAATAAAGCAGTACAGAATTATATTATTATCTTTGTGCAATATCATTATCTTACTTGATAAGCAAACTGCCAAACTCCTTCTAGAGAAGATCTGCAGTTTACAGGTACATAATTCTCAGAAAACAATGTTACTAACTGTTGGTTTGCGTTTACACCTCTGCAAACATTATCCACAGTGGGTTCAACACCATTGGGCAAATTTACACAACTCACTGTAATAAGAAGAAATGAATACACATGTAGATCATATATTTTATATATTATTTTTGTATATAATAATTTATTGCGTTAGCAAACTGTCACTTGCCTTCAAGTTTCTCCAAAACATTTACTGTTCTAACAATGAGTTTCACGCAATGATAACAGCTGTCATACGTGGCTGGAGTATTAGCGTCACGAAATACAAATGTATAATTAACATGATATTCTTCTACCATATTTATACATATACCCCGGTTAGTCATACTATTGGCATTTATTTCTGTTTCTGTATTCTTGCCATTTTCCCATGAAAACCAAGATCCCCTGATGACTAATGGAATTTGGCAGCCTCCTGTATTCTGAGCTATGACAGCAACTGTTGAATAATATATTTCATTAATCTAATATATAATCATACTTCAAATTTTATTTTTTTATAAGCAAGTGTAATAAATTTTCTATATAATGCACATATATCCTAGTGTATCTATGTTAAAATTTTACAAATTAACACTGATTTATTCTAATTTTACAATTTCTAAATATATAACTTAAAAGAGTAAAATGTAAATGCAATATTATAAAACCAAAAGTATTAAATCTTAGAACTTAATAAACAAAAATATCAACATTAGTTCTCATGCTAACATGCAATGTATGTGTATATATTTTAAAGAAGTTGGATAAACTTACCATGCCACATGAGGCATGTTACGAACGGGAATATGCAAGACCAACGTTTCATTATATTATATCATTTAAAGAAATAAAAAGTAAAAGATTCAATTATGAGATAAAGATAATTGAGAGATTTGAGGTAAACCTAAAACACACGCCCAAACCCCAAACTCATTAGGCGTGATTTCGATGACACTACCTACATGACACATACCTTCAGACGCTATCACATTGTTCTAAAATTCCTTTCATAGGGTGAAAAAAGTAAAAGTCCCTAGAGACTAAGTAGCTAAAGTCCCTAGGAAGAATTTACGGTGTTTTTGTGAACGCGCCACTTCCGAATGAGCGACGTGTCTCGCAGCCACGAATTCTGTCACAAGCAGTTACAAGTCACAAGTGTACAATGAGGCTCATAAATAGGTTATTTTGTTTGCTCTTGGTGTTTACCAGCGCAAATGCTGGTGGTCCGACCCTCGTTTTGTTGGACAATCTCGCAATTAAAGAAACACATTCCATATTTTTCAAGACGTTACAAGGTATCCATACATTATTACCTCTATCTTTCTAATCATCACAAATATTTGATCGCTAGCGGCTTTCCCTGATAGCCGGTTTTTGTAATTTTTTTTTCATATAGCTTCGTATTCAATAGTAATACTTCTGAAACACTACCTGCGTTTCTGTAAATATTGAAATGGATAATTAAAAAAAATCTTTTGTATATTTCAGGTTCTTGTTCAAATTTAGTAACCATGTTGGAACGTACAATATTGATCATCAAGAGATTCTTATCTTCTTATATATTATTTATTATTATTTTTGATAATGTATATTACACAACAATTTTAAAATTAATTCTTTTGGGAGTAAATAAGCAAATATTTATTGCAAGATATTTTATTGAGCTTGACCAGTTTTATATAACAATATTTTTCAACATTACATCTAATCTTAATATAAATATATTATTTATGTATTTTATAAATTATTGACCTAATACATGTTTGCAAATCTTGTTTTTATTCTCACTCTTGTTAAAAATCAATTGAGTGAATATAGTTGATAGAATATATACTAAATAATATATTTTGAAAATGTGTTACAGACAGTGGCTATGTATTGACTTTCAAATCAGCTGATGATGCAAATCTACAACTCTCCAAATACGGTGAATATTTATATGAACACCTAATAATATTTGCACCCACAGTCGAAGAGTTTGGTGGTGCTTTAAGTGTGGAAGCGATAACAGAATTCATCGACGGTGGTGGAAATGTTCTGATTGCTGGCTCCTCGCAATCTGGTGATGCTTTGCACGAATTAGCCTCAGAATGTGGCTTGGAGATAGATGAAGAAGGTTCCAGTGTGATTGATCATATGAATTACGATGTCTCCGATAGGGGCCAACATACCACTATAGTAGCAGATCCAGCTAATTTGATAGATGCTCCAGTCATTGTTGGAAGCAAAGACATTCCTCCGTTACTCTATCAGGGAACTGGGCTGATTGCAGATTCGGATAATCCTTTAATTTTACGCCTTTTATCGGCATCCACCTCGGCATATACCTATAATCCAGACCAACAAGTCAAAGAATACCCACATGGTGTTGGTAAAAACACTTTGTTGATAGCGGCTCTACAGGCAAGGAATAATGCCCGAGTTTTGTTCTCGGGTTCGATATTTTTCTTCAGCGATGAAGCGTTCACCAGTCCTGTTCAAAAGGGACAAGGTAAGGAAAATAATAGAAATATTTAAATTCTTTGTAGTCTCTTTTTTTAGTAAGAGGATTAACAAGAAATTATTAGTTACAACTTTTATAATATTTTATTAATATATTTGTTACTTAATATTTCTAAATTAATTAAAACAAAGGTTTTATCTATTAAAGTCTTCAATTTTTTCACCATATTTTTGATGTTTCTATAAATGAAACGTTTTTAATTTGCTCGTAGGTGGACAGAGATACGAGAAATCCGGAAATCAGATAGTAGCTAAAGCCATAGCACAGTGGGTATTTAAAGAGAATGGCGTAATACGCGTGTCGTCCGTTCACCATCACCGGGTTGGCGAATCGCAGCCACCAGTCGCATACACAATCATGGATGACGTGGTGTATTCGATCGACGTCGAGCGACTCTCGGGCAACAAGTGGGTGCCCTACGAGACGAACGATCTACAGTTAGAATTTGTACGGATCGATCCATTCGTGCGTATGACCATGAAGCCGGTAGGAAATGGCCGTTACGAAGGTAGATTCAAGATCCCCGATGTATACGGAGTGTATCAGTTCAAGGTAGACTACAAGCGCGTAGGACTGACGTATCTCTACAGCACCACCCAAGTGTCTGTGCGTCCGCTGCAACACACGCAATACGAACGCTTTATACCGAGTGCATTCCCGTATTATATAAGCGCATTCTCCATGATGGGCGGTGTGTTTCTGTTCTCTCTCGTCTTTCTCCACTACAAAGATGAGACGAAATCCAAATCCGAATAATTTGAATAGCTTGATATTTGCAGATATTGTCATCATTTGTTTTTTTTTTTTCGATACTTGTGAAAAAACATTTCCTTTTTTTTAACATGATATATTGGAATGAATTCAAGAGAATGAAAAGTTTCATTTTTAAAATTAATATACTCTTTACACTTTGAAGTATATTGTATTGCACTGAATTTAATATCGATATACATATTTGTTTTCAATGTGTATGCAATATTGAATGAATATGTAATACTATGTTGCAAGAATTACATTTCTATATATCAAGATTTTGTGAATCTTATAAAAAAAAAAATTTAAAAGGAAAACATTTCCACACAGTTTTTTTTTTAAGTGTAGAGCACTGTTTCTATATAATATATATAATACATTGCAATAGATTTTTTGTATGTAATACTAAGAGATCATAATAATAGGAAGAAATAAACATTATTCGATTATTTAATTATTATATGTATAATAGGATCAATTTATGATTAAATTATTTAATATGCACTTTTGAAAGAGATGTATTTTTAAATTAGAAATTTTTTCTTTTATATAATTTATGATTTATATTTTAATCTCAGATTGATTAAATAGAGCAAATATTTTTCCAACAAGTTCCATTGTTAAATAATCAATTATAGAAAGGATGTATTTAAAGATTTTCGGAACTAGATATTTCTCCCCTCTATGAGTGCTCAGCAGCCAGTGAGTTACAAAATTGGCGGGATTTTCACGCATGCGCTATGTAACGATAGTGAACAGTGACATATACGTGAGTTGGAATAGGACAATTTAAATAAATTTATATTGATATTGATAATATTTATAATATTCTAAAATATATTCATGAATAGACTTTTGAATTTAAAACGAGAAAAATTAAAGAGAGAGGTTAAATATCTTGTTTTATTTGAACTTTCACTAGGATCGCGTTTTACGCGCATGCGCGAGAAAATCGACGCTACCGGCTAGCAACACCACAGCCAATCCGGCCAAACCACCGAAAGATTTAAACTTCAACGTATAGTTGCACAGTTCCGTCATGGACTGATCGACGTTCGTTAGTACGTTTCATTTTGCTTTATTCAGTCGAATTGTATCAATCAAAAGATCAAATATTACAAACTTAAGATATACGAAACGTAATAAAAAGAAAAGAAATTGGAAGCAGCATAACATTCGTGTTTTGACGAGTAGTTTCCGATGTGACACGTTAATGTATAGTTGCATGTGAGTACAATTGCGTATTCTGATATTTTTTTCTTAATTTTGCAATGCTAAGAGGTCAGGGAGATCTCGTATATATAAGGAATTACAATACAGAAATGTATTTGCATAGAAACGTATAGTCATTTTCTCTCTTACTGTTAAAAAATATTATTTTTCAGTCTTATTGTAAACATAAAATGAACAATTGAGGTACATGAACAATGTTTAAATTTTTCAAAGTAAATAGCGACTGATGCTGTCCCTTTATTTGACAACAAGGAATTATTTCAACTGGTCACTAATGTTATGTATCTTTCTACTAATAACTAATGTTATGTATCTTATTCAAAGAACTCAATAAAAAAAGTATTCAAACACAAAGGTCAGACATCAGTTGCCATTTATTTTGAAAAATGTAAACATTGTTAATGTAACTCAAATTGATAAAGATTCAAAAACGATTGAGCTAGAAATGATATTGGATAATCTTTGTGTTTTATGTATAATTATGCTAATAATATTTGATTTATATTTCCTTATCAAATTTTACCATTATCCATTTTATTTATAATAGTTTAAAATAAAATACAAAAGTGAATGTAACTTGGAAAAGAAAGAGAAAAAAGATTTAAAAACTGTTTTACTTTCTTTAGTATTCTTTCTTAGTTATTCTTTCTTTAGTATTAGATGTTTTATCCTTGAAATATTTCATATATAAAATTATAAAATGTATGTGATTTAAGATTTCAAATTCTTATATTTCAGATTATTATTAGCAGTGCTCTTATTTGGATGAAATATTTGATATTTTGATGTACCGCAGTAAACTTTTTATTTTTATGATTTGATATCAGTATATCTTTCCATAAGATCCATATTTTTATCTCATTGACACAATGGAAGATTATTGTAATATACGTGCGCCACAATGGATAGACTTTACTCAAAGCTGCAGTCCCATGCAAGTACAAGATTTCTTTGAAAAAGAGCATACAATTCACGAACGTATAGAAGAACCCTGTAATCCTGCTGCTGAAACTATGGAAAATGCTCAATCTATATCTATAGTGGACATCTCGTGCGTTAATCCACAGGCACAAGCAGATTTGGATATTATAAAAAGTACTCCTGTCAAAGTAATTTCTCCAAAATATCGTAATAAGGAGACAGTAGTAGCAGAAGGAACTTATGATCAGGTGTTTAACGATGCAATGAGAAAACTAGAACTCTGTAAGAAGATGTCTAAAACTCGAGATGCACTAAATAAATCCACCCAAGAGCCTAAGATTTTCAAGACTCCAAATATGCCTAAACTTACTAAATCATCCAGATCTGTTGGATCTATATTGAACAAAAACAATCAATCTAATCAAGATTTTACAAAAGTTAATAAAACATCAAATAGTTATATGAAAAAATTATCAATTAAACAATCTCTGTTTGAGCAAGATAAAAATTCTGCAGAGAACAATACTTTCAAGAAATCCAACAATTCAGATAATACTGAAAATAATACTGAAAACGAGAATAAGCAATGTAACAAAGAAGACAATGAAGAATGTAAAGAAGGTAGTAAAGAATGTAAGGAAGAAGATAGTAAAGAATGTGAAAAAGAAGATAGTAAAGAAGACAAAGAAAGTAATGATGAAAAACATAACGAAGAAGATAATAAATTACAAGATGGACAAATAGAATGCACTGATGACAATAAGGATAAGAAAGCAGGAAACAGTCAGGACGATATAGATGAAAAAAATAATCGAACGCAGTCTAAGCACGTCGCCGTTCTCACTTGGCAAAATCATAGAAGAAATATGCACAAACGTAGAACATCGGTCAACAAGCAGTATGTCGGATTAGCGGAAGCGGTGTCGCGCTTTCAAACCGAGACACCCAAGCGTTTCCGCACTAAAAGCAACAAGGACAATACGATTAGCCCATCGTTTTTCACGTCCAGATTGACGCAAAATCGTTTAAAACCGACAATTCCAATCTCGCCAGCACTCACAACGAAAACTAGGGCTCGTCCTGTCACCGTGTTGAGTCAAGAAGAACGCGAAATGTTGGAAGTGGAGAAAATGAAGAAATATCGAATAAAGGCCAATCCGATACCGTCTAACGTGCTGCGGGGTCCGCGCGCGACAACGAAAGTCAACAATCTCACGAGGAAGTCGATGGCAACTACAAATACCTCTTCCTCAATTCAACTGAACGAAAAAGCCAAAAGCTCGTCTCGGTCCAAGAGTCCACATCGCGATAAGATGCCGTCTGGTCTGAAGAACACAATTCCGAATGTAATAGTGTCTAATTCCGAGGGCATCATCGTAGAACACGAAGCGATGGCATTTTTTGGTGTGCCCAAGAACCCCACAAAGAATGTTACACGTATCGTACCGTTTAGTTTCGAGGCACGTAACAAGGATATGCAAATGAAGAAGGAACAGCGATTGAAGAATCTACAGGAGGCCAACAAAGCTAAAGCGGAGTTTCATGCTAGGCCGGCGCCGAATTTTTCGAAGCCGTCGACGTCGAGTTCCACGAGACCGTCGACGCCGTCGATCAAGCAGCAACAAAACGCGAAGAAGCTGGTTGTGCCGTGTCCGTTCAGCTTCGAAGAACGAAACAAGAAATTGTCGGAAAAGAAGGAACAGTTGGTGAAGCAGGTACTCGAGGAAGGCAAACGGCACGTGTTCCGCGCGAATCCGGCACCGGTTTTCAAACCGGTGATGGTACGCGGTAGATCCAAGGAACATATTTCTGTGAAAAACAAAACCATGAAAATAGAAAGCGAGCAAAACGCAGAATACAAGTGCGAGGATCAAGAAAACAAGGAACCGAATGAAATTGATTCTTACAAGACAGAGGACGAAAATACGCAGAGAGCGGCCAAGAGTTCCGCTTGCAACGATGATAAGCTACCGTTGAAAGCTCTTCCGCTGGAATTGAACACTGATAAACGAGCAATGAAACGACGCGAATTTGACGAGAAACTGAAGCATAAGGAAGTAGAGGAAGAAATGAAGCGTCAAGAGCAAGAGAAGAACCGATTGGAGCACGAAAAACAGTTAAAGGCGGAACTGCGCAAATTGGCGGAAGTTAAGGCTAGACCGATGCCGAAATATAAACCGCTGACTACCATTAAATCGACGAAACCGCTGACCAATCCGCAGAGTCCTGCATTCGTGAGTAAACTCAAATCTAAACAAGTTTAAAAACATAATATTAATATTACATTTCTGTTCACATCTGAGTTTACAAATAAATTTCAGGCTCTGCGGATTGATCAGCTATTAATTAATTAGTAATGAGTTAATTATTAATAATATTTTTTTGTTTCTGAATTCATTAGTAATGAGAGAGTTAATTATTAATATTTTTTTTCCTTTCAAATTCATACAATATTTTACTCACCATGTACATTTATATAAAGGATAAAGGATTATACACAATGTAATATTATAAAGAATATAAATAAAAACGTACTTTAGATTTTTTATTATATATCATATGCATTATTTTTTTTATATATTACTTTAATAATCTTCACCTGCAATAAATTTAACTTTTATCTCTTAAATAGAAAAATAATACTATGCTTGCTTGCTGTGTTCACCTGTGTCTTTTATTTCATTTCAATTCCAATCAATCTGAACTCTGTAAACTTGTATGACATAGCTTTTAAAATAATGATCAACAGTTCTCTTAACAATTTTTCTCTATCATTATACATTATAATGGTAAATATCAGCTTATACATATATACATATATTGTATATATGAATATGTATATATTTACACACACTCACACATACATGTATACAAAATGTTTCATTACAAATATTCCGTATCTGAATATATTTCCATATTTGATGTGTCTATACATTCCATTGCATTTACTTACTATACAACTTATATATCCAATAAAACAGGAAAAAGAAATTTTTATTTCTGCAAATCTTTATCTAATGTACAAGCCTTTCAAATGTCAAATTAATGAACTTGTAAATCTCTAATTTTAATATAACAGATATATGATTGGTATTCTAGTACTAAAATTAAATTTATAAAATATGATGTTGATCAATATGATTTCTGAGAAGCTCATCTACAATTGTTCTTTTGCATTATTGATTTCAGGATTAAAAAGATAAAATTTTAATAACTTTTTTATCTCAATACAGTATATAATCATCTCTATCAAGAAAGAATTAAGGTATAATTTGTCTTTGTCAATTACTCGACGAGCTTTGATTTAAATATGAAACAAGTTGCAAACGAGAATGCAAGTTGTGAATATCATTTAAAAGTTAATATTTATGAATATGTAATATATAATTTTTTTAAATTGTACTAATATTCTACAATCAAAATGTATAATTATATACAAACAAAGAAGATGAACTACGAACGTGAAAAATTTCGCTAAACGTAAAATATATAATTAGTACAAAGGTAAATGAATAATTATCACTAAACGTTCGTATTGTTATGCGATGAGTAGGCATTATCTAAATTATGGACTATTATTAAATAATAGAAAATTAGCACAATCGCGAATCTTATTGGACAATGTGTGTGATTACCAGAGTCCGGACTATCTCGGTGCCGTTTTCCCCACTTCAAGTGCATGCTAGCGGCCGAGCGCCGCGAAAAGCAGTATCATCTATGCCGGTCTAGTGATGGTAGTAAAGAAAGCACCGTCGCGTAGAAAAAAAAATATATATATATGTACATTATATATATATATATATATATATATATATATATATATATATAAAGTATATGTTTACTTAATATTATACATAATATAATAAAATAATATATATATTATATAAAATAATATAATAAATTATTATATTTTCTTTTTCTACGAGACGGTACCCTCTTTGCTATCATTACTACACCGGCATAGACGGTACTGCTTTTCACGGCGCTCACCGCTAGCATGCACTTGGAGTGGGAGAAACAGCATCGAGATCCTGACTCTGGTGATTACGGTTACAAATATATTATTTTGAAAATGATAACAATATGTATGTACTTACATCACGCAAAATTAAAATTTACATGCGTCGCGTTGCTAGAATCTTGTATACATAAATAAACATTTCAATTTATAAGAAATACTTGCGCTTCATGTAGACTGGTTAAATCGGTGAGATCGCTTAATGCGATCGTTAAGAAATTTCTATAGCGTTTGATCACTCATTTCAACGCAATTATTTCAATACACATTACACGAGGATTCCTTTTGATCGTACTGAATTTTTCGAGTAATTCACACGCTTATGCTGAGTTTTGTCCCTCTCGTACACTATACTAGTTGTTCCGAACTAGCGGCACTAAGGTCGAGCAAACGCCACGCGGCCTTGGAATTGAGTTCCGTCCGGTCGCGACACATTACCCAAACATAATTGACGCGCATCACTTTTTGTGGATCTCCCTCAATCACCTCATTCTTCGAGTTCCTCACGCACATGATTTGTTGAGATTGAAAACTAATGATTAAAACGGGTCCTTGTTCCATCATCTTGCCCATCATCAGATCCACATTGTCAATATCTGCAATTGATTGATATTCCTCTTTTACTGCTCTCGTATAATTACAGTTTATAAATAATAGTTACGAGTTTGTAAATGCACACCTAGAATTTTACTATCTGAATAATGTCCTAACTTCTTCACTTCCTTATGTGGCTGTGCGATTAAATTATAAGGCCCTTCGTGACACCAATCCTTCAGAACCTCGAGATCGCCTCTGACCATCGCTTCGAGAATATTCGGAATGAAATCAGTTTCGCAGTCCTTCAGGAATTGAATTTTACTAAAATTGGGGTCCAGTTTACAGATTTCCGTCAGAGTCTCCGATAACTCGGTCTTTTGAAACAATCCGCCCATAATATCCGAAACCTTATCCGTAAGCAATTTGGAAGCACGAAATATGGCATTATCTGATTCATCGTATTTCATCTTCCAATCCATTACCTTATTCACGTATGGATTATTTTCCTTTAAAAGAACATCAGTGAATTTAAAAGACGTGTTTTTTAAATTAAGATTTATAACTTTGTATGTTGCATAAAATTTTTACAAGATACCATATAATTACCTTAAATTTTTGCCAGGCATTGGAAAACATAAAATCCTTATGTATCTCTACACCAGTTGTTTTTTGATCAGGCATAATTTCTCTAGGTTCTATTGATACTTCTTTCCTTTTTCGTAGTTTTTTTGGTGGAACATAAACTTTGCCTGAATATAAGGAACAATGAAATTTAATTCCGTTTTCTATTCTCTATTTATTCAGTCAAATTTATCTACCTAGAATTCCATGTTGGTCAAGTTCATTTCGTACGGCCTCTGCGGTATGCGATATCGTTTGAAATGCACCTGTCCTACCAAGTGCTTGGCTCTTTTCAGAAATTGTCTCTGCCGCACCTTTGGCAGATTTCGTAATCTCTTCGCCTAATTGGCCAGCGCGTTTCCCTAATTCAGTCTTACTTGCCTCCTCGATAACTTCTTGCATCTTTTGAAAGTAAACTTATAGAATTATATAACACTATCACTGTATATAAATCAAATGTGCATATATACCTTCTCTTTAAGCGTATCTAGCTTTTCCTTAATAGCTTCTGAACCTTTGCTAGCCTCAGATTCAACAGCATGAAATTTTTGTCGCGCTGTACGCAGTGCTTCTGATTGCTCTAATTTCTCAGCCTCCTCTCTAAATTTCTTTAAAGATTCCTTCATTTCCTTGTTCTTTTGCATTTCTTGTTTGATATTTTCGATGAACTGAGACAAGAAGCTTGGTCGCCGTGCCGGACTCGAATACAGTCGAATCTGTAAAAGTATTTTTGCTAATTGTCAACGTTATTGACTCTCAAAGCAAGAAACTTACCAACTGCATTTGTATGTTGAGCATTTCCACCGATGTCGGTGGAAGCGTACGTAACGACAAACGTTCTCTCGAGCCATTTCTCAAATTTCTCGTCGATTGTACTGATCTTGTAGCTCCCCTTAAGCTTGCTCTACAAGATGCAATATTCTGAAACTATTGCACCATCAGTTACAATTTTTAATCATAACAATATTTGTACAATTTCAATCTTGGTAATCGAATGCTCACAATTTTTTGCTTTATTGTCGTTCAAACATTACAAAAAATCGTGCTATAAATTAAATAGTAAAAACTAAATTAAAAAATATAATGAGCAATTATTCAAGTGTACGTCATTATTAATAGAATTTATCAAATAAGCATATAAAGTATATAAAGTCGTTAATACGTTTTCCTAAATAAAGTAAATTCTGTGAAACACCGAATAATTTTAATTATCGCATAAAACATTCGCGAACGCACGAATAAACTTTGCGAACGAGGGCTTTTAAAAAAAACATAACCTTTATGTCAATGGAAAAAACACCGGTTTCTTGTAAACAAGATAATGAATTTACGCGTGGTTGTCAAATAATGTAAACACAACGTTTAGCGACAAGATCGCGTTATCGCATGACACCGGTTTAGTTAGCAATTTAATTTATTTACCATTTTACGAAAGATTTGTCTGTATCGTTTGCGAAAAGCTCTCGTGAAGATGCTGAGACGAATTTGCGCAATCACGTTGCCATCTGTGATTAAATATTGTAAACTAGTCGGGTCTTGAAGCTTGAAATTTAAAGATTAAAAAATAGTTTAGGCTTTATATAATATACGTATTATTTTTTAATTTAATTATTGTATTTCCTGAATTATATAAATTTTTTAAATTGTATTTTCTCTGTTTCTTCCCTGTTTTTTCTCTTTCCTGTTTCATCCAATGGCGCAGTCGGTAAAAAATGTATCGTATGATAATAAAATATAATTAGGAAAAATAACTAAACGCATAGATAATAAATTGAGCTACAACAATATGGCTTCCGAATCGTGATTCGTTGATTTCTATTTTAGGATATTTCATTGGTAGTTTCCATATCGACAGCTAATGCTCAGTCCATCTATATCATACATATTATTCAGGGGGTCTATTATGTATCTCGAAAGGAGTGAAAATGTGAAAAGTGAGCAAATTTACTAGATGTTGACGAATGAAATTATAAATATTCTAGTAAATTTGCTCACTTTTCACATTTTCACTTCTTTCGAGATACATAATAGACCCCCAGGTCTCTGTTAAATATATATCATGCATATATTTTATGAATATTTTAAATATAGAAAAAAATAAAATTAATCGTATTTTGATCGATTTTGCGAGTAAAAGTAAAGTGCATATCAGAAAAACAGTAATATTATAAAACCTAACTAATACGAATAATTTAAAGATCAAAGAAAACGATTCGATGTATCGATATCATGGATTACGATTGACAGGGAGAACGAAAGAACAGAGATTACGTTAATTTTATTTAATCTTTTTTTTTTGTTAAAGAGACGCGTGCAATCCGCGATGCGCAGAAAAGGTGCGCGAGAGAGAAAAAGTGCGGGCGAGAAAAGGAGGGAAAAGCGCGGCGGAGTGGGGGGAGAACGAAAAGAAACGACGAATCGGCGGTGACGGTAGTGGAACGGTAGTGGCGGAAAGACTCGTATCTCGTACATGGATACCTGTACACATCGAGGCAAAGCCGAAATCTTGGCCGCACACAACGGAGTATCTCTGTAGAGTGCTTCGTCGTGAGAAAAAGTGAAGTGAAAGTAGAAGTGGTGGGACGAGAGGAAGAAGCGGCTCGCTTCTTGGCGCTCGTCGACGTCGTCGAGCGGATCGCGAGCACCGTGCGAAGCGACGATCGCCGTCCTCGTCGTCGTCGTCGCCGTCGTCGTCGTCGTGTAGTGTTCGTGCTTCGTCGTCGGTGCCGAAAAGCGTGCTCGCCGAGGAATGGCGTCGGACGAAGAGGTGGACGAAAGCTACGCAGGTGAGAGAGAGAGAGAGATAGAGCGTGAGTGTGTGTGTATATATATGTATGTATGCGAGAGAGAGAGAGAGAGAGAGAGAGAGAGAGAGAGAGAGAGAGAGAGAGAGAGAGAGACATGCAGCAGACAGACAGACAGATATACAGACAAAGAGACGTAGCTGCGAGACTCGAGAATGGCATCGGGGCAACCGCGCGAGCCGGACGGTGTGCGACGAATAGTATACAACGCGGGACGCGCGCTTTTCGGTACATCAATGGCTGCCGACGCATCTAAATCGGCCGACGCCGCCGCGCTAGGTTCCCGGTTCCGGTGGAGAACGGAATCGTCGAGACCGCGAATGCGCGCGAACGTGAAAGAGGGAGACGGGGAGAGACACGCGCCGCTAACCTTCTTTCGCCGATTGTCAAACCTCGCGACGACGCGGCCGAGTCTCTTCGCGAAAGAGATGGATTATCGTTTACGAATGTGATATAAAAGTGACGTTTACGCGATCCGACCAAGATTGTTTCTTTACTTCGATTTTTATCGCTATTTCGACAGTCGCGTCTCATTCGTAGCGTTTTATTCGACATATATATTCACGTGATCGTAAATAAATTCCGAGTAATTAAGAATTGAAGAGAAATCGAACGCAGCCATGGTCGATTTGCAAATCTGACATGGTTGCGCGTACGCTTTATTCGCGATAATAACCGACAGATAACTTGAAATAGCTTTTGCGTGCTTTTTTCCTCTAATTGAAACGCTGGAAACGCTCATTAAATGTCGATGAATATTCCGTAATGATACATTGTGCGCGCGGAGGAAAAAAGCTCGATTTCCTTCTCCAGTAATTATACCCGAGCCCAATCGACGAAGCGTAATTACATTTACGCCATGTTACAACGTATGTAATACGCGTTCGCGCAAAAAAAGTTATGGATCCGCGTTTCACACACACACATACACATATATTGCGCGCGCGTGGTTCATGCATGTGTGTGAGAGAGACACACGCACATAAGTGACACAACCGGCGTCTAACCTCCACTGCGGCTTCGGTAAAAATTCGCCGCGAGTTTTACGCGGTCGCGATTAATCATCCTTGGTTAATAAAAATTTTGACAAATTAAGAATTTTAACGCGTGCGTGTGACACACACATAAATGCGCGCGCGCGCGCGAGTAACGCGCGTGTGTGTGTGTCTTGCCTGTATGTCAAATGTAGTATGTATGCCTATATTAAAGAAAATGGCGGACGCACACTCTCGCACAAAGCATTTGCGGAACGTTGATTAATTCAAAATCACTTTGGCGTTCGCGTGAGTCTCTCTTTCGGCTTCGCCGATCGTGGATTTTACGTTCGGCGCGTTCTCCTTTTTTCCCTCCGTTTTCTCCTCTCGGTCCTTTCGTTGCTTTCCCGGAATTTTTATCACCGTGCATATTATTAAAGATACGCCGCGTACCTATATTGTGCTATAGAGCGCGATTGATTCGGCCATTATTAAATATCTTTGCAAGTCGAATTTTTCTCAGTGATAAATTAGAGGTTTCATCGAATTTACATCTCTTTGATTATTTTTTATTTTCTCAAATTATTACACTCGATTTAATTGAAAAATCTATTAACTCGCTTATAAAATTCAAGATTATTACATATATAAAGTATTCAGGACATAGAATATATTAGTAGAAAAGAATTGTTATATTTATGAAAAGAGAAATCTTACTGCTGTCTTTGTAACAAAAATATAATTTTTCCTCTATATATATTAGTACGTGTATAATGCTGTTCTTTGAAAAAATGTTTTATATATTTTTATAATATGTTATTTTACAATTACAAATACTATGAAAATAACAATATTATTATATAACTATTATTATTATATAACAATATTATTTAAAGTATTAAAATTTAAGAAGATTTTCTATTATAACAACAAATTTGGAAACAAACGCATGTTTTTAGGAGAGGATGACATGGATGAGACTGGAGCGCAGATATCAAATGTTGGCCAGCAAGTAGATGGTTCGTCTGATGCTGAAGAATCTCAAAGATTAGTGAGTTTTATATTTTGTAACAAATTAAGCATATGTTAATGTATAATAGTAATATTACTTACAACTTATAATCAGAAGCAATATAATAAAAATTGTTATTTTTTATTCTTGTAATAATTATGATTTTTGAATGATGATTTAAATATTTTAAACTCAGTGTCTAAAATTATAAATGAAAATTATTCTGTATAGGAAGAAGATGATGATTATGAACCAGAAGAGCGAAAAAAGAAGAAGGGAAAAAAACGGAAAGCACGTAGTGAGGATAAGAAGGGAAAGAAGAAGAAGAAAAAGAAAAAATCTGATTCTGGAGATGTAAATATATTTTTCTTATATATTTGATACATACTTTCATATATTTTTTCATATAAGATTGCATATTATTGTTTTAAAAAATTATTTAGCAAAGATAATGTTTACATTATCTAATATTGTTGAAATTTTAGGAGAGCGACTTTGGTGGCGGTGAAGCAGGCGATGCAGCTGGCGAGGATAGCGACTATGCGGTCAATAGAAAAAGCAGAAAATCATCATCCCGAAAATCTTCTAGCCATAGTGCACCGACCACTCAAAGCCAAGAGCCAACAACAGGCATGCCCACAATCGAAGAAGTGTGCAACACATTTGGCTTAACAGATGTACAAATTGAGTATTCTGATGCTGATTTCCAAAATTTGACAACATACAAGCTGTTCCAACAACATGTCAGACCACTCTTAGCGAAAGAAAATCCAAAAGTACATATATTGTTCTATTCTTTATGCTTTATAATTGCACATTTTGCATTTAGTATGATAATTATTCAATTTATCGATTGTAGTATGTTTATTTTAATAACAATTTCTGTTTTGAATGATTAGGTTCCAATGTCGAAACTTATGATGTTAGTGGCAGCAAAGTGGCGCGATTTTTCTGAATTAAATCCACATACGCAACCAGACGCAGATGTCTCGTCCACAAATGTAGATGACGATAGTAGAAATGCTAGAGCGAATCGAAGTGGCGCTATGCAGGAAGCCGAGGACGAGGAAGAAGACGATGAAGATAGCGATAAGAAGAAAAAATCTCGCAGTTCGAGAGTGAAAAAAGGCAAAAAAGCATCGAAAGTACCGACGCTTAAGATTAAGCTTGGAAAGCGTAAAAGAGGAAGCTCAGTATGTATGAGATTAATTTCGAATTAATTTCTGCGAAACATTGATTTTACATATAAATATTCAATTATTATTGAATTTTACTTAGGACGAGGAAGCGGAAGGTAGCGCGGCAGGCTCGGCGGCAGATTCTGATATGGAATTTGAGCAGATGTTGGCCGATGCGGAGGAGCCTCCTGGCGCCGAGGGTAACAAAGGCAATATCGACGAGAGCGGTGTCGAACCGCCGGCTGAGCCGCCAGTTCGCAGAAAGGCGAAAACCAAAATCGGCAATAAGACCAAGAAAAAGAAGAAAACAAAAACTACTTCCAAATTTCCGGATGGAGAGGAAGGTCTCCAGGTAGAGTTACACAGCATTTGCTTATGCGTTCATTGTTGTTTTAAACGTGCTTGCAAATCATGGATTGCCATGTAATAATCATCATTCTCATACTAAAAGCTTGGAGGTTTATTTATAATTTGCCAATCTCGACGCATGTCTAATCATTATGCTTGTTAATATTATTACAACTGCGATTCTTTCCATTTTAATACGTACATTTACATTTTATAATGTGGATTTATCGATAATAATTAATTATTAAAATTAATAACTTGAGAAAGAGATAAATTTATAGATTTGCTATAAAGAATATTTCTGATATTCAATACATATATATGTATATATATGTGTACATATATACATACATATATGCATACACATATATATACATATACATACATAAAAGAGTTGGCATTAAAAATATTATATATGTATACGCATACAAGTAAATATTTAAAAAAACTTCAAGAACGCATATGTTACGTTGTCTGACTCTGCCTTAAAATAATTATCTGTATTTCTATATAATTATAATGTATTTCTTTTTTCTCTAGTAATATTTAAAGCGGCGTAATTACTTCATACAACATGCTTTAAATATGCATTATTATTTTACTTCGATCTCAGATATCTTTTTGTAGATTATTCCATAAAAAATTGGTTAATTATTTTTTTTCTTTTTATTTTTTACAGACTGACCATCAGGATTACTGTGAAGTATGTCAACAAGGCGGGGAGATTATATTGTGCGATACATGTCCCAGAGCGTATCACTTAGTGTGCCTAGAGCCCGAATTGGAGGAAACACCTGAAGGAAAATGGAGTTGTGCTCATTGTGAAGGAGAAGGTATTGCAGGTATCCGTATCCTCCCATATACCAGCCTGATTTTCCTTACTCCTGCCTAAACAAGCCCTGCAACTACTAGTCATCAAATGGTATACAACTATAGCTTTATTCTTGTTGTTAGGCGCAGCAGAAGATGATGACGAACATATGGAGTTTTGTAGAGTGTGCAAAGATGGTGGAGAATTATTATGCTGTGATAGTTGCACAAGTGCATATCACACACATTGTCTGAACCCTCCTCTATCGGAGATTCCTGATGGCGATTGGAAATGCCCTAGATGTTCTTGCCCACCATTAAGAGGGAGAGGTATGTTTATTAATATATTTCTTTAGTAATATTTAAGAAGATATATATAATATAGTTCATTTTAGTCATTTAAATTTTTTTTTATTTTTTTTTTACCAGTGGCAAAAATATTAACCTGGAGATGGAAAGAATGTTCGGATACGCCATCGGAAGAACCTTCAACAAGTAAGGCTGCGCCTAAGCAAAGAAAAATGCGTGAATTCTTCGTCAAGTGGGCGGACATGTCCTATTGGCATTGCGATTGGATAACAGAATTGCAGCTTGATGTTTTTCATCCACTTATGTATAGGTAAGAAACTTAATTACTTTCAGCAATAATATTATTTGTATAATTATATACATAGATATGTATAATCACAATATATGGATTTTTATGTGATTAGAAATTATTATCGTAAATACGATATGGACGAACCGCCAAAGTTAGAGGAACCATTGGATGAGAGTGACTCACGCGTGAAGCGTTTGAAAGAGCAGGATGTTGTCACCAACAGAGAGGAGTACAATTTAGAAGAACGTTTCTATCGTTATGGCGTGCGTCCAGAATGGCTAGTGGTTCACAGAGTGATAAATCATCGATTGCAAAGAGATGGCAGGGCGACATATCTCGTGAAATGGAGAGAACTCGGTTATGACCAGGCGACGTGGGAAGACGAACACGAGGACATCCCTGGCTTGAAACAGGCCATAGAATATTACCTGGATCTGAGAGCTGCAAATTGTTGCGATGTTAATACATCACGTAAAGGGAAAAAGGGTAAAGAGAGAAATATCATATTAATTTTGTTACTCGCATGTAAGATATCTCTTGTGCTCTTGTAAAAGAAATGGAATACAATCTCAGGTAAAGGAAAGAAATCGAAAACACGCGAGCTGATCGATGACGAAGAGAGAACTCCAAAACGATACACGCCACCACCAGATAAGCCTACAACGGATCTCAAGAAGAAATACGAGAGACAACCGGAATATTTGGACCAAACTGGGATGCAGTTACATCCTTATCAATTAGAGGTAAGCATAAAAAATAAATAAAAAAGTTTTATTTTTTTAAGTTTATATATTCATGTTCTCTACATCTCTATGATTTCAATTTAGGGCTTAAATTGGTTGAGATATTCATGGGGCCAAGGCATAGACACAATCTTGGCTGATGAAATGGGTCTGGGGAAAACTATCCAGACTATAACATTTTTATATTCCTTGTATAAAGAGGGCCATTGTAAAGGGCCCTTCCTGGTCTCTGTTCCCCTATCAACTATCATTAATTGGGAACGTGAATTTGAGACTTGGGCACCTGATTTTTATTGTGTTACTTATGTTGGTTAGCATCGTCACTATTTTTTCTTGTAACTATTTTTAATATGTGTATTTAATAGATAAAGTTAGTAATAAAATATAATTTTCTCTTATAGGTGACAAAGATAGCCGTATTGTAATTCGGGAAAATGAATTATCATTCGAAGAAGGCGCTGTGCGTAGCGGACGCGCTTCTAAAATCCGGTCATCATCAATCAAGTTTAATGTTTTACTTACTAGCTATGAACTTATTTCCATAGATTCAGCATGTTTAGGATCTATTGATTGGGCCGTTTTAGTCGTGGATGAAGCTCATAGATTAAAATCCAATCAATCCAAATTCTTCAGATTACTAGCTTCTTATAATATTGCATATAAACTTTTACTGACTGGTACACCACTGCAAAATAATTTGGAGGAATTGTTTCACTTGTTAAATTTCTTATGCCGCGACAAATTCAATGATCTTGCGGCATTCCAAAACGAATTTGCTGATATTTCGAAGGAAGAACAAGTTAAGAAACTACACGAGATGCTTGGCCCACATATGTTGAGGAGATTAAAAGCTGATGTATTAAAGGTTGGTAATTTTTCTGTATAGATTGTAATATATTACAGTTTTAAATTATTTTATCATTTTTTTTCATAAAATTATAAGATAATTCTAGAAATATAAATATTTCAAAAATAAAATTTTATATCTATAGATATACAATTATATTTCTTTAATTAGTACATCATGCATACAACTATCTTACAACATAATATTACAACAAGCATTCTTTCTTTACAGAACATGCCTAGTAAATCTGAATTTATTGTACGTGTCGAATTATCACCGATGCAGAAGAAATATTACAAATACATATTGACAAGAAACTTTGAAGCTCTGAATCCAAAGGGAGGTGGTCAACAAGTATCATTGCTAAATATAATGATGGATCTCAAGAAATGCTGTAATCATCCGTACTTGTTCCCCGCCGCATCGCAAGAAGCGCCGACTGGACCGAATGGAAGTTACGAAACATCAGCATTGATTAAAGCAGCTGGCAAATTGGTTCTGTTGAGCAAAATGCTCAAGAAATTGCGAGACGATGGACATCGAGTGCTTATATTTTCTCAAATGACCAAGATGTTGGATATTCTTGAAGATTATTTGGAGGGTGAGGGATACAAATACGAAAGAATAGACGGTAATATAACGGGTTCACAACGTCAAGAGGCTATCGATAGATTTAATGCTCCTGGTAAGTATTTTCAGGATTTATTTATAAAAATATATATATCATTATCCGATTGTTTTGTATATAAGATTATATTTTATAAGATTTATATAAGATTTTTTCCCCTTAAATTTGCAAATTTAAGAAGTTTAAAAACAAAGTTTTTATCCTTTATTATTTATAATATATATAAAGTGAAATAATGAGATAAAAAATACTGAGATAAAAAAAAACAAAAAATTAAAAAAAGTCTTTTTTGTCTTTGCTTTTTAATCAAAATTTTATTTATTAGGTGCGCAGCAGTTTGTCTTCTTGCTTTCCACACGTGCTGGTGGTTTAGGTATCAATTTAGCGACAGCTGATACCGTGATTATTTACGATTCTGATTGGAATCCGCACAACGATATTCAAGCATTTAGCAGAGCTCACAGAATAGGCCAGGCCAACAAAGTTATGATCTATAGATTCGTCACACGTAACTCTGTGGAAGAAAGAGTGACGCAAGTAGCCAAGCGCAAAATGATGCTCACTCATTTAGTTGTACGACCGGGCATGGGCGGCAAAGGCGCCAATTTTAGTAAACAGGAACTCGACGATATTTTACGTTTCGGTAAGCTCTATTAATCTATTGCATTTATAAAATACCTGCTAATTGAAAATATTTATTCAAATTCTCTCTCTTTCAATTGTTTATAAGTTATCCTGCTATATAATTATTAAAATCAGGGTGCATTTGTTTTGCTAGGTACGGAGGAATTGTTCAAAGAAGAAGAAGGCAAAGAGGACGAAGCTATACATTATGATGATAAAGCTGTCGCAGAATTGTTAGATAGAAGCAAGGAGGGTATCGAACAGAAAGAGAATTGGGCTAACGAGTACTTAAGTTCTTTCAAAGTTGCATCGTATGTGACGAAGGAAGGTGAGACGGAAGAAGAAGCAGATACTGAGATAATAAAACAAGAAGCGGAGAATACAGATCCGGCATATTGGATTAAACTGCTTAGACACCATTACGAACAGCAACAGGAGGATATCGCTAGAACACTTGGAAAAGGTAAATTTGCATTGATATAAAAATACATCTTCAAATAACATTGCTACATGAAAGATAGACGAATGTTCATGTCAAATTAATTACAGGCAAACGAGTACGAAAGCAAGTTAATTATACCGACGGTGGTGTAACCGGTGATCAGGGCGCTAGAGATGATCAACCATGGCAAGAAAATCTATCAGATTATAATAGCGACTTTAGTGCGCCCAGTGATGATGATAAAGAGGATGACGATTTCGACGAGAAGGGAGACGGAGATCTGTTGTCTCGTAGAAGCAGACGAAGATTGGAGAGACGCGACGAAAAGGACAGGCCTTTACCACCTTTACTTGCCAGAGTAAATGGAAATATCGAAGTAAGTATTTTTAGAAGGAATATTATATATATTTTGTATATGTTTCTCACATATCCCTCCACATTTAATTTATGTGAGTTTCTATAGATATAAAAATTTGAAAAAATCTCAAGCAAGGGAGACTTAAGAATAAAATATTATACCGAAATAATTTTCATTCTAATTAAACAGATATACATATTACAGTTATTTACTTACATGTACATTTTTTACAGGTATTAGGTTTTAATGCTAGACAACGGAAAGCATTCCTCAATGCAATTATGCGTTATGGAATGCCACCACAGGATGCTTTCAATTCTCAATGGTTAGTTGTTTTATTTTATATAATTATTATCATGATACATCTGTTTTTTTCAAAAGAACGTCTTATACAATTTTTTATTATATATTATGAATATCATGAATACTATGCATATACATAATCAACATTACAACATCGTGATAAAATAAAAGCTATAGTTATTACTTTTTTATATTGTTTAACTTGAGATTTGTGCTTTTATCTAAGTAATATAATTCTCTATTTAAAGTCGTCTATTATTCAGGTTAGTACGGGATTTGCGTGGAAAATCCGAGAAGAATTTCAAAGCGTATGTTTCGCTTTTTATGCGACATCTGTGCGAACCAGGTGCTGACAATGCAGAAACATTCGCCGATGGTGTTCCGAGAGAGGGTCTCAGTCGACAGCACGTACTGACGAGAATAGGCGTGATGTCCTTGATTAGGAAGAAGGTATCGATTATACGATGAAATTCCTTTATTCCGTTCCTTGTTAAAAGTAGCAAGGATACAGGCTATGTATTGTTTACAGGTTCAAGAATTTGAACACATCAATGGTTATTACTCGATGCCGGAAATGATACGTAAACCAGTGGAACCAGTAAAAGTGGAAGGAGTCGGAGATGCAGCGACTGGTACTAGTAGTACCAGTGCTACACCGGCTACCTCAAATGCTCCCAGTCCTAGCCCTGCTGCTACGCCTACTCCTACTTCGACTTCTTGTACGAACAACGAGACTAAAACAAATGCCGAGTCTTTAGAAGCTAAAGAATGTCGAGATGAATCCAAGGATAAAGAGGTTGATATCAGATGTATCAAATTTTCCCGCAAAATATTGTTTATTTGCTCAGAAAAGCAAATCTTACTATCACTCTTTCTGTAAAATATATGTTAATGATAATATCTTTTATTTTAGAGTGGCGATGCAAAGGATTCAAAAGAAGATCCGAAGAAAGAGGATGATGAAGCGATATCTGAAAAAGATAAGGAAAAGGAGGATACCAAAAAGGAAGAAAAGGATGTCGAAACGGATACTGCAGAAAAAGAAAAGGACAAATCTGACGCAAAGGATGAAAAAACTGTAACGAAACACGATGATAAGATGGAGAATAGTGAAAATAAAATGAAATCGGAACCGGAAGAAGATGTCGTTATTGTCAAGGACGATGAGGAAGAAGTTGAGAAGAAAGAGGTATTTATTCATGCGGGATGCTAGATGAAAAAGCGTGCATTTTATCAATAGCTTAACTTACACTATCTTTTTTTTGTAGGAAAAAGAGAAAGAAAAAGATATAAAGGACTGTGATGCAGATATAGTAAAGCCTAAGCGTAAGTTCATGTTTAATATAGCCGATGGCGGATTTACAGAATTACATACGCTTTGGCTGAACGAAGAGAAGGCTGCAGTGCCGGGCCGCGAATACGATATATGGCATCGCCGACATGATTATTGGCTTTTAGCTGGTATCGTTACTCACGGTTATGGGCGCTGGCAAGATATACAAAATGATATTCGGTAATATAGAACCGTAATATTTCGACAACAAATAATCCTCGATAATATTGCTTCAATTATTTTTATTACATATTGTTATTTCCTACGAGTTAAAAATATCGAGTATTTAGATGTGACAAGAGACGTTTATTTCTATAACTCTAAATCGCAGAATAATATTCCAACTCTAATTTTATGATTGATATAATGATTATTGTTATTAATAATTTCTCTCGTTTCTACATTCGATTACTGTATTTATTGCAGATTTGCAATTATCAATGAGCCATTTAAGATGGATATGGGAAAAGGCAACTTTTTGGAAATAAAAAATAAATTTCTAGCAAGACGCTTTAAACTCTTAGAACAGGCATTAGTAATAGAAGAACAATTGAGGCGAGCTGCCTACTTGAATCTTACGCAAGATCCTAATCATCCTGCCATGAGTCTTAATGCACGTTTTGCAGAGGTTGAATGTCTTGCCGAATCCCATCAGCATCTTAGCAAAGAGAGCCTTGCTGGTAATAAACCAGCGAACGCAGTGCTGCATAAGGTTGGTTCGATTAATAAATTGGTAAATTGTGTATCGAACAATAAATATGATATGCAAATGTTTTCAAAGTGCAAAGATTTGGTGAATATCAACGATTTCTGAATGTGCGAACTGTACTTTTATAGGTGTTAAATCAGTTAGAGGAGTTACTATCCGACATGAAATCGGATGTTAGCCGTTTGCCAGCGACACTGGCTCGCATTCCACCGGTTGCTCAAAGACTCCAGATGTCCGAGAGATCTATACTGAGCCGATTAGCAGCGACGGCACCTGGCGGTAGCACTTCTCAAACGGGTCAAGCCGCGTTGCTGGCGCAACAATTCCCAGCCGGTTTCTCCGGAGGACAGTTGCCAGCCACTTTTGCGGGTGCAGCTAATTTCGGGAACTTCCGACCACAATACTCAGTACCCGGGCAACCACCACAAGGTTTTACAGGTTCGTAATATAACATAATAATATAATGATTGATGGGATGTGATTATGTAACAATTTTTGTAACAATTATTTAGGAAAGAAATAAAGAATAGAAAATGATTATTGATTGTTTGATTATGAATTTTTAAATGCAATGAATCTTTGTCTCATATATAATAAATATATTTATTTACAGCCTGAATATTAAGTACTGGAACACAATGGCTCAAACAAGGACTAAAAATAGCGCAAATCGAATTGTCCCACGAGCGAATCGTTTTGCGCTGTAATATTATTTTTCGTAAATTGCAGTTTTTAGCTGAATTTTTCTAGAAAAAGAATACGAGGCGATTTCCAAGCGCGTAAAAACACAATACTTTATAAATTACGAGTTGCATTATTTCTGTATTTATTATGTGTACATTCGGCATCTAGATTCAAGAGTTCACGTTCTCTGTATTTATACATACGTTCTTTATGTAAGAAATGACATAGGTTATTTTCTTAAGTTTCTCTTTTAAGGATATGATTTATACATCCCGTTTAGCTTTTAATATATCGCACACATGAGAGTACCGAAGTACATTATTTACTTAAGTCTATTTAAGACCTTTTAATTCAATGCAAATCTCCATGTCGTTACCTTTAAGGTGCGCTAATTCAAATAATTTGTCACTATAATTTATTTACAAATTCAAATTTTTGCGACAATAGATTACATGTAAACGCGGTAAACTTTTACAACAATCACACACGGTTTATTTCGATTTGTATGTTCATTGCAAATGAACAACGGCAATCAAGTTGGGTCAAGACTGACATTTGAGGGAACTTTACCACGTAATATGCACTATCGTAATGCATGGGTTGTAATAATTTCAATACGATGCGAATTTGCATATGTTATTACGATATATTGTACGATGTTAATTTGTTTATGTTTCCCTTATTTTAGGTACTTGTTAGGATAATTGGGAGAATTATCTCGCGCTTCTGATAAGGAAAAAGGGATAACAGTTACCTAAAATAATTTGTTTTTACCTTTATTATCAATGCATTTTTACTGTGTAAGAGAGAGAGAGTCGTTTTTATTTTCTTTTAGATTTGTTTTATATTAAAAGTTTCACACAACATGGCATTGTGCATTTTATTGACGTTTACATAGTTTGAAAATAAATGTAGAAGTTATCTTTACATATACATGTATGACATCGATAATATCTTTGTACATAATATTAGATCATCGTATCGTATAAAAAAAAATCATCCGATAATGTACGATTTACGATATTAAACTTGTAAATTTTTGAAAGACACCATCCGTGCCCCATGCATTACCGTAGAGTAAACTAATGCGATCGCGCAAACAAAATATCGACGATCTTAAGTAAACATATGCGTGTATTCAGTCTTTTTCTACCCCAAAAACTATAGAGAACCATTTTACTTTTTCGTTAATAAACTTGCCAAATCATTCCGTTTGGCATAGCTAAGTTTCTAAGATTAGGTTTTAGACTCTAGCTATGGAATTTGGAGGACGATTTGAGATACGCGAAATGGAGTGAATGGAATATTATTAAAAAGACAAAAAAAAGAATCAGTTTGTGTATGTATTAGATCTACTGGAATAAATTAATAATAATTAAAGGTGTGTATTCGTTTTTTCACCAACAAATTATATCTCGGAAATGAGCATGACAGAGATATAAAATATGTTACTTATTTTAATATTTAATATATATGTGTATATATTTTTTTTTGTTTTATTTTGCGCATCCAATATGAAATAAAATGGATATAAAAAATGAAGATACTGTATAAGCATGTAATCAAGTCAAAGGGACATATAGTTTCTTTTATAACGAATACACACAACTTTTTGTATGCAATAAAATTTTATCCAAATATTTGTTTCTTATTTTTAAAAGATAAGAATTCTATAAAAAAATATGATTATTCCATTTGCGAGATATTACCGATGAATCATAGAGATTCTGTTTTATCGTCAATAGATTCGCGAGAAAGATTACACTGTTTTATCAGGTTGCCGAGCATTGTTTCGAACGAGACGTTCTCCCGAAGACAAAGAGAACGGTAGTTAAGGGGAGAATCGTATATCTTTTACACCTATTTCTCCAATCTTTGTGCGATTGTGCTCATACAATTTCAATTTCATTTCGATTAAATATATCTTAATAAAAGCAATGGCAACTCCGAAAGTATGGGCGAAAATACAACCTCTGGAAAATCCTGTCAATCTCCTGGATATCACATCAGAACAGCTGGCCGCGAGTATGGAAGAGAGGTACATAAATATCGCAGATTCCTCTTCGAGGAATCCTTTATCTGTATCGAATAAATTTTCATATATGTAGAAAATAATTAATATCTTTAATTTCTTATGACGCACGCAATGCACACATCTATCGTGAGAAGTATACATTGACAGCATTGTTATACATTTTGATGATTTATAAGATTATGACCTTCGATGAAATTTGTGCGGATCATTTTATTGCAATAATATTATCTCAAGTTACTGCGTTTTTCAAAATTGGAATAAAAA